>NW_025336346.1:21403262-21974328 GCF_004798865.1 Varanus komodoensis
CACACACACACACACACACACACACACACACACACACACATTTTAGCATCCTAACCTATGGTAAAAATCAGACCCTTTGGCATGGATGCAACTCTCGTGAGAACCTTTGGAAGAGACCAATTTGGATGGCCTGAAAGGGGGATTGGATGAACCCATGGAGGATAAGGTGATCTGTGACCACTAATCCTGATGGCTGCCTCTAGTATCAGAGGAAGTATGCAGAGAACATACTCCAGGAAGCATCAATGAGCTGATAGGACTATGAAAATGTAATTCCAAGGCAATGCCTTGCTAGGTGATGGGGAGGGGAAAGGCCAACTTGAGCTCAACAGAAGCTCAAGGCCAACAGAAGGTGGGAATAGGCAGAAGATGGACTCACTATGCCTCAGTGTACCCCATCACGCAAGGCAAAGAAGGGTCCCTGGACCCGGTATCTGGGATTTCCCACTGCAATTCTGTGTTGGATGTTACAATGTTAAGCAGTAGCCACTGATCTGGTCAGCGCACCTAGATGTCAACCGTTGCTCTTTTTGACCACCAGACAGGGCAGCCCCTTACAAATCACCAAATGGGAAGGATGCGTCACTAAAAAAGAGGGTGAGAGGAAGCTGCATTGCAAACTTTTGCATGTGTTAGCTTGCATGTACAAACGCGAATTTACAAATCATTATTTTATTGTAAACAGAAATACAGATTTCATCATCACCATGTGGGAGGCTGCGATTGTGTACCTGCCTGTTAAGTCTGCAACCTGTCAATGGGCAGCAATTCTTTATGGTTCGGGATCTTTAAAGAAGCACTGGAGAGAACTTTCCTTCAAACAGAGGACACCCTCCAATAAAAGTCCTTCCTCTGTGAAAGAGGATACATGGCCACCCTACTGGGAGTCTCCAAGCACTCCTCAAGAATTTGCCAGAGTGTGGGGAAGGAAACCAAGGAAAGCCTGTAGCATCATTTGTAAAATTTCAAATTTCTTTTTATTGTCAAAGTAAATATATTTTATGAAGGACAAAAGAAAAAAAATACAGAATTGTAACTTATGTACACTGACTTTAAAGATATTCTTTTGTTTCCAATTTATACAATTTTTCATGTTATTAAAAGATATTTTATATAGATATGCGATATGTACAATTTTATTTACATACATTCATAGGATGTGAGATAAAAACCAGTCAATAGAAGAGAGATTCATTTACACGTATTTTCGAAGGACAAGCGGAATGCATTCCTAGAAGATGGTAGTGGAGCTTTTGCTCTTACGTGACAACAGGGTCTCCATTTTGACCTACTAATGCTAGAATTTTGCAGTGCTTTATTTACGATTTGGCTGATGACAAAAAGGGAAGGAGGAGAGGGAGGCCATAATTCTAAAGTTCTATTGAAAGCAACGGAGCTTAAGCTGGCATTAACTGATCCTGTCCCATTGCCTTCAGTGGAATTTAGTCATGGATTATGTTTACTTCATTTTGCTTACAGACACTCTCTCTGTAATCAGAGAGGTGATGCAACATCCTTTATATATATATATATTTATATATTTATAAAACTTCTCTAAGTATCAGATTCTATGTGTCTAGAAAGCATCCTACAATCAGCAGAGTACATAAAGAAAAAAAGTGGGAAAGTGTTGCTTAATGCAATAATTTTGCGGCCAGTATCAGATTATATGTCTATATTTATGTATAAGTATGCATGTATTTGGCAGGTGGGGGGTGACCCCTCATGCTAGCTACCGCTCTAGCTAGCTGGGACTCCCGATGTCCCAGTTGCAGTGCTCTCTGAATAGTGGCCCATGAGAATACTCAACATTTGGGTACTGCTTGCCACCTAAGGCTCTAAAAGTGCTTTCACAAAACATTCACTAAGTCTTAAGTCTTCCCATCCCAGCCACTGAGGACAAGGATTGTATTTCGTACCACGGGGTAGTGGGGGAATGAGTCCAGCATTTCTTGCTCTGCCATCACAGTTACTGCTGCGGCCATGAGGAACCACCTAAAGGTAATGCTGAAGGTTTCTGGCCAAGGTATGCAGACTCCTGCAAGATCGCCATTTGACGAAGGCCATCCACACAGTGAAACAGGGCGGAACAGCAAGCAGTGGGAGCAAGGCTCTCACCGGCCAGTTCTCCCACATCCTGACTGTGGGACTGTGCATCATGGCCCTGTTGAAAGACCTCGAGACAAATATTCAGTCTGCTATACAGCACATTAATTAATCTATATTTGGATTCCTGGGAAAGATGGTATTTAGTGCTCCTACCCAACAGCAACCTAGCAGGCAGAGCAGGAGAGAAGCGCGAAGATTGTCTGAGCCCTTTCCAGCTGTGCAGTTTGCCAACAATCAACAGGTATGGCATGGAAGATGGTATGCCACCAAAACCCACTGACAAAGAAAAGGACGTAAGGTGGTGCGGGTTTGCATTAAATGTGCATAGGCTAATTTGCAAAAACAGGTGCAAATTTAGACATGATTATTATAATGAAAACCGCAGTGCAATACATCTCACCAGAGCAGGGTAGACTGTGGGCAACGCACCTGCTCAGTCCCCCACCCAGCTGCTAAGGGACGAGGCAAAATGTCTGCTCCCCCTTCTTGGTGGGGGGGGGATCATTTTTAAGGCAGGCTTGGACTGGACAACCGTTTCAACAGAGGATAGAGAATGTTTTGCAAGAGAGGACTGTCCTGTCAAGGGGCACCAATGGCCACCTTAGCAGTGGGCATTTTGGCAACAGGTTTCTCCCATAGTCTAAGAGGTCTGAACACACAGTATTGGTGGAAGCAAAACCTGTTGCTGAGATGCATCTCACTTGATGCACATTCTTTAACCCTGGACTGAATGACTGAAAAGGGCTGGCATATGTTAGAAATCAAGACTTCCCTAAGGTTAGTCATCATGACAATCTCAAGTTAGCCATGGCTAGTATAAGTCCCATTAATTTCCAACATTTAGCTCTGGATCCAACCCTTCATCCATATTTTCATCTCTCTGTCCCTCAGATACTCAGGTTGCCAGCTGTTGATTTCAAAAATACTGGCTGCTACGTGGGGCTAAGGGGGTGGACCATGGCAGAGAGAAGAGAAGAGCAGGAACTGGTGTCAACCCTGCACCAAACCTGGAAGAATCTGGGATTCAATTTCAGGCCTCTATTTTGGTTATGAACAAAATACGGTTTTACTTAGATGAGTAAGACTCACTGTTTAGCAAACCCTGTTCCATCCCTCCCTTGCAAGATGGCAGACCTACTCTTCCTCTTCCTCTTTTGATAGCTGCTACAAGATCGTAGCTAATGAACCGCCAACACCAGCTCAAAAACAACAACAACAATAGAACCCCTCACAAAAAACAAAGGACTTGTTCTCATTTCAAAAGGGAATTTGCTGTTTCCAAACTGGCCAAATAGGCCAGCTTATAATAACAATAATTAATAATAATAGTGAAAAGAAAACTCACATTGAATAGCCCTGTACATGAGCAAAGCCCTCAGGAATGCCAGAACTATAATTAACTAGCAGCAAGTAGCCCATAAATTATCATGGCGCAGGAGAAAACAGCTAAAAATAAAACACTGTAATTTTCAAAAGAAGCAGCAACAGCAAAGAAAAGGAAAGGAACAAAGTAAGGCGAAGGTGATGAAAAAGAAGATGCTTGTGTGAAGTCACGGCCTCAGCTGTTATATGGAGATAAATAAATTATTGTGAGACAGAGACTGCAGAAAGTGCTGCTGGGGACAGTTCTTGGATGGGCAGGCGGAAGGGAGCCGGCGGGACAACATCAGTTCGCTGAGCGCACAGAGCGGCTGCTTCTTGGAAACCGGTGGACTTTGACGTGCTTGGACAAGTGGTCACTCCGAGCAAACTTTTTCTCGCACACAGGGCACTGATACGGCTTCACCCCGGAGTGGGAGCGCCTGTGCCGAGAAAGTTCATCTGACCGCGAAAACCTGGAAGGGAAGAAGAAAAGGTAATCGGTCAGTCAACTTGCCTTTGGCTCAGAGAATGTCCTCAATACACCCCGAAGCACTGGCCAGAGACTCAACATCATGACATGCGGCCTTCCAGATATGGCCGGACCACAGCTGCCATGAGTTGCCGCCAGCATTGCCAATACGGAAGGCCATCCGTTCCAGCCATACCTGAAGGCCCACATTTCTCCCACTGAAGCTGCAGCGCTTCAAAGGAGCCGTTTGTTTTATAAGTAACCTTTTCATGCACATTGCCCACTAATCCTTGTAATAGTCCTGTCACTGTTGCATCAGCATTATTTTTCATGCACCGTGGGTGGGGGTGGGGTGGCTATGAAACTGGCTGGCCTGAGGCCTTCTAGGATGAACCTGCACCTATCCCCGTAAAACAGCAGAGTGTACTTCAGCAGTAGATTTCTTCTCCTTTGCACTGCCTGCACTGCCAGTGTCATGGGGAGCAAACTAATTCCCTTCGCTTGAAGGCATCAGTACCAGGTGAGAGGAAGCACCCTGTTGCTGAAGTTACACCGGAAGGAAGCCACCACCCTTCTGGACTGCAGGTGCAAACCTGTGCAAGCTCAGTGGGTATACAGCAGAGGTGAGATATTTTAGGTTATTTCAGGGAATTTACAACTTTTCATTAAAAAGCAAAAATAAATCCCAGGGCAGCTTGCAAGTTCCAATCATATAAAATTCTGAAGAGCAATCATTAAAACAATAACAACACTAACATCTCACTCAAACGACCAGGGGTAGCTGCCAATGCTACTAGTCAGGGAACCACACAGGCAAACAAAGGTTCTTCAGCTGCTGGTGGGTGCACTGGACTTTGGAAGCCCACCTGATCTCAGTAAGGAGGTGATTCTGCACAGAGAGCAGCACACTAGAGAAGGCTTCTGCTGCACCACAGTGAAATGCATCTCAAGAAGGAGCTGTACAGTCAGCAAGCCTCCCCCCTTAGAACAAGATACAGGGGCTGCCTATATGGAAGAAGGAAGTCTGTTGCAGATGAGCAAGGAGGACCACCCATAGCCACTACATGATACCAATTCTTCTCAAAATACCTGAGTACCAAAATACAAATACGCATCTATGCGTAGCTCCATTGTATGTTTTAATATTGACATTTTAATTTGATTTTTGCATTCTTTCCACAAAACCAAATATCAGCCCAAAAAAGGTTCACTAAGAATACAAAATAAGTATAGAACAACAAACATATAGAAACATAGAAATATATACAGGAAAAGTGGAAAAACCAAACCAAACCAAAAGCACCACAACAACAAACATATAGCCACACAGTAAAAATCAGAGATACACTGAACTGCAAAATGCACACAAGCAATGACTGAGTTTGCATGTATGTAAAAATGGCTAAACTGTACATGTTTAGTGGCTGATAAGAATTTCCCCCATGACGTCACATGTCCTTTAAGCACATTATAATTGCTAAATGCCCCTGTTCTTTAAAAAAAATGGCCCTGTATTTAAGGGTTGTCCATTATTTTCTACTACTACAGCTCCATGATATCCAAAATGTCTGGAATTTTACTACATCCATACTGGCTTTTTTATGAGGGTATGGTGTTAACATCAATCAATGTCTTACCTGATTGACTCAAACCCCTTCCATCCACCCTTTAAAAACTATACATCCACAGTGGGGAATTTTTCCCAATACACACAATGAGTTCAACTCAGTGCCCTTGCATGTATAGGGACCTAATATACAGACCTGCTATTTCTTCTAATACTAGGCAACATCTAAAAAGTGGAACTTTTGTGCCATTTGAACTTGTGTCCATAGGGGTCAACAAACTTAATCCATGTATCCATTACAAACAGTGCTGTCCATTCTTCTAGCTGATAATTTGAATCTGCAGAATACTGGTACAGAAAGGGAAGTAGCCAAGGTTGGTTCTGTGTCGAGCAGATCCACTGAAATGAATGGCACTTAAGGCAGTCATGCCTAAAGTCCCATTCACTTTAATAGACTGGATGCCACTCAAAGACAGCTAACAAGAAAGCCACTTTTATAGACTTTCCTTCCTCCTCCCCCTTTCCCATTTTTAGTCTGCTGGGCACAATACAACAACTTTTAATGACTTTCTGTGGGAGTTGACCTTACATGGTTTCCAAATCGAGCTAATTTCACATTGCCATACCAAGACCTTCCGCAGAACTGTGGTAACTTCCAAAAGGCTTGGTATGCTGTTGTCTTTGAACTACCAGCTCTGCAGAGACAGCTGCCTGCCACCAATGATATGTAAATCAGTCACGGTACAGCTGCTGATCGTGATTTTTAAAACAAGGAGGTTCACGGCATCACATTGGCAAGTCCTCCTCGCACACAGGAATTCATTGACAACACCATGATCACAATGGAGCTCCACCAGGTTGATGCTAATGTGGCACTCCTCAGCTTGCCAAATTGATCTCTGAAGTTCTTTTCCCTGAAACAGCTTCTCCATGCTCAGGATCGGAGAAATAAAGACACCATGCATGCGCATGCGTCATTTGACTATCGAGATACATCCATGAAGTATTGGCTCCTGGTTCCAGAGGGCTCTTGAGCTTCCATGAGCTCCTTGGCCTTGCTGGCATTAGCATCAGCGCCTCTTGCTCCTCATTTTCTTTCCCAGGACTGCTTCTGCTCACTCGCTTGATAGGAGGAGTGTCCAGAAACAGGCGGGCCACGGCATCTCCTCCCCCCGTCCTCACCACCACCACTGCCTGGGCTGGAGTGAGAGTCTGGCGAACAAGCAGGATGAAGAGGAGGAGAGCCATGCTGGTACCTGCTGATCAGCAAGGCCTTGCTGTGCTTGAGCGTGCCAAGCACGGACACCAGCTATGATAGAGAGCTGAAAGGCAGAGCTACTTCCTGGCTCTGATCAAGAGGAAACTAGAGCTGAGCTGAAATTTCTCAAAAGGCATTTTTCTGATAAAATTTCTGAGGTTGTTCATTTTCTTACCCCCACACTGCAGGAAAAGGTGACTTCTTTGCCAAATGTTCTTCAGATGTCCTCCACCCCCCCGCCCAGGGACACATGGCGGTGGCTGCCACTGCCACCACCGCCACCAGCACAGCAGTTAGCAAAGTTTGTTGCCACAGCTGCAGCAACAACAACAACAACTACCACAACAACTACCCACAGGGACCCTCCACCATGCTACTGCCTTTACTAGTTAGGAGCTCCATGTAGAGCAATTGCTACATGTCCCATTCTAAAAATTCACTGAAATGGAACAGACCCACCCCAATTTTTCTTTCCTCAAATAGGAAGGAGGATTTGCAAAAGCCACTGGCAACAGCTGTAGATCAAACTCCTCTGGAAAATCCAAGGGTTCGTGATACACAAATGAAAACACTGCCCCTTTGAATGGTGGTGTCACAAAGCAGTTGTCAGCCAGAACAGTAACAAAGCTTGGCACAAAAAGGAAGCCCTGGGAAACGGCATCAGCTGTTTGTTTACAGTAAATAAATGAGGTCACGGTCATTTACTAACTGAAAATTAAAGAAGGGGAATCTCTAATTTGTGCTTCCACAGAAAGATGGGAGGCCACAGGACTTAGGCAAATCCATTTCTTTTTCTCAAAAGGCAGAGAATATTCATTTTCTTCAAACAAAACAAGGGTCTTCCCATTACAGATCAACCTCCACCAGAAATTTAAGGGCCAGAATGCAAGTATTGCCAAGAATTCTTTCATGCTTGAATTCATTTCTGTTTCATTTTTAACTCTACTCTTCATCAGGAAAGGTTGAAGTTTCCACTTTCTGAGTCTGATACAATTCCAAGAATTTGTTCCACCAAAGCAGAGACTTAATTGTCTATGTGAATTCTTAGATTTATTTAGCATACCTGGATAAAGCAAGAAATGCTGAGTCTGACAGAATTTGTCATTACCATAAGCAAAGTCAGGTAGGGTAGAAGTCCACACACATCCAAAAGAAGTGCTATCTGAGCCACAGAAAGCAACATGAGTTAATATGATAAAAATACACTTTGCATCATAACTCTCTGTTGATCAGGTAACAATGTTGCTATGTTAATGCCCTGCTTACTTATAGAGATCAGCTTACTCTGCCCACAGAAATAAACTCAGCGCTTGTTATGTGTTTATGAAACAAAACCCCATCAACCTAAAGGTTAGAAGAGAAGAAACAGGCAAAATCCTGCGAGTGGGCGTGCAAGCCTCCTTCACCATAGCAAAGCTTGCCTTTATGCCATGCAGTGGTACTGTACTTGGAACAACGCCACAGATCCATACACAGGCGACTCTATGGTTCCTGGGAAACGGGCAGGCCTATTAACCTAAGCAACATCTTGAAACCACTTTAGCAAGCTAGCTGGCTTTCACCAGGAGAACAGCAGAGTCCGGAAACGGAGAAAAGGGTGGGCAGGTGCCTCTAGTTTAGAGAGGACAGTTCGCTATTGGAAGGGCCTTTGGTTAAGTGGAAAAAATGAAGCAAAAAATGAAAGGAGGAAGAGCGAGGTCTCCAAAGGCTGCCTGCGAACAGCACCTGGTCAGCAGACCAATCAGGAACAAAGTTCAGTGGGTCATAGGCTTATGGTGAGATGCACTACTTTGCTACTGCAGTTCTAGTAATGCTTTCTAAATCTGCAGCTATCACACGGAGCTGGTCGACAAACCTGCGCCCACTTTGGTCCACTTTTTTGGTGATGCATTTCTCCTGTACTATTCAATTGCACCATGTCTTCCTGAGCTTTACAGAGGTCTTTAAAGGCCAATAATTAAGACCAATAACAAACGCCACACGTATTCTCCTGGATTTGCAGATGCAATAAAATCACCAGAAACATGGGTTGTTTTTTGTTTGTTTCAATTCTGGTATCTAAAATCCAACTTTTCAGTGGAATTGGGCAAAAACAACACACAAATATGGAAAAGCATCTTGTATATTTTGACTTACTGGGACTGTTATATAAAATTTCAGGTATCATATCCTAAAATAATCAATGATGGGATTGAAATATCAATTTCATAGGTCAAATACCAGCCTTGAAATTGGATCTTTGCATTTCAGCATGAAATATGAGTTCAGGTATGTGAACTGCAGCAGATTCCAGACTGCATTTTTGAATGTAGAATTCATTTCACAGATAATTCTGGCAGTCCAGTAACTTCTTCTACTGATCTCTCTTATAGTTAATATTTGCCTAGCGCTTCTTCCCAAGTTAACACTTAGCTCTCCCGGTGTCCTATCTTTCACATGCAGGGACAATATATAGGTAAACACACTGACGCACATTCCTAAAAGAGATTAGTGCAAATGAATTGTGTCAGGTCGGCCTAAGCGGCCTCCTTCTGGGGGCAGAAGGGTACTGGGGACCAACTGTTGCAGTGGAAATCGTTGCCAAGATCACAGAGTTGCGGTGTGGCTCATGACAAACCATCCAAAAGTTTAAGAAATCATGGGGAGGAAACATTCCTTCCAAGAGAAAATATTTCTTATCTATGTACAGGTCTTGTCTGATTCTATAAAACAATGAGGTAATTTCTCCTATAATATCCCCTGTAGGTATATCGTACCAAAATTTTTAAAAAGTAAAAATGATGTAACAGAAAATGAGTCAGGGCTGGTCCAGGTGTTACCCAACACAAGGCCCTTCTTCTTTCTTGTGGAAGCTTCCATGCCTGACATCTAACATCTACAAACTCTCTCAACAGGCTGCGACTCCATCATTCCAAGCTGCATCCAAGGGGGCAGAATCACTAGTGCAAATTGCATGGTGCAAGCATAAACTACTGTAGCACATGGCCAACAGCATTTCCACAGGCTGCTGGTGTGCCATCTATTGTTACTGGCACCAGCACAGCATAATTCAGTAGCGGCATCTGGTTTGCTATAACTCACTGAGAATTTCCCTCCCTCAGCAGTTGCCATAGGAACATAGAAAGCTGC
Organism: Varanus komodoensis; assembly: GCF_004798865.1. Taxonomy (NCBI): domain Eukaryota; kingdom Metazoa; phylum Chordata; class Lepidosauria; order Squamata; family Varanidae; genus Varanus; species Varanus komodoensis. The sequence continues at coordinate 21,413,157 of NW_025336346.1, forward strand.
CTTTCAGTGGGTCAAGTTATTTATAGATTTAGCTCAGTATTGTCTACTCTGATTGGTGGTGGATCTCCAAGTCTCAGATAGAGGTATTTCCCATTACCCACACCTCACCTTTTTAAATGGAAATGCCAATGACGGAACTCTGGGGCCTTTGGCTTGCAAAGCACTGGCACACCACTGAGCTTTGGTCCCTCCCATGCCACTGATGCGGTGCAGGAAAAGGGAAACTTACAAAGTTAGAAAAAAGACCAAAAAGGTGGGAAACCTAGGATGTCCTTCATTGTTTTGTTGTCCCCCTGTCCTGGGACACATGGAAGTTTTTGTCTTGTGAAGTGGCTGTACTTGAATGGATAATTGTTCTAGATATTTTGAGTTTATGTTTTAATTCTAATGTAAGTCACCTTGAATTTCTTAGCCATTTTGTTTTGAAAGGCATCTGAGAAATAATCTTCATCATATTGTGAGTGGTGGCAATAGCAGCTTCATCTATTTGGTAGGTTGAAAGGCAGTGTGACCCAAGTGAAAACTCTTTCAGAAGCAGGGATATTCCTCCCATCTTTTCTTTGTGCTCCATTCTCTGTGTCCATATAAGAGAAGATATAGAGCGAAAAAAGCAGCAAAGCCAAGATGCAGTCCTGGACATGTTCATACCTTCTAGGCTCTGGCCCACTAATTTTTGCACCAACATATAAAGAAGGTTATCAAGAGTTCCTCTGGGGTCAGGATCCATAAAATGCTTTCTTGCAAACAGGGCTACTGGAGACATGTTGTATTGGAAAAATCCTCGGGAATTTAAGAATCAGATTCTACAGCAGAGTTCTTTGGAGAAGGGTCGTCGCTTAGTGGCACATGCTTTGCAGGTTTAATTCCCAGCATCTCCAGGGAGTGTGGGGAAAGGCTCCTGACTGAAATCCTGGACAGCTGCGGTTAGTGGGTGTGATAGACGATCTTGAACTAAAGAGGCCAATGGTCTGATTCAATGGAGGGTAGCTTCCTAAGGTTCTAAGGCGGTCTTTCCCAACCCAGCACCCTAAACATGCTTTGGATTACAACTTGCAGAACTCCTAACCCTTGGTAAGCTACTGGGGCTGATAGGAACTGAAGTCCACAACATTTGGTGGGCACCAAGAGTTGGGGAAGGCTGTACTAAGCAAATTGAGAAGGGGAGATATTGGAACAGGCTTGCCAACCAACCGGAACATTAAAGCAAAATTCAGTTTCAAAAGCCTCTATAGAACAACCAAAAACTAGACTGGCTAGATTTTTTTTTTTTTTTTTTTGTGTTCAAGTCAAAGAAGTAAGAAGCATGGTTTTTTTCCACCCCTCAGGTTTAGTTTGGGTTTTTAAAGCTATACAGCCTGGGTGAATAAGCAGCATTTTTGCTACCCTCAGACCTGCCCTAAAACTCCACAGGGTTATATCCGGACTACATACCTGAACCCACTCTGAGGTCTGCCCCAAAGCTTCATCCAGGTACCAGTGCTTAAAAACAAAACAAACAGCTGGCAGTGCTATATTGAATCCTGAAGCAGCTGGAAAGCTGGAAAAACGGTTGTTTTTAACGTCACTGTCCTGTCCATTGAGGGAAAAGAACAGCTTTTGCTCCATCCATCGCTAAATGTTATGTTTCCTTTACAGGCATCAGGGAAATTTACATTAACTGCTCTTTTTGCAGATTATACTGTTTCTTATTAAAAGATGATAAAATGTGTAAATGCATTTACTCAGAAAGCCTGCCCACAGTGGCAAAAAGAAGAAAGGGAAAAGGCTAAAGGAAAAATACTAGAAGTATCTTTGGCTCGTGTGTTCATTTCAAGTGATAACAAAAACTGGAAAAGAACAGAGACTCCAGATGTAGTCCACACAGTCACGTGAGGGCTTCTCTCTCTGAACTTCTGAAATGTAAACATGTTCCACTGATAAAAAGAAAACTGTAATTCTGCATTCAGACAGCTCTAGCTGCTTGCCTACCTGACTTTGATGCTCAAGAAGAACATACAGCATGCCCTGGAGTCTCAGGAGTAAAGTAAAGAGAAGCACACTTGGAAAATGTGCAGCCAAGTCCCTCCTTCCTTTAGGTCAGGACTGAAATCTGTATGATACCAGAATTACGGTGGGATTGGATCTGCTGCTTGAAGATTTAAGTCTAGCCTAGTCCAAAGGAAAGACCCTGAGGAAGGCCCAAGACTCACGTGTTGTCAATGGCAGACCTTCTGTGTATACATTTTAATTCTTCACCTCCAAGTAATTCTTATTTTACCTGACACATATAAGTGGGCAGCTGCACAATAGAAGAGGAAGAAACCAATCACAAAGTTTGCAGATCATCTTCTCAAAGCAGGAATTTCTGGTTTGGGAACATGCACTGCTTGTAAATGTTGACCTTTAATCTTCTGTAATACCCCTGATCATACTGACTGGGAATCAGAGCTGTCAAAGACCGTATCAGCTGATGTAGGCAATGCAGGCGCTGGCTCAACGTGAACCACCAGGGGTAGCACTGACTGAAAGGATTAAAGGAAGTGGCAATCCAGAGGACCTGTCATTTCTTGATTAAAGAAAGGGGAAGCCTTTTATATTATGAAGCTCCCATGCCACTTAGGCCCATCATTCACAGACTCTCTTCTGCCTGTACCAGGCAGACCCAACCAGCCTGAAACAGCACACGAGCTCTGCAGACTTTCCTGACAGATGCTAGAGACCCCTTTCTCCACAGTTTTGCAAAAATATAAGGTAGGCCACCACACATGGCTGACAAACTACGTTCTGTTTAGTCAACTTACATTCACAGGAACATGCAAATAGCCAGAAAACTAAACTGCAAGCAAACACCCATCCCACCAATCCAACACATTAGTTTAATCCACTTTCTCATCACCTGCAAAACAGCCAGTGTTCCCTCTTCTATGATAAATGAGTATCTGTCACTTTCTCAACTGTAGGGAAATTTAGCATATTCTGGCAGTGGGCATCTTGTTGCACTCCAGGACTTGTGGCCTACCACTTCTATGTTCCCTAACCAGCATAGCCAGTGGGGAGGGATGATGGAAGTTATGGGCCAAGGGCTACAAGTTGCCCACCCCTGGTTCCACTCTATAGTCCTCATGCAAAATCACTCTGAATGCGTTGTGTGTAAACAGCACAATGCATCACCACTCTATGGGAGTGAAAGCAGGTACTGGGGGGACAAAGCATAGGGATTGGCAATTTGGATACCTCCATATGTTCTGGACTGCAACATCCATAATCCCTCACCAATGGCCATTCTGGCTGAGAAATATGGGAACAGTAGTCCACTGTATCCAGTGGGAACCAGGTTGCCTACCCCTGGACCAGATCTCAGGTGGACTTGTCAGAATTCATGTCCATTGGCTAAAGAATGCCAGCTGCAAACCCATCTTTGCATTGCTGTTTGCTTGCTTGCTTGTTCGTTTGGCTTCAGCCAAACATTGATCGTGATCTTTCCACTCCCTTTCTACAAGAGAAAAGCTTCCACATGGGTATTTAAAATAAGTTGTACTTTCATGGAGAAAAAATATTATAAATGACTATATAGAATGTCATCAGGACAGAAGTCACAGCTTACAATTAATAGTTAAATATGTCCCTAAAGAACACGTGTTAGAATATTGCCACTTGCAGGCTTAGGGCTCATATATTCACACAAACTGGGGCACATCCCTGTGACTGCTTAGACAGAAAAAAGTCCTACAACTCCATGTATTCTGGGGCGTTTTAGGAGTTGCAGGCTGGCTTTGGCATGTCGGGATTTGTAAGACATTTTTGGTCTAAGCATGTATGAGTTTGTGGCCCTGGAAAAAATTGCACATTTTAAAATTCAAGGACAGAAATGCTGGGTTAAACTGAATGTCCAATTAAATGCCATGCCCCCAGATGGAACCAACATCAGGTACTGCACAGCGAGCAATTAAGAGCCCTGACCTGTCTAGGTTTACTCACTTAGAGCATGCAGAGGCCAGAGGTTATGGGGCAGTTTAGCTAACCCTTCCCTATGAAGTAGATGTATTTTACAAAGGTATCCAAGAAAAAATCATAGTGACAGTCAACCTTCCATGCAGTTATTATTTTTCCCCTGCAAGATAACCTTTGTAGTTGCTTCATAGGACAGAAAGACAGAGAGGTCAGTCGCATCAAAGAGTCCAAAATGCATGGGTCAGTTGCAGGCCAATAAACATTCAACAGACCAGATTTGCAAAGGCATTCTGAATTGGTGCCAACCCACAATCAGAATGAGCATTGCCTTCCATTCACAAAACTGAGGGCTAAGATATGTCAAATCACCTGAAGATTAACAAAAATACAATAGTTTTGCTGCCTGCACTTACAGAAGTATTGAGCCAACTACTGGCTGAGGTTCCCCAGGGTGTCATGCAGAGCTTTTTCCCTTCACCTGCTACCTTACTGTGTCACTCATGGGTGCAGAACCCCCTTCAGCCCAGGGGGCCAAATTCTACCAGCATGTTCTAGCTTAACGTTCCTACTGCCAGTAATGCAGCCTTAGCAGAGGCAGAGGCATTCCAGCATTTCAGGATGTGGGGAAAGCAGCACAAAAGCCATCAAGTGGTCACTGGTTGTGAGGGAGAGCAGGTGGTACAGCCTGCAGAAAGGGAGTGTGGCCTCTCAGGGAATCCTGAGGGGTCGGAATGGTCTCTGGACCTGAGGTTCTGCATCCCAGACTTGACTGAAGACAGCAGGGACCGGACCTCACACCTTCTGCATGCGAAGCACATGTGCTGTCACAGCAGTCTCACTACTCTTTTGCTTTGATATCCCTTGTAGAAATAAGTTGCTGGTGGACCAATACTGTACAAAGGTGCCTCTTCCAATAAGCTTACTTTGCCTTTTATACAATTATACTGCTTTAGTATTTAAATCCATCGATGGCGAAAGCTTGCCCTATTCAGTTCACAGATGGTCTCAAGATTATCTGATTTTAAGAAAATATACTTAAATTCTGATAATGACCAGGTAATAAGAGTGGAAGGTGCGCTCATAGTGAGTGCAGTTCACAAGTGCTGCTGACACATGGAATGCATGGTAATATTTGCGACAGATCATCTGTCACTGTATCTCAGTACTAACCTCCATCCGCAACCAGGCCAAGTACACGCAAAGGGTTTTTCTCCTGTGTGCCTTCTCAGATGAGCTTTCAAATGGCTGCTTTTGGTGTACATCTTGGTACATCCAGGGAAAGTACATTTGTGCATTTTAATAAGTTCTGCTGCAGGATTCTTTTGAAACTTTTGACCCATGATGACCCCAGCTTGGCCCTGGATTGTACCTCCTGGCCCAATAGGTTTTGCAGCTATTGGAACTGGGGCTATGCGGACAAATTTGGAAGATGAGTTCAAGCTGGAAGACTGAACAAGCTGTGGCACCAGTGCAAATGTTTGCCCTTGGATGTTGACCAGGAGCTGTGCAATTTTAATGTTCTCTTGCACTGGTCCTTGTGAACTAGGGCTCATCTCCAATGCTTGTTTAACTTGTACTGGTTGGATTTGGAGCATGACTGGTATCCCTCCATCAAGGGACACTGCTCCATTTGATGCATGGCTACTTTCCACCGTACTGCCCAACTGTTCGCTTTTACTGTCTTTTAGACTGATGCTGGGCCCCATGTGGTCTTTTTGTGGCATGGAAGCCACAGTAATTTGGCTACAAGCTCTCATGTCTTTGGTCTCACTTTTAGGCCCTTCCTTGAGATCAGTTTCCATGTTCTCTTCTAGAAACTCCTCTATCTCCTCAAGAGTGGGCTGGAATGGTCCAGAATCTTCCATCTCCACCGTGAAGTCTGGCATCCTAAAATGCTCCTCCTTCACAATGGGCTGAAATCTCCTTTTGTCCCACCAAGAGGCGTGGCCATTACCTAAGGTCGCTTGGGACAACAAGTAGTCCAAGATACTGTCCTGGCTCTCTGCACTCGATGAGCTCCCGTAGCTTGAGCCAAGAACCTGGGAATCAGGGCTGGAACAAGAGCAAAAACTTGAAGAATCACTGTCATCTTCAGACAAGGGGGAGGGCAGCATTTGGTAGGACCTCCCCACTGCTGTCATGTCCCCAAAGTATCCAATCAAAGGCCTCGTGGACGAGAAAGATTCATCCGCAGGAAGCAGGTGATCCACCATTCCTGGATGATCTCTTTATGCGTATCCCACCAGCATGTACCAACAGAGCGAAAGCCTGAATATGGGAAACACAAACATTGACAGTCAGAAGTCAGGTTTAATTATTCATCTTGATGTGCTAAAACTACAAAGCTCTCTGTCGCTTGGCTTAGAATTCTTGCTGAGAGCACATGTTGCTACATGTTTTGATCTTGCTCATATCACCCAAGAGGATTTCTTGAATGCTCAAAAGACTTTTCCAAGATTGCACCACATGCTTGCAAAAGAATTCTCTCAGAAAACCATTTCACAACTATGTGTCCTTTAGATTTACAACAGCCTCCATTCCAAAAAGATTGCTGGCAAGAAGAAAGATGTAATTCTGTGTCCTTTCATTTCACCATGAATCCTACAGCCAAAGCTAAAGGACAGACAGAGGGAAAATGGTCACAACCTTTCACCAGCCCCAAACCTCCCTGTCAAACAGAGTGTTTATTGCTCAGCTGTAGCTTTCCACTGGCTTTATTTTTAACTCATTCCCATATACAAATATAGGCTAATCAGTGTAGTGCAAGGGCTCAGTGTGGCAGGAGCTAAAAATATTGGCTTGCCTTCAACAGCAAATACACTAGGAGGATTTTCCTGTCCAGATTAATGAATCAAGTTTCCAGTACCATTATCTTCCGTGCTGCTCCTTATATGGCTTTGAACAAAGCTGGACTAACCAATTCCCTCACTTTGGCAAATAAAGCCCCCTTTATTTCCTCACCTCACTTCCCTATGGCCATGCTCCCCACCCCCACAAAGGAGATTATGAGCAAAAGATTACTTGTGACATGTCCACAAGTCCACCGTGAACCAAGAGCAGCTTCTCCCAAATATCCTTCTACCTATTCTTTGAGAATGCAGTCTGGGGATTATCTATGCGGCACGCCAGCTTCTAAATCTGGAAGACTCAGGTGAGCCTTGGTACCCATTCTGGCTTTGCATTTCCAAGCAATGTGAGAGACCATATTGGCAGACCATATTATGCCACACTCCTGGCAGGTGAGCATCAATTTGCTCGAAGGCCTGGCATTGTCATTTCTGTAGAACCTGACTGGATCATCCAGGGGATTAAAATTAGTCATAGGGTTGCCATTGTTGTTCTAGTCAGTCAGACCAAACTTGCAACGCCTGAAGCTCACACTTTCGGTTGTGAAAGAAAGAAACCTTCTGAGGCCATCAGCATAAGCCCACAGTGATTTGCCCTGCATATGTATGTGACCAAAAGCAGAGCTCCGTGAATATGCTTAAGAATATGAGCTTGTGTGTGAAGAGCACATACTGACCACCTTCCCAGTACAGACACACAGCTGAGCCCCGAGATCCTCAGAGGAGGCTTTATTGGCTACTGCACAGCCAATGGGTGGGTGCCAGGTAACGGCACATTAAGTGGGTCTTCTCAGTAATCCCACCCTCTAGAACATTCCTGAAAGGCAGCCACTGTGGCGGGCTGCAAATGCCTCTTGTATTTGTTTGCTGACTTCCCTGGCCTGCAAGGGCCTGTGACACAGCCCAGCTTTAGTGTTGTCTCTGCACTGACTTTTTGTTTATTATTTTATACCTGCTTTGAATACTGCCTTTTATATATTTAAACACACACACACCCCACTTAGAGGTTTAATTAGATTAAAGGCAGAATCCTTGGCATGTTTCAACAGCATAACTGGCTGCAGCATACTGGGTGTTGTAGGCCTTTTCTCTATTGAAATGACCATAGGATTGCACCTTTAGTGGTAGAGAAAATAGAAAATAAATAGAAAATGTGGGGGCAAATGTGGATCTCAGTGTGTGGGGGGGGGGAGAGAAGAGTTATTTTCTAAAAGGCAACCCACTATTGGACAGTATATAAATAAATTAAATAAATAATGCAAAGGAAAAGCCAAACGTAAGTCATTTTTAAAATATTCCTCTCCTGTCGCTGCTACAAGAATGCTGCCACATTGTCGGTCTGGTCCAAGGAGAAGGATATGTATTTATTGTCCTTGTCTAATCTACACTGCTTATTCTGCATATTTACCCCCTTCCCACCCCACGCATCTTTGTTTTGCTCCACTTCAGGAAATACAATCCCATGCTTGTGGCCTGTGGCTGATTTGGCAAGAGACATTTTGCACAATGCCCCTCACATGCTCCAACAGCACCAGTCCATTAACATTCCACAGGAAGTCTGAATGAGTAAAAGCGCATTTCTTCAAGAGTGGCTTCCTGACTGAGGCAAGGCTGGGGATGTGGACAGTTAATTCTGAAGAAAGGATACTTGTTGCCCTGCCAAACGGCACGCTTTCCTGGTTTACACACAAATGGCCGCCATTTCTTCCTGTCAACTGACAACACTTATGGAATGATCATGTGTGTCAAATGGGAGGAAGTTCAAGCAAAGGTTAGAGCCCATAATGATTTTGGACTAGTAAAGGGACACCACATATATCTGAGTTATGTATCTACAAACACAGCAAGCCAAATTCCAGCTCAATAGAAAGACTGCCCAGGTTCCATGTTTTTCTCCCTGGCACTGCAACACTTTTGGAAGCAATCATACAACATGCCTCTGCTCAGGCATAAGTCCCACTGGACTTACTTCCAGGTAAGTGTGCAACCAATTGCAGCTCAATTCCATTTAAGCAGTAGATTAATCAACTCAGGTTTTAACTGATTAACTGGCCAGGAAACTGTTATCATCAATGGGGATGAACCTTGGGAACACTGAAACTTAATTCCCAGATAAGTTTTATTTAATTTGCTTGTCTTTACTATAAATTTGAATTATTGTTGATTTAATCTCTTGTAAACTGCTTGAAGTCTATGGGAACACAGTGGTGTATAAAAATAAAAATCAAATCAACTTTGTTTACTTGTGCAGGCTGTTTAGATGCTGGCATGTTAGTACAATAGGAAATAAGAAAATATTAAAGGTGGTCTACTGTTCTAAAAATGAGATTACATTTTATCCTACATTCTCTTTAAGTATAAATGTATACATAATAATAATCTGCACACAATAATTAATAGGACAGCAGATGGTGATTATTAATTCATAAATCTACCCTGGAATTTCATTTGGGAAAGAAAGGACAAATTGGATCAAACGTGAACTAAATCAATCCAGATGTTAATGCCAGGAGGTTTAATTGAAATGGGTGGTGGCAATTCCATTGTGCTGAGTGATGTGGGATTTCATGTGAAGGATTGTGTGAGCGGCTGGGGTTGGTGCCCAGGTCTGGCAGTGCTCCTGGGAACCCAGCGCTGTGGCCAGGAACGCCTTGGTACATCGGTTCAGGTTGCTACATCAGATGTATCTGCTCCTAAAAACTATAGTGATTGGGCCACAGTGGTATAAGCTTTATTAACTTCCAGGCCAAATGACTGAAGCATCCTGTATGTGGGGCTACCACTGAAATGCCAGTTAGTTCAAAATGCCACAGCCTGCTTAGTAGTGGAAGAAAACCACTGAGAACATGTGATGTCAGTGCTGAAAGAAAAGCTTTCATTTCAATAGCATTCATTCATTCATTCATTCATTCATTCATAGCTTATGTTAGTGTAAGCTAACAGAAGTCTAGAGCCTCCAAAATGGAGGCTGCCAGATTACATTAGTGGAAAGAAGATGGATCAGAACCTTCTTGTATATCTGGGTGATCTGCAGGATTGCCATGCATCTGCTGTTAGATACATGTTAGTCTTACTTAGAGTAAGCTCACTGAAATGAATGGGTCTCGAGTTAGGCTAACATTGGACAGAACACATCAGATAAAATCCCAAAGCTTTCCAGCTTCCAGTTGTTCCAGTTCCAACAAGAATGTTTAGGAGAGGACAAGACTGTTAGAATCCCTGCTCTGCAGCAACTCAGATGCAGAATTTGTATTCGGATACATCTCAGAGACCTTAAATAGTAATTGGTTCCATTCTCTTAGCCACTATTCTGCATCTGGAATCTCAGGTTCTAATAAAAAGTAAAGCTGATAGACAACTATCTCCCAGATCCTGAATACTAAGACCTTCAAGAAAGGTCTTGTTTTGAATCCCTTCCTTTCCTGGAAGCTAGATGGATGGATGAGCCTAAGAAAATGGGTCGTCTCAATCCTGACTTCCTCCTAATAGACTGCAATCTGCAGGGGTGTCCAAGAGGGTGGTTTGCTCTTTGCCTTTAAGAAAAAGTAAACAAAAAAATTAATATGGCAAAGTTGGGGTGCGGGAGGGCAATATTTAATTACAATTGTTTGTCACTAAATTACACTGCTCTGAATCTGTTCTTAACATCCTGGTGTTTTTAGACTGCCATTCTGAACATTTGCAATGGTGTTTTATTGCGTGATTTCCGTTTGGCCATTTCATTATTATCATTAGCCATTTGCTGAACAATATTGAGCCATATGGTGAGATATAATGTGTCCAAATAAGTAATAGACTGCCCCCAGTTTGATCTAATACTGCAACCAAGTCTCGAAGCAAGCTTTGGTGAACTCTGGAACTTATTTCTGAGATACGCACAGCTTTAAGATCTACTTCACAATGTACCCAGCAGCCTAGGAGCATCAGATGTTCACAGGACAACAAGAACATGCCTTCAAACATGCAGAGAAAACATGCTGGAGAACTATGGCCAGCCGCCGTTCCATGGGACGTATCTATTTTGTGTTGCTGCATTGTTTGGGAATGCACATTCAGCTTTAGAATTAAATGCTACATTCCAGTGCAGAATGAGGCACACTTTCAGCACAATCCTGTGCGTGTCTGAACAGAGAAAAAGTTATATAGTTCCCACCACTTTCTCTGCGTTGGCGCCCAATCTATGGAATGCGCTCCCCAGAGAGGTCTGCCTGGCGCCTTCGTTATTTGTTTTTCGGTGCCAGGCGAAGACCTTTTTATTCAAATGTCATTTTAATTATTAATATTATTTATTCATTTTATTCTTTGGCCAGGGCGACTTAATTTATACTGTTAATTTATATTATTTTATGGAAGTTTATTTATGGATGTGAGCCGCCCCAAAGCTTCAGCGAATGGGGTGGCATAGAAGTCTCCTAAATAAATAAACAAACAAACAAACAAACATACCTCCCACTAAGCTGATCCATCTGGACTGCTGTGCAAAATCACCAGGAGAAACAGTATTTGAGGAAGGAAGTGCGTATTCCAAAATTACAGGAAGAGAAGTGTAGATGAAGAGACGGACAGACAGGCAGGCAGTAACAATAATCGGAATTAGAAAAAATCCTCCTTTTCTGGGAGTGAGCCCCCCTTGACTCAGTGGGATTCAATTGTGGGCACAGAGGTTTCACTGTATGTACATCCAAATGGTCCTTGTTAGTTTGGAAGCTACCATTTCTATCAGTATAAGAATTAAATTCTTATTCGGACTCCAGAAAATGGAGTACTTCTATCAGGGCTAAGAGGGAGGCGAATAACATACAAGTCTCCAAATCATGACCAAGCTTTCTAATAAAGGACCAGCTCTATCCCCATTTTTTAATTGGAGTTTTATTCTTAGTTAAATTTTAGGATGCTGTCTTTTATTTATTTGTTTACATTTTGTATTATGAAACCATCCTGAGACTTCGGTAATGAGACAGTCTACAAATGGTTTAAAATAAATAAATATTTTTCCCTTTCCAAATCCATGGAGCACCAATCAAAGGTGTCTCACAGAAGCAACATGAACATGAAGTAAAGGCATAAGGTCAGTGGCCAGTTGTGAGACTTTTGCCACTTTCCTTGCCCAGCCAAAACTGTCACTGAAGCCAATGAAAATTCTTGGTATTAAAGGAAAGTGCATAATTAGTTCTTCTTCTGCCAGGGACCAAATGTTTTGTTGACTTGTGCTTCTCAAAGAAATATGCCATAACAATAACTAATGTTTCAGCTGTGTGTGGGGGATCTGTATTCTCATCTGTGGAAGCCTGCTCCCAAGAGTTTATTAATGAATAGATTCTTTTTTTCTGGATCTGGAATGCAGCCAGATTTGGGGTGAAGTGTATCAATTATTTATTTCACAGCACACAGAAGCATCCCAAGTCCCTGCTGTAATTAGCACAGGGTTGCTGTTTTGCTACTGGACCTAAGAGTGGTCTTGCCCTGAGTAACAATTCTCTCATTAGGTCACCAGCTAGATATTAAAAAGGCAGAAAATGTACTAGAAGATACCAGAAGATTGCTGTAGGTCCGAATAAGCCTTTAGAGGAGAAAGCAGAAAGTTATGCAAAACCAGAGCCACACGTTACTCTTGGGGATGTTTATAGCACTGCAGGGCTGGATGGGGGTCCCATGTTACTGCAACACTATGAGCTTATTTGGTGCTTTTTAAAACAGCTCTGGACATGCTGACAGCTCCTTGCTAAGGCTGCCAGAAAGGAAATCTGATGTACCTAGGCTGCTGTGGAACTTGTGAAGTAGCTCCTACAGCACAATCCTGAGTATGTCTCAGATATAAGTTGTCAGCCCTTTTTCATGCAAAACAACCTCACAAATCTATGAGCTGCTTACTGCATGGATTGCACAAATAACGCATGCAGTCTGCGCACGACTCAGACTGGGACACATCAACATGGACCTTCAAAGACGATTTTGCATCCATTTACTGGAGTCCTGTGTCCCAGAAACGCTAAGTTTCCAGTTTATTTGCAGATGTTCTTGTCTTCATGTAGAGAAAGCAGAAAATGCCAGCCCAGTATAGTCCAGCAGCCAGTGCTGGGTTTGAAAAAACAAGGAAATGTATTTCCCTGTCTCTGCTTCTGCAGAGGAGCCTTCTGCAGCCTGGTTTCCTCCAGATGTTTTGGTCCAGAACTCCCAGCAATCCCCACCATTGGCCATGTTGGGTGGGTGACAGGAGATGGAGACTGGAGGGCACCAGGGTGGGGAAATCTGCTGTACAGGCTGGCCACTGAGGCTCCCGCTGGCCATACCCCTACTAGCCATATGCCAGGCCTCAGCAAGCATGGGCCCTATGCAAATACAGATGCACACACACAGAGCTCCTCCATGTGAGGGTGAGGATTAGAGCGAGCAATCCCAGTGCAAGAAAGACCCCTGTGTGTATATATCTTTATATTCAGACTGCCCATTCTTGCAATGGTGGGGAGCGTGGTCAGTGGGGTAAGGGGAAGGCAAGCTGGCTCTGCCATAGGAAAATAGGGAGCAGTGCTTTACTGAATTAGGCCTTGGTCCTTCCAGCTCAGATAACAGTGAAGAGTGGAGGACTGCTGGGCAGAGCCTCCAAAAGTAAAAATACGGAACCACTTACATTGTGAGGGAGTGCAAACAATGCCTTGTGTTTATTGACTGATTTATCACAATTATCCCCATCTCCCCTCCAGGTGGCATGCGAGGGTCTGTGCCAGTTCATCCTCATAACAACTCCGGAAGTTATGTTCAGCTACAAAACAGGGATATGCTTCAGGCTACCCACTGGACTTCATGGCTAAGCAGAGATGTGAACCTCTAGAAGAGCCTGGTCCGGATGCAACTCTCGGGTCACTTTTCGTGATTTTTCAGCTTGGTTTAAAACTTCCCAGCATGTGAGAACCCAAAGAGATAAATGCAGAAACTTGTTGTGTTTCCCAGTGTTTGCTGGGTCAACACAAAGGGATGTATCAAAGGAAATCTTACAGGACTTCATAATAATAATAATCCTTTGCTGTCTTCTGCTCTCAGGCTGGTTCAAAAATATGCTTGCTGCTAAGTTCTGCAGAGAAGGCTTCACTCCTGTCTGCAGAGCATATGATTGTACATTTGTGCCAGTTATTAATGTAAGAGAAAGGCATGTTTGACAGTGGACAGCAACAGCTTCTGTGTATTAAGTCAGGGTCTATTCTTAGTGCACAATTATAATTAGGCACAATACCAATGCAGTCCACTTCAAGCAATTGTTCTGTGCCTCAGTTTCAAGACACAGAGCAAGTATCTAGATTCCATGATTACAGTGAATATTTAAAAGATCAATAGAACATCTGCAAAAGACACTTAGATGGGAGCAAGGAGAAGTTTCGAGCAAGCAAGCTTTTAAAAAGTTCCCTCTTTCCCCATAAAGGTCAGTCTTAACAACTTTATCATGATATACTGCTCTTCCCCTTTATTTTTATACTATTTTAAAATCAGGATTTTAGAATGCATAACATACTAGGCTTGGTAGACTTAGCTCAGATCCCAGTAATAATGCAGTTTATTAGGTTTATCAAGGCAAAGGAGTTTATTAGGAAACATTGACACAGGATGAGAAATGTGCTCTAACAAGCTGTGCTTCTCAGCTTTGTCAAAATTTCTGTAGGAATGGAGGAGGGAAAAGAAAAAGAGTCCCTTTTCTTATCCAAAGTCAACTGGCTTTGAAAAATGCATCCATTCTACTTTGTTTTCGGAAGAAGGAAAGGCTTTGTTTACTGCAATAATAGCCAAAGACTTTAATCCACAGCCCTAGATGGTGTACATTCCACAATGACATTCATGCTGGTCACACACATGCAGTCCGAAGCTTCTCTATGGTCATTTATCACAATGTGAATGGATAAAAGCACTGGGATTCATTGCACTAGGCATGGAGCGGGGAGGAGGGAGGAGAAGAGGGGAGGAAGGGAGTTGGAGGGTACATTTAATATCCCGGCAAAAATCAGGCTGTGGTTTAGCAGGGGACTTGTTTTGCTTCCTCTGAATAGCCAAGTGTGTTTAAAGCCCAACCTCAGCTTCATAAGGCATTAAAGAGCCTGAACATGCACTCTTACTGGTGGTGTACTGTCTCCTCTGCTCCCTCCCTTTGGCCTCTGAAGTTTGGAATGACCGACAGTAACCCTGCAATCCTCTCTCTCTCTCTCCCCTTTCTTCCAACATTACCACAACAGCTCTAGCAGAGCAAAGCACACAGCTGCCTCCTCCTGTTACTGCTGTAGGTTACTTTCTACCACTACCTTCCAAAAGAGCCCCGGTCAAAGCTGTGCATGGTGAGAGCAACAAACCCATCCTGGCCCCCTGCAGCAGCAACTCCTACAGAACGTGTGCCTCATCCCTCCGCAAATCCGCACCATTATGTCAGAAAGGCCTTTATCAAGGTGAGAAGCAAGAGACTACAGGAAAGATCATCTGCTGTAACAGGGAAGGAAGGAGGGATGTCCTAATTATGATAGCAGTTCAGAAATAGCACCAAGGGCCATTTCACATATGATGGTTTCCCTACATGGGTGTGTAGGAGCAAAACCTAAAGCCAGGCTCACTCCCATGTGTGAAAAGTCACATGGGTGTGTGTTTTTTGTCATATGCTTGGAAACTACTGCTTGTCATGTGGCCAAAGGAGCCCAAAATCTTCTCACGTGATGGTGTACACATGATTTCTCAATGCACTCACACATTTTAATTTACACTTATACTCAGAATGGAGGAGACCCAGCTGTGGAAAACCCTGTCCTAGCAACTAGCCTGTGGAATATCATCCACAGGGAAAACTTGCTATCTGTTGAGTAGAAATTTGAGGTCCCAAGAAGAAACAGTCCGATAGCAGTATTTTGGACTGACAAAATGTGATGGAACTGCCTCCATCTATCATATTCCATGATCAGTCCCCCAAAGACCATGCTCTTTCGGGGTGCAATAACTAAGGTTCGCATCCCACGGTCCCAACTGTCAAATCACACCGAATTCTTTTCCAGATAAAAAGCTTTTTCTAGCTTAGTCTTCTTCCAACTTGTTTGCACTACAACTCCTATGACACCACAGGAGCATGTTCAGTACCGGGAATCAGGGGAGTTGTAGTCCACACATCTGGGAGAACAAGGTGTGGGGAGAAAGCTATTTTAGCCCTGCTATATTGCACCGCATAAATCAGTCCGTTTACGAAGTAAATAAATAAATGCAGCTCCTGCTTGTTTTGCCACCTCACCTGCTCTCAGTCGCTAACACCACAGCAGCAGCCATCTGTGCTAGCCTAGGCACCCGACATCACAAGAAGCCCCCAGATCCCAAGGCCATGTGTTTGTGTTTCACCCCATGGGGTAGCTGGAGGGGGGGGGGGGCGAGCCGCGCGGAGCTTTAAAACAAACCAGAGCCACTTTTTCACCTGCTGGAAGGAATCGAGCCTGCAAGTCCAAGGAAAGGGGCTGAAAAGCTAAAAGGGGCATCTCTCCATCTCTAGCAGCGAAGGCGCAGCCCTCGAATCCCCCTCCGGCGGCGAAGAGAAACAGAAAATCTCACCTCGTGGCCGAAATTAGGAAGCAGGAAAGCACCTGCGTGTTTATCTGTGAGACAAGGGACCGCGCTTGGGTCGCCGCCACGCGCGCCGCCGCTCCTGGAGAGCAGCGCCGGAGCTTTTGCGCCTCGCGGGGTAAGTCCTGAGCCACCACCGGGCGGGCGGCGGGCGGCCTCGGCGCTAACATATGGTGGGAAATGACGTCTCGTCCCTTCCTCGGAAACGCCGCTCTCCGGCAGGAGTGCAAGATCGGAACGCACCGGGATCTCTAGGCAAGGATCTTGTCCTCCGCGGTGCGTAGGGTGTCCCTTAACGGAATTCGGCTCCCACTGCGCCTCTCACCGTAAACAAGCACGCGCAGCGTCCTGCCTCCATTTCGTGGAGCCGCGGCGGATCTGCTCCTGTCCTTCTCCAGGCCACCCACATTCCTTGAATTCTGCATGCAAGCACTCCCACCGAGGGCGGCTAATCGGATCGGACTCGGGGCTTCTCTCCGGAGCCCCGGAGAGCCGCCGGGCACCGATCCGGCGCGTGGCTGCACTCGTGCGCGCGCGCACATGTCGCCGGATCCCGCTGCGAGGACTGGCGTCTTCTTCCCCTCGCGGGCTTGCCTTCTCTCTCCCCTACTCCACCCGCAACAAGCTTCCGCCTTGCAGCCCCCTCCCCGCTGCCCCAATATCGTATCAGTGAGACTCGTGTCATTTGCTCCTTACCTGAACTTTTTTTTTCTGTCAACACCAGGGGCGAGGGAAATCTGGGAAGGGGGAAGAAGGCACCCCCCCGGAAAAAAAAAAGTTAAATCACGAAAAAAGATCCCAATAGGTAGCGGCTCCTCTTGACATTGAAAAAGGGGAAAAAGGAAAATAATACGAATGGCGATAATCAAGGGTATTTTAACACCCCAACGATTCCCCCGAGAAGCTGACTGACGGAGCGGCCGATGTTGTCCTTGAGAGCCGCCTCAAGGCAACCGGGGTCCCGCTTGGCGACCAGCAATACGGCTGGTGATGTGTCCTTTAGCTCTCCTAGCATAGTACTATATCCCCATCACATGACTGCCAGGGAGGTTATCACAGTAAAAGCAGGGGAAGGCTTGAAGGAGGCTCGACCCAAGCTGGCCACCTCATTGGCTAAGGAAAAGTCAAGGGGCCGGCCCGAGGTCTTGTCGTCAATGGAAGCATCTGGCATGCTGGTCTCTCTCCCGGTCTCCCCCTCTTTTGTTTGGCTTCTTTCTGCTTACTCGGTCTCTGAGCCATGGCAGAAAGGACCGTGCAAACGCGAGGTAGAGTCCTCGCAGGCATATATTTAGAAGACTGTTCTTCACTGCGAGAAACCACATGGACAAATTGCTTCTCCAACAATAGCTTGTCATTAGATGGTTTGGCTTTCCAGGCTGCTGCATGTAGCCACAAAGAGATCCTTCGTGGAATGCGCTAAGATGGAAACATTGATTGTGAGGATTATGAAGATCTAACACATGATTTCTTTCCCAGGCCCCTGCTTGTTTCTTTCCTTGTTTTCTGATCAACCCTTTTCATAGCCAGCAAAGCTGGGTAACTTGTGGCCATCCAAGTGCTTTGGCCTACAGCTCCCATAAGTTGCAATAACATAGTGAATGGTGAGAGTCACCAGTTTAAACAAACCCATCCCCTCCCCCCAAAAAATACACAATGCTTTCAGTTAAGTTTATTATTAGTATTATTATTGTGCATTATCCTGCTGCCTTCAAATAATTTATTGGATTCCAGTTGTAATCCTCCAGTGTTTTCCCACTACATCCTCAGCCTCCCCCCTCCCTCCAAGAGGCTCCTACCATTTGGATTAATCAGCCACTCAAACTCTGGCATTTCCTAGAAAAGGTTTCTGTTATGCCACAGCAACCCTGCCACATTCATATAATTTTATGACCTCTTCTACTTGTAGCCCTCCAATGTTTTCCCACCATTTCTGCCATCATTCTTCTTAATGCAGAATATCCATTAAGGAGATATGGATGGGATAATTGCACCTGATGCCTCTTGCTGGAAGCTCCCGTCTTCCACATTGCTTCCTATTGCTGCATAAAACATACTACTGAAAGCACAGGTTTACTCGAAATGCTAATTCTAGCATTAGCCTTACCTAAAAGGGATACACTTCTTTGGTTGCTTACTCAAGAGTAATCAGCCATGTATACAGCAGTGGGAGTTAAGGGTAGAGTCATTGCCCTGCCTTAACTATTTTTGGTGAGTCTGATCTCCTGGGTGCAGACTGAAATGCTCTGAAAAAGGCTAATGTTTGGAAATGATGCAAGGAGAATGTAAGATTAACTCACACTTGGTGGTTTCATGGAAAATGGCTTATGGCCTGAATGAAAGCATTTCAATGTTAGCAAAGTTGGGGCTAACACACAGTGCTCTGGAAGGGAGATGGAGGGTCAGCCTGGAGAAATACTGTGGCACTTTCAGGGTAGGGCTAGGCAGGCTGAATCTTACAGCATCAGTGAAATACATTTCATTTGGGTCCCAATCCAACTAAAGTGAAGTTGTGACTAACTGTGCATCCCTACTCATCTTCAGTCCAGAGTAAATCCTACATGAAGTGTCCACTGAGCATACTTATGTAGCAGTAAATCTTATTTGTTCAATGCCATTTACACAGTAGTAAGTGTGTTTAGGATTACAGCCCAAGAGCTAAATTACACAGTATGTTAAATGTGAAGTTTGTCATTGTATATCTGTGGGATCTTTTTTTCCTTTTAAAATAGCCATGGGGAGGGGTGATGCACAGCATATAAGGAAGAGTAAGCTAACCCCTTTCCTAGCCACTGCAGTCCCAGTGGAAACAGCCTCCTTGAAATGGCGATTACCTTTTCCTCCCAAGACAAATTGCCCAGGTAATTCATGTGGGGATTGCAGCGGAGAGGCAAGGGTTAACAACCCCTCCTGACACATCCTTGGCTTGACTCTGATTGCCCCCTTCATCCATCTAGTTTAAAATAAAAAGAAATGCAATGGTAAACAACCTGATTGATGTAGCATGTAACTTGGCAGTAGGAAAGTCAGAGAAATCAGCAGTGGTTTCCAGTGAGACTGGCATTCTGTGAATCTGGCCTGTAGATTCTACTGTGAATAAGCTTTCCTGAGTCATACAAACTTGTGAACTTTAAAAAAAAAACCCTTTTGGGGAAGACTCTGTGCTAATTTTCATTAACTAATATGCATTTGCAAATGAGTGTGCAACTGTGCGATAGCACTAATGGAGGTAGAATGAAACTCTGGTTACCAAAAAATCTGGTTCTGTCAATGAGCAGACATAGGAATGAAACATACCTTCCAATCCATGAAACGCAGGTGGAATGGATGTCCCCAAATCCTTTACTTTTCTTCTTGCCCCTTAGTTCCAGTGAAAGCAAAAGGACCTTGGTTAGTCACATGGTTTGATATAGGCCAAACCAGGCATGGCATTGGCCACAAGACTGTGAGGGGATCAGGATCACACCTCTGAGCCACATCACACACACAGCTGTTTGCTCTAAGTGGCAATCTTGCTTCTGTGGCAGATAGCAACTGTGGTGGTCCCAGTTTGGACGGGCAACAGCAATCTGATGATCCCACAGTGGGGGTCAGGCAGTTGAACAACACCCCCTTCTCCATGTGACAGCCTTGTCTGGATTGCTCTGTCTTCCGCAGAAATAGTCAGCAGAAGTGAAACACTTCCAGATGAATCATCTTTAGTTTAATTCTCATCTTAGGTTTGGGGTTTTGTTGATTGGCGATCATTTTGAACATATGTCTCTGACATAGGAAAATATATGTGTACATAACAACATCAGTCTAGACTTGACTAATTTAGAAGAATTTCATAGAGAAATGGTGGTTCAACCAAAAATTCATGGAACTGACCTAGCAAAGGTGAAATTGTCCCAGATTTCTTTTGCCAAATCATTTCATTGATTCACAGCCAGGTTTACTTGTGGTTTTGCCCTATTGAATTCACTAGGGCTTGATTAAACATATAGTACTGCATTGATAGTGCACCAGAAAGCGCTACAGCTCCCAACATGCCCCAGCAAATCATGCTGGCACTGTAGGACTTTTTCTGTCCAAGCATGCATAGGACTACACCCATTCTCTAAAATTCCCTCATCTTTCCTTTTCCCCAGAAAAGACAGCATGGGATAGTGTTTGGGGGATTTTGCAAGATATCTGTAAGAAGGGGTGGGGAAAAGAAACGGTGGTGGACTGGGTGTAAACATTGGCTTGCAGGGAATGTCACACTGTGAGTTTATATGTCCAAAGGACTGCTTTTAGTCCTGTTCTTCTAAGGGATATTTAACCTGGCTCCTGTCCTATTTGACAAGCTAACACATAATCTGTGCACTCAGTGAAAATGTATGTTCTGATTGCTGTCCACTATAATAGTGGCCCACAGTGAATAGCAAAGAAGCCCGCTTTTTGTTTGGTTTTGCTTTGCTTTTGTTCTGGTGATGGCCATCTCAGTACTTTCCAGACTCAGCAAGCACCTTGGATAACAAAAGAGTGGTGGTTTCAGCTCTCTTCTCTCCACCTCCAAGATTTCCACATCACAACCCCTTCACCCCTAGCTGAAACAAAAGGCAGAGGAAACATCTGAGAAATGGTCCTTGTCAATTCCACACAGCCCTAGAAAGATCACTACCTAATTTGGGGATATAAAAGTAACAGCAGATATTTCTGTTCTTTGAATAATATCTGGATCCACACTCACAGGGCTGCTCCACAGGAGCTGTCTAAACTGGCAGTTCCCCCAGGCTGCTGCTTTTGTTTTCTTTGCAGGAGGAAAAGTGTGTCCTTTACAAGAGTGTTTTCCACCCCTGCCTTTGTTATGTTCCATTGCATAAGCACAAGGTGGCACTGCAGTTTACAGCAGACTTGCAAATATGCACAGTGTTTCTCATAATAGTACACTTCGCTTACTCTTAAAAAAAAAAAAAAAAACCCATGAAAATAGCTGGAAACACATTGAGAAGCCCTGGGGGATGATGACATCCCGTAAAGGACCCAGAAACTTCCATGAGTGCACAATAAATGCTTCATATAAAGAAGCCCACAATTAGGGGCCAGGAATTTGTCCTTGTTTGCAGCACTAGACAGTATCCAGTGGTGTCACTCAACTTAAGACTTGGACATTGCAAAAGGGTAGAAGACCTCTGGTGAAATGCCAACAATCTATTCTGGTGTGATGGGTTTCTCCAGAAAACCAGTCATATCGACATGCATTATTGGCCTTGCAATATTGGCTCAATGTACATGAGCTGCATGCGATGAATTAAGAAGGAAGGCAGCTGGAATGCAGGTGAAGGAAAACTCATGCTGAATCGAAGCAAATATGGGTCATTATCAGGCCTATCCTGTGATTGTGGCAAAGAGGGTGCGATTGCATCTTTCCGGTGTTCAGTCAAGCTTTTTCGAATAGTTCGTGGCCTGGTGCAAATCTAGGTCAGGCGAGAGAAAGGGTGGTACCCTCAGTAGCAGGCTGTGACAAGATGGTGCAGCATTTTCGATCCATCACTCCAATCTATCACAAGTCAGACACCACAATAATGAAGAGGGCCTTTTCTGTTGTGGCACCCTGGTTGTGGACCAAAGTTCCCAGAAAAGGTCATCTGGTGCCTGTTTTTCCAGCACCAGGTAAAGTCCTTATTTTTTCCAGGATTTTCTGAGGAATTTTACTTTCAGTGTCTGCTACTTAAATTCTTTACTGTACTTTAAATCCCTGCACTGCTGCTAGGTTTTAATCTGGTTTTTACTTCTATTTTATAATCAGCTTTTAAACTTGCAAAATTTTATAGGCATTTTTTAAAATAAATTGTGCGACAGGTCTCTTATGCCAGTGCTAGCTCAGTGGTGTAAGCGGGATGCCTCTTGGGTACTGCCCACTGTTCCACAGCTCATTTTCAGTCAGCTGTGACATCTGACCAGGTTGCCACTGCAGTACTTTGCCATCATCAACTAGAAAATCCATAAAGTGGATACACTGCTATAAAAGCCTTGATTATAGAGGCCTTTTCCTTCTTCCCATTGCATCTTGGCATATATGTGCCTTGCACCTTAAAGTGGTCTTAAGTCTTGCTGTTTTAGCTGTCACTCAGTGGTAAAGTACACGCTTTGTATGCAAAGCATCACTGGGGCTATTTTTAAAATGTGCAACCAAGCACACAAATGTGCAGCTTTAAAGGAGCACTGGTGCAGTTCAAAAATTCCTTTCCTGTAAAAATAGTATGTTAGCTGATGCTAAATTTAACAAATCCTGATGACAATGTGAAAAGTAAAGTAAGCACAGGCTATTCTAGAGCCCCAGAGGTATCAAGTATGCCCAGTTCTCCTCCTCTAACAAACACATTCCACTTGGAGAGTCTTCAGACTAGTGTAGCAGAATATAAATTGAATTATTATTATAATAATAGCAGCATTTCCCACAGTCTCTGCTGCTACCTTCCCTGGAGTTTTTGGTAACACTTCAAAGATGAAGAAACCCATTCCAGAGCAGCCCCCTTTGTGGCTCTTGGACCCAGCATGGTCACTAGATGCACTGGAACACCTTTTATCAGTTCAGGTGGAAATACCGAGAGCATTCTTATGTGGACAGAGTTAGCCTAGCTACCAACATGCATAGTC
The DNA here is from genome assembly GCF_004798865.1 of Varanus komodoensis. Lineage (NCBI taxonomy): Eukaryota > Metazoa > Chordata > Lepidosauria > Squamata > Varanidae > Varanus > Varanus komodoensis. The sequence continues at coordinate 21,436,124 of NW_025336346.1, forward strand.
AGGAAATCTCTCAGCAGGATTAGGGTGATGTGTTGTATAGGAAATTGCCTTTGAAAACGGTCTGGAAACTTCAGATGGTCCAAAATAAAGCAACAATATTGTTAATGAGGACTGGTCAACATGCCCATATTGTGCTACGATTTTCCCTCTACTACTCTATTTCCAAAATTCTGGTATTAACTATCAAAGCCCTAAATGGATACCTGAAGGTTCCTTCCTCCTGCATGTGCACCTGCCCAGACTCAAGGGTGGTCCTTCAGTGGTCCTTTTCCAGAAGCCCCGATCAAAAGGACTGAAATGAGCGGTTACTAAAAAGAGGGCCTTTTCTGTTGTGGCACCTGAGCTGCTGAATGAGTTTCCCAAGCCTCTCCCGCTGCCTTCATTATTCTCTTTTTTGTCTACCAGTTTTTCTTGTTTGCCCAGGTATTTTAGTCTTTCTGCTTCTATTGTTTAAATCTATTGCTACATTTTCAATATTTATACTGCAGCTAGTTTTTCTTTGGCTAGTCTTATTTTCTACCGTAGCATTAAACTTCTATACTGCATTTTATCATTGTATTTTTTGGTTCCAATTGTCCTGAACCCCTAGAGAGCATTGGCTATAAAGAAATAACAACAAACAATTATTGTTTATTACTTCACATGGCATTGTCCATAGTACAACGCTGGCCTGATGCCAAAAAGTATCCTGCATTTTCTTTGCATGGACCTTATTAGGGCAAAGTTACAGGAAACTTGGTTATGAACATTTATTTATTTATTTATTTGGAACATTTATATGCCGCCCCATTCGCAAAAGCCACGCAAGAAGTATCCTGCATTTTCTTCACAGCAGCCATGCAGCCAACCAAGTGGCCTGCCCATGAAGAAGCAGGTTCCACCTCTTGTCATCCTGCTTGCTCAGCCCATTGTCCACCCCCCATCCCACCAATTCCTCCTCTTCTCACCCACTCGCTCCACCCATTGTCCACCCTCCATCCCACCAATCCCAACAGGCACCACTGCCACTGATGGATGTGCAGTTCAAGAGCAGCCAGATGTGCTCAAAGTGCTGCATCTGCTCTGTGTAAGGAGCAGTGTTGGCTCTGCGTCATCTCACACCACCCTGTCCCTGACTGAAAATGTACAGCCTGTTCCAAGATCCTTCCTCTGTCTCCAGTCTTTTTACACTGCATTTGCTAATACAGACAAAACATGGACTGATTGCACATGCTACAAACCCAGCAGGAGAAATCAAAGTTGATGAGTCACTTCTGAATTGCTCATGTCACAGAAAGGACAGAATCCGAAGTCAGAAGTTTCCTTTTTTTTTTTTTAGCCAATCTTTTTAGACATGCATTTCCCTTTCCCCGTCCTCCCTAACGATTGCTTATTATTTTTGCTATAATAAGCAATCATTATAGCTTGCAGTGTACACTGCCAGCTAGTCATAATAAAGCCCAAAAGAAAGCTCTAAGCTGCCTGGGTGCATCAAGCCAGGTGACCATGCATCCTACTTTATCAAAGACAGCCCCAATTCAAAGGAGTCCTCTAGTTGAAGGCAGTCCAAATTTGGTTTAAAGAGTCAAAGAAAAAAGAAAGGAGTCCAGTGGCCTTGAAATTGCCCATCAACAGTATCTGGCAATCAGATCAAACAGGCACAGAGGCCACGGTCTTTCCTAGTGCGATGAGATGCATTGTGCTTCTATTTAAATTATACATGTTATAAATTCTTGTTGTTGTTCCTCTCCCACCAAAGGTTGGACATCATCATGGTTGAACAATCTTCAGATGTGGTTATTCTAAGCAATGATACTGTATTAGCATCAGTCCGTTCGTTGAGGTTTTCAGCCAGGACCGTCTTCTTTTCCCATAAAACACAGGCAGGTATGCTGTAAATCTATGAATTCTTCTCCCTTTAACCCCTCTCTCTGTTCTCAGAGCACACGTGGCCTCCCTACTACCCACTCAGATCACCAGGAAGGGGCCTCCTACACCGCCCTCCACCTTCAGAGGAGAGGCCGGGAGGGAAAGACGTGCAGGACTCACAGCATTCTCTGCCATGGTGCCTGGGATGTGGAACAGCCGTGCCTGGGAGCTCCTTATACGCCCATATTACCTTGATTGTGTTTAGGTGCCCTCTGGTAGCTGCTATTAGATCAACAGGCTTTTGACTGATGGTCTCCCCCACCCCATTTCTGTTTATTTCTTTATTATTTAAAGTACTTTTTAATCTAGCTGCTCAGCCTAAAATGTTTCCTGGAGCAACTTACAATCAATCAATCAATCAATCAATCAATGACATGGTCTCTGCCCACAGACTTACAATCTAAACAGACACGACTCACAAGAAAAAAGAGATAGGGAAAAATTCAGTAGACTTTCAGGGGAACTCGCAGGATGGCCCTGCCTACTTGGCACCATCAGTTCCTTCAAAAAGCTTTTGTTTTATCATGAATTGGGGCTACATGCCTTAAAACCAAGTTAGAAAGGTAGCATGCAAGTACTGTAAATAAAACACGAGAAAATAAACCTGCCTTCTGTACACTGTGGCATGTTGGGCTAACCACAAGACGGTCCTTGTCCTGATGGTGATGCAGTCTCTGGAAAAGTAAAATTCTGGGGGAGGCCAGGGACTCCTATGCCACTGCACTTTCCTTCTGAGCTCTTTAGGGGTGATCCACATGTTTTGGGGGTGCATTTCAGCACTGCAGATAGCTCTTGTGAAGGTCAGAATCAAAGCTGCAGTGGTGAAGGAACCCCTTTTACTTGAGAGTCACCAGCATTCCCCGGAGGCTGTCGAGGACTGTAGAAGTTCTGAGCAACCAGCAAACATCCTCACCTCCGATGCAGTCAGGATCCAGGGTGCCCAGTGCAGTGACAAATGCGAGCAGTGAACGCATATGTGAACACATGTTGCAATGTGCTATGTGAACACATATTACAACTGGGCTCCCCAGCCACTGTCAAACAATGTTGAACAAACAAATATTCCTGCATTTCAAGTCTGGGCAGTATTTCCAGGATAGTAATGAAAATATGAACTTCTCTTTATAAATAAAGCAGGCAAATCTTGTATTGTCTTAGAAATCCTCTTATAAGAATTGCTCTAGTTAAGAGATATGAATGCAGCTTGTTTATAGCATGTTAGCGGCACTAAATCCTATTCACAGCAGAAAGCTCAATTCAAACTTAATTTTAAAGCTGCATTTGGACCTTGTGATTCATGACTAAACTGACTGCAACAATTATTCTTCAGGAGCAGCATTGGTTATTAGGCGTACCAGACCAGGATGCACTGAAAGCGAGGAGGGATAAATCTATCAATTTCAGTTCTTTTTCTGTTTCTCATTTTTCCAGTGCTTAACTCAGTTCCACCCAAACTGTGAGCCCTTTTTAAAATTTGTACAAAGATTTGTATACATATTTCTGTGGATTTTGCTTGATGCATTGTCTTTTTGCAGTTTTGCCTAATATACATAGCTTTGCAAGCAATTTTTGAAATATTTTATTTGCATGTTTCCTTAGTATATGCATTTTGTACACATTTTTAAATTGGAAAACCCCACTGCAAAATTAGAAAAAGTGTGAATTTTGAAGGATATTTATTTATTTAATGTACCTTTAAATCGCATAATAAATAAGGCCCTCTGGGCTGTGTACAAGAAATTAAAACAATAATAAAATAAACAATAATACAGCACAGAATAAAACCAAGATAAAAACTCAATATGAGTTCTTGTTTGCACATTCTTTCAAAATTGCAAATTTAGGTAAATTGAAATTAATGTGAACCCAATTAATTTTCTCTCATTTTGAACCGAAATATGGAAGAAGGAAGCAGATAAGTGCAAGATATGCCTTTCCTTTTATCATCAAGCTATTCCAAAATGAAAACCCAACTAACTTTCGTCTCTTCATTGACAGCCAACAATAACGACAGAAATATGTGCAACACTGAGAGAAATGGCCTACACAGACTTCCTAGACCACCCAGGCATCCATCCTGGAGAAGCCACCACAAATCCAGCTCCCCACAAAAAAAAAAACCACCCCAAAGCCTCAGGAAGAATAAGGGAGATTAACTAGGCTTGGCCCAGTATAACCCTGGAGGAACCAGAGCAGAGCAGAGAAGTGTAGCAGGGCAGACAGGTAGTTGGGGCAGCCAAAGGCACTTTGTTACCTGGGGCAAAGGACAAGATGGCGCCCTTTCCATACATGAAATCCCCTTTGTTACCTGGCAGATGACTCTGTCTTTGACTCTGGCAGTGAGGCAGTGAGTACAGTATCCAAAGAGGTCAAGCAGCTGCCATTAGAACTAAGAAAGGAAAAGCAAAACAGTTTTAAAGGAAAGATGGGGGAGGGAGAAACAATATGCCCAATAACACAAAGCCCAGTGAGATAAACTGAGCAGTTCATTACCTCATCTGGCTAGACCTGCAGCCACCCACAGCTTCTGTGTGGATGAAAGGTCCCCTTCAAAGGTCGGCCCATGCAGGCAGATGGATCCTGGAAGTTCTCCTGGGCAGCCAGCCCTCCTGTGAGGCAGGGTGAAGGGCCAGCCTCAGGCAGTGCAGTGAGAGGACTCTTGAAATACACCCATTCCCTCTCTCACCCCTGCCAGGAGGCCCCATCACTGCCACCTCCAGCAGGTGCTCCAAAGAGCACCACCAGCCACTCTCCCCTCTTTCTGTACACAAAAGCCACCTGGACTGGCAGACGACCCCATCTTTGACACTGGCAGAGAGGCAGAGTGATGTTTCCTCGGGCTCCCCTGACAAGACCCTGTGGCCGCCTCCCTGCATCTGCCCTCTAAGATGGCTCTTTCTCCCTGCCTAAAAGCAAGACTAGCCGGGACTGCTGTTCACCTCCAACACAGACCCCCAGAGCCAGAAGACCTGCCTCACCATGCCTGAGAACATGAGGAATTCTGACTGTGATTCCAGTCTGAGTTATCTCTTGTTCCCTTTTTCATTTTTCTTAGCACCACTGATTCTGCCATTTACCCTGGCCTGGTATTGGAAGTTGGCACTGTTAATGCCAAGTGCCAATGGCCTCATGTTTTTAGTTAAGCTGTTATGTTTGGATGAAGACTGTGTTTGTTGTTAATTTTTTAAATTATATTATTATTATTTATGTATGTATGTTTTTATGTATTCTTTGTGAGCCGCCCTGAGGCTTTGTTGCGATGGGGGCAGCATAGAAATGTTTTAAATAAATAAAATAAATAAATAAATTGAATTTTGTCATTGGTGGCCACCTTGACTGGCATTTTGGTAGAAAGGCAGGACATCAATTTAATAAATAAATAGCTATCCAATCCTACTAGTTGCATTTTTAAATAGCAAAGGCCCATTTAGCATTACATCTGTTAGGGCCTGTATTGTGTTCATACTATTTAAATATTTGTTCAGCCCTGGCTGTCAGAACTCCTACAGAGCCAATGAATCCCGGTAGTGGTCTCAGGCCGATGAGGCCAAACTGTGTCTAAGGAGCTGGTGGTCCCCTTTAGGTCCTGCAAAAGCTTGGATGCTCTCCTTCTGCCAGCCTGCAATTCAAGAACCACTTCCTGTTCTTTTCCTGAGAAATACAACCATTTTTCTTCTTGGCTTTGGTATGGGAAAGGTCATGGAATTCATAGTCAGCAAAAGAAATAATAGCCCTCCTCAGCTCAGGCTTCATAGTCCATTTGTGGTTAGCAGGCTGACATATATTTCTAAGCCAGGATCCTGGGCTAATAATGAAAGAGTTTACATCCATTCCTACGTAGGCAGCTGGGCTGTTTTGACCGCATTAATTTGCAGTCCTTGAACATTAGCAGATAAGAACTCCAAGTCCTCTTAATGCTACAGGACTATTGACACAAAGAACGTGTTTATCCTCCACTGCCTACTGCAGCGTGGTAGAAACAGGAGAGTCACCCAAGGGCCCATCACATTATTACTGCAAATGCTTCTCAAGGGCATTCAAGCAACATGGTTATTATGTTTCACTTTACACCAATTGTGTAATTTGGCAACAAGCTGATTAACAATACTGATGCATGCCAACCTTTGCCAGGGCAGCCCACAATCCTGTACTGAAAAGCAGCAGAGCATTGCTGTATCTCAAATTTAATGCAAACGAACTGGAAAGACGGGCTGGTGCATTATTCTCAAATAAGCACAATTTAACCGTATTTGTGTCCTTTATTCTAGTAATAACAACAGTAAAAAAAAGCTTTGGAACGGCTCCCTAACCTTTGGATCCCTCCCTAACCTACTTTGGATCGTGATCCTGGGGGGATATCACTGTGTGTGGCTGGGGGGGCACATTGGCCCCCCAGAACACTTCGGAAGCTACTGCAGTGGGTGTGGCTTGCAGGTGAGACCATGACATACAGCACAAGTGTGCACTTGCACGCACACGCACATGCACACCACAGACACATGCACCCATTCACACCCAAATATGATTGCTGAGTGGGGGAGGGGGAAAGCGGCATTATCCATTTTCCACCAACCTCATCAGAGGCCCTACACACCCTGTTTCCCAGCAGAACTGGTGGCGGCGGCAGCAGTGGCGGCTGCTGGCAGGACAGGACACAGCACCGGTTTTCGGGGGAAAGGTTCAGCTGAGAAAGGAGCTGTTTCTGTATTCTGCTAGACCAGGGGATGCAACATGGGGGGCCCACGCTCCAATGTGCCCCAAGCACCTTTACTGGTGCCCATCAAGGTGCCCCACTTTTTTAGTTAAGATTAACACATTCCCCTACTTAGGGGTTGCTCTGAAATATGCATCTGCTGATATGGTTGTTTAGTGTGTTGTGTCAAGTGTCAGCACAAAAATGTGATCTGATCAAGAATCCATGTGCGACTTCTTGGAAATTATTCTTCTGGGACATACCGTAGGTGTGCTCATGTTTGCCTGTCCTGAAAGTTTCCTCTTGCGTTGTCTTAATCCATCCAACCACTCTCATGTGCCTGCAGCAAACTGCCTCCGTGATCCCACACCCTCCCCCAAGCTATGTTATGTAACTGATAGGGTTATAAAAGCATCTTGTAAACACTCCATCTGCGTAGTCCCTACATGCTGCCTGCATTTCCTATATGTCTGAATAAATGGTAAACGTTCTTTTGATTGTACACCCCCAGCAGACTCTCTCTCAGTTATTCTTATCTCATGTATCTGGGGGCAAATCCAGCCTCCGTCTTGTTCGCAGTCTTTTGGGCAGGTTACTTGTCCTTGGCTATGCCTCCCCTGGCAGCCATTTTGTGCCAGCGCATGGGACAGTTGCTCAATGGTCAGATTTTCCCTCAGCCTCGAAAGTGGGCCTACGCATATCCTTGACCTACAATCCATGGAGTCCAGGAGGCGTCCTCCAGCTGGTCAGAGCTCCACCGGGTTTCTGGAGCAGTTCTTTTCAGTACTGCTACATCAGATCTTGTGAAATGAGCGGCAGGGAGAGAATTCCGCTCCCACCACCAGGCAGCAGCCGTTACTTCAGCTGCCATCAGGCCTCACCTGGCCACAATGGTGGCAGGAAGGGACTGCTTGCCATCATTTCCTGAACGCTGGAGGGACAGCGGAACCAGGACACCCAGGGCTACTGAGTACTACTAGGGGCATAGACAGGCGGGCCTTTTCTGTGGTGGCACCACAATTATGGAGCACTCCACTGCTGGAGATTTGCCAGGCACCTGCCTTGCTTGAGTTTCAGGTGCCTGGCAAAAACGTTCCCTGTCCGGTGCACCTTTGGTAATATCTAGACTATTTACGTCATTGTGCAGTTTTTAATTATATTAATGTTTATTTATTTTATTGTGACTTTGTTTTATTTATGAGATTTTAATTGCACTGCTTTGTTAATGTTAATATGTGTGGATTTTTTATTGTAATGACCACCCAGAGAGCATGTTTCTAATGGGTGGCTTTTAAACAAATTTACTAACTAACTAACTGTTTGCATCAGGGTGCCTAGCCAATGAGATACAGCGGGGCCCTGGGGAGGCTGCGGAGCCCTATTTTCCAGGTTCCCTAGGGCCATATCATGGGAACACCCCCCTCCCCTAATTTCCCAGGTAAAAGCTCTTCTCTGCAAGATCACCAGAGAGAACCTCCATGTTCAGTGACAGTATATATTTGACTGATTGGAAAGATAATTTTGGAACAAGAAAATCTCTGGATACAGATTCAAGAACCTCTTAAATATCAATATTTATTTAACCTCTTTAAGGAAGACCAGCAGCTATTAAAATAAATGTATATATTAGAACTTTTTATTTGGTAAAAGATTATGAACAGAATAAATTCACTTCTATCACATTTTATTATTACAGATTTTAACAAACAATTGGGGAAATTTTGACAGGAAACAGGATTGACAGAATTTAGGAAATTATTGGCAAGTGGGTTAATTAAATATTAACAACAAATTAAATAAGACATGTAGCAAACCCAGTTCTCCTTTCTTCCATACTTACAAATGAGGGGTTTTGAAATATGGCAAGCTGAACTCCAATGAATCACAATGAATATTGTGTGGCATTTATAAAAATGTTGTTAAAACAGAATAATCTAAAAATCTGCTTCAGTAAAGTGAGAAAGTCTTCACTGTGAAATTATGAGCAGAAAGAATGGAAATAGGTATGGATTAGTGTACCTAAAAAGACTTTCTGTTTCAACATTTTTTTCCAAGATGTTTTGTAGGGTGTGTATTTGACTTCTCTGAAGCTCTGTAGAATCTATGTTGTCTTGAGTGTTAAGTGCTGGAGATATGGCTCAGTAAAAGCAAATGTAAGTCACAGGGTTTTTTGTCATGCCTAAACTTCAGAAGTTAATTATATTAATCCTAGAATAAATGAAAGATAAGACTGGATATGATAACCATTGCACACATTGGTGGTTTCATTCTGTTGTATTAATGGCTTGATAGGAGAATGATAAATAGTTGCGTGTATGTTAACAGCAGTTCACAGGACCCTTGCTTTAAAGGACAGAAGAGCAGCTGTCCATCAAATGATGAAGGGATTAACAGGCTATTGGATAAGGTGTATATGATCCGATTAACTAACAAGGGGGAGGGGGGAACTAACAGTAAGGAAACATAAAAATAAAGGAAATTAAGTTCATAGAAAAATGGAGTTTGTTTAGTTCCTTTTGGAAATAAGGAAATGAGGTCCAGGATAACATTAATCCATATGTATATTTATTTAAATATCACATTTGATCCATTTGTATAACATTTATATTACAGATATATTCTCACATACTGCTATTTATCTGCTTATGTTTTGAATGTTTTAGAGTTAGACTGATGTTGTAGACTTTGACAGATTCTTGAAAAATGTTTTTCAAATGTAGGCTGATCTCTGATGTCAGTGCTTCTAAAGGTCCCAAAACTAGCTTCATTTGGTCAGGGACACTGGGCCAAGCACACATAAAGGTCACCCACCTTTGAGTTACCCACAAAATGATCACTTGTATACCAAATGGCCACTGGGAGCTTAGGAGAAGATCCCTGGAGCTGTGTGCACCCTTTGGCCCTTCAGGGAGACATGGGAACCATACGGGACCCCAAGAAAGTAGTTGCTCCCATGGGAACTATGGAACTCCTGGAACTCCCTTGGAATGGGGAGCCCTTGGAAAGGTATTTCAACTGGTTGTGGGGCTCTGGGCTGAGCAGAGAAGGGTCACAGTCTAGCCTGAAAACTATCCTTTGGATTACACACATAATGGTCACTTGTAAACAGAAAGACCATTGGGGGATTGGGGAGAAGTGTGTGCAAGGCCCCTGAGCATTGGAGGGAAAGGACCCTGGGAAACAGGGAAGGCTGTGAGGTCCATGGGAACCATTTGGAATCCATGGGAAAGCATACAGAGCTCCACTGTGCCCCACAGACCTGGCAAAAGCTGTGCTCTTAGTACTACTCTTCTATCGTCAGGCTTCCAGGCGCTGCCATGGCAAAGATCAGCCCAGATCATCGTTTTCCACCAGTTGACACTTTGCAGGGGACACTGCAAAGTCCCCTGGCATTCCTAGAATCTGGAATTGTCAGGCCCAGCCAGCACAGATCCTAACTTTGGACTGTTAAACCTGGATTTTGTTTCTGTAGTGAAACACCACCAAAAGGACAATGCCAAAGAAAGTCATTTGTTTTGCTTTGGTGGAGAGCAAAGCAAGGGGAAGGTCTGCAGCCCATGAGTTTTTGACAAACTTGTTAGTTGCAGTTCAAAATCTGTGTTAGGGGCATAAACCTCGTCTTGTTCAGTACAAAGGGAAGACAATCTGTAGGCAGGAGAGCCAGAAATTCCTTTGCCCAGGTCCCAACAGACCCTGGGTTGTGGGTCTATCCAAGGAGCTAAACTTACAAAAAAATTCATTTAATTTCTATAGTGCTCCACAGCCAAAGCTCTCTGGGCAGTTTACAATAATCCATAAAGAACAGAAAAAAATATTAAGAAAGCATCCAAAAATCAGAAAAAGCATTAAAAGGTTTAAGACAGCTAACACAGACAATAGCAAAGAATGACCCCGCAAAACGCCTCGGAGTAGTAGTCCCGTCAAGCCCCTGGGTGGCCTAGTAAGTCTTTAATGGCCTTAGAAAAGAGGGTCATCTAAACCTGGCAATGAAAAAAATGAACAAATTTGGTGCCAGCGAGGAGGTTGTTCCACAGATGTGGGGCCACCACTGAGAAAGCCCTCCCCCTTGTTGCCACCTTCCATGCTTGCCTTGGAAGTGGCACTCAGAGGAAAGCCCCAGAGGGCGAGTGCCATGTCCAAAGAGGTTGAGCAGCTGCTATTAGAGCTATGATGGGAAACCCAAACTTTTCTAAAGGAAAGATGGGAGAGAGGGGGACAATATGACCAATAACACAATACCCAGTGAGAAACTGGACAGCTCATTACCTGATCTGGCTAGATCTGCAGCCACTCTCATCTTCTACATGGGTGGACGGTCCCCTTCAAAGGTCTGCCCATGCAGGCAGACGGATCCTGGAAGTTCTCCTGAGCAGCCAGCCCTTCCATCAGGCAGGGTGAAGAGCCAACCTCAGGCAGTGGAGTGAGAGGCCTCATCACTGCCACCACCAGCCACGCTCCCACCACGGCTTTGACCACAGTAGGGCTCATGGGGCGGATGCTCACCCAGCAACATTCACACATACTCTGGGGATCCCACCAGTCCTAATGGCTTCTGGGGCCTGCCATGTGGCTTCCACTGAGCAACCTCTCCGGACAAGCCAGGGGGCAATGGCTGAGAGAGCAGCTGGCACAGCTCTTCCGAGAGCCAGCCAGGCTGGGAGGACCCCTTCAGAGCCGGGCGTTTCAGCCCTCACTTGTGTGATATAGCATGGGATGGGTGTGGGCTGGTGATGAGGGTGAGGGAGCAACACCAAAGAGACAAGAAGCGGGCTGGGGCCGTAATGCCACAGGACGTTGGTGCAACGCAGTGTCAGGGGGAAGGGGTGGAGCATGCGCGTGGCGGGCGGCACAGCTGCTTTCCTGCCTCCAGTGGTCGGACAGCTTGCACTAGCACGGTTCCAGCAAGAATTTCCTGCAGGCTTAGTCCGGGTGGTCCTGCTGCAGTCTTCGTTTCCTCTTGGGTAAGAGCTGATTCAAGCCACTGACATAGGTGCTCCCAAAATACACCATAGGGTCAAATCATAGGGTCCATTCAGTGCATTTACATTTTGCGCAGTGGCTGACAAGAAATTCAGTTCCCAGCTAAAGCACCAATGGCTAAAGTCTTGCCATGAGCACAACTGGAAACTCCCTAACCCTTAGCAGGAAAGGAATTTAACTACCCATCTTTAAGTTGCCCCTGAGGGAGGTGAAGAAATCCTACTTCAATCCCATCATTGCATCCACTCAGTGCTGGCCAGATGAGTTGTTCTGGGAAAGCCCGCTGAGCAGAAATCTTATGGATCAGTTGCTAAAGCCCCCGTAGGCTCCCTGTGCTTAATTTATGATGCTTTTTGCAGGCAGTGAGGCTCACATTCACATTCAATGGGATGCCGTAATTCTAAGTGAGATGGAGCAGGTGGTGATTAGCACACTGTAGAGAGTAGTCAACTTGCTGGGAGCACCCTGGAACTTTTGCAGTGTGAAGGACATAAAACAATTGCTTCCACACTTGATGCTCTCTTGACCCTTCCTTATCATTGCTTCAAGATCCTCCAGGGAAGGTTTGAAGAAACAGATGTCTGAAGAATTGGAAGTTATGGCTAACTCTCACTCTCTCTTTAACTCTAGAATAAGTGCAGGGCCCCCAGTGTGAATTAGGGGCCTAGCATGGGGGCTTTCGGTCTCCCCTCCTCTCTGTGTCTCTGATTCGGATGAGGGCCCATTGCCAAATGTACATAGGTAACTTTCTGAGTGCTGGAGCCGGGCTTTAAACCATTGCAGAATATGGAGGGCTCCAAAGACAACTGCCAGCCACCTTCCTGCGGCAGCGTTTGCCACGTCAGGAGAGCAAGAACAGAAGGGCTCTCCAGAGCTGTTGCTTGGCCAGTGGCACACAGGAGGCACTTGGGGAGCCTCGTTCTCCTGCTGCGGCAAAACGCAGCCGTGGAGGAGCGCCCTGCGAGGCTCCCCGGAGCACCACCTGCTTGCCCTGGCCTGGTTCTCTCAGGCAATGCAGGAGGCGGGCAGCTCTCTGAAGGGCTCCATCACCCAGAAATGGAAGTTAGGGTGGCTCTTTGGAGAGTCTTCCAGCCCAGATCTTTGGCACCAAGAGAGGTCCTTCCTCAGAGGAGGGCATTATGGGAAGGCTGTCCAAGGAAATTACATGGCAATTACTGGTTTATTTATTTATTTTCCAATTTATAGCCTGCCTTTTTCCTACAAAGGGCTCAAGGCAGCTTACATCATTCTCCTCCTCCATCTTATCCCCACAACAACAACCCTGTGAGGTAGGTTGGGCTGAGAGTCTGTGGCTGGCCCAGAGTCACCCAGTTGGCTCCATGGCTGAGCGGGGACTCGAACCCAGATCGTCTGAGTCCCAGTCCCAGGCTCTTAACCACTACACCACACTGGCTTTCAGAAGCCAGCAGGAACAATTAAGATGAGCTCAGGACTGGATTCAGAATAAATACATGAATCAATAGAGAAGCTAAAGTGGGTATCTAATGCAGAAAACCCCACACTGACCCCCATTGTAGGGCAGGCCGGATATACCTGAAGCTTAGGGGGCACCAGGTTCCTTTTCAGTGAGCTTGAACAAGGTGGCTTCTTGTTTGTGGCCAGAGGCCCCCTAATGGCTAATTGTGACTTTGCAATATGCATGTAATTAACTGTTACATATTAGTCTCTCTCTTTTTGATCCATGTTATTTCTGACCATCACAAGCAAGGGGGCTTCAGATTCCCACTAGTCTATGGACAAGGATTCAGTATTCATTCTGAGAGGGCAAAAGCATTCTATGGCATCACATGGTACAGGTTCTGGTCTTAGCGGGCAGCCGGTTTTTCTAAGAACAGTTGCTAGTGATACAAAGAGCTCTTGCCAATTGTGAAAGCACGGCTGTAGCCACCAGTATCCCCCCTCTGATAACCTCATAGTAGATCCCTTTCTCTGACATAAGCATTCCATGTTGGGCTTTTTCAGATAACCGGCACTGCAAAGTGTGCACACTCACTTTCGCTGCAGAAGGCTTCCCAGCAACAGCTCACCTTGGGGTGGTTCCCCAGCAATCACCCGAGCCCAGGAGCAGGCATCACCTTATGGAGGAGGAAAGCCTCTACCCTGCTCAAGAGGGCTTGTCGAGAGGCACTGGGGCAGCACGAGGGCTGACCACTGAGTAGGGTACAGGTATACCACTTGGTCCCCTTGCATGGTGCCGTGCTGACAACTGCCGTGCCTCCTCTGCCATGTCACTCAGCCCCTTCTGAAAATCACCAGACCCTTTTCCTCCATGTGGCAGCCCTCACGGGTAGATGCTGGAAGTTTCCAGGGAACTGCATCACAGGCCAGCTCAGATGTCCCCATGTAGTACCTGCTCTACAGACAGCAGCTGGGCTCACCCATCACGTCAAATAACCCTTTGTGGTTTCTGCAGCGTGTGGATTTTTGCCTGGACCTGCTGGCCAGATGGTTGTGCAGTCTGCAGTCTCCCCACTCTGCCCTCCTGCTCTTGCTATCCTCCTGCTCTTGTATCTCAGCAGCCCCACAAGCACAATTCCCTTGTCCCCTGTTGATCTTTTCCTGATTTGTCCGCTGAGGTGTTGGGCTGGGTTCTCTCTCTTCTTCCTCCTGTCTGTACCTCCCTCCCTGTAATGCTTCCTAGCCATTCAAGTTTTCAAGGTTTTTTAATTTTAAATTAAAATAAGCACTTTCCCTGGGTTTCCTTTCTACCTCCATGCATCCACCTGCTTTCTCCCTGCTTCAGAGAGTAGACAGATTGACAGGCATATCATTTAGCCAACAGGAACAAAATGAGTGCTCACTCATTGTGTGTTGCTAGGGGATTGTGGGTAGTAGAGATCAGATGCCTAGAGCAACCCCTATCTGTTGCTGCTCTTTCTACAGGTCTCTGTGATGTTTCTTTACTGCCAATGGCAAAATGGAGCTCCTGGGTCTGGCTATCATGAGAATCTGGGGAGAAGAGTGGATGCCTTACAAGTAACCATTGTTTGTCTCTGTGGTTTAGAGAAACCAGATGTACTGCACTGAACTTCTGCAACTGAGTTCTAATAACAGGACAGCCCGACAAGGGTAAGAAGTCACCATGGGTTCTTGTAATGGGCAAAGCTGGCCAATGTGTAATGCAGCAGAGCCGGAGTTCACAGTGCTGAAGAGCCAGGGTGTTTGGGTTAGCGTGGATGCTGAGGGTGTCTGCCCCCTGCTCAGACTTCCTGTTCCCTTCAAACTTAGCAGCAGTCCTCTTAGTAGCTGCAGGAAAACGGACTTTCTGGAGTTATCCTTGTAAGGTAAACTTTAAGGGGTGGTTTAGTATTGTGCCATTAGCTTTGCAAAAAACTGCACCTGGTAAAGGTGAAAAGAACTGGTTTGTTGATCTGGATCCACACTGCTACCTGTATTTTTGGACTCACAACACTATTGCAGATAGCAAGTTCGTGCACGTTCATTCATCACTTTATACCTGCCGAATCAACTGCTGCATAGGTGCCTGAAGCAGCACAGTACAAAAGTTGCTTTTGTACAACGACGCCAAATGCCTTTTCTAAGCAGTGTGTTTACAGAGCAATTTTTAAGTGATAAGAAATCAAAACAGGCCATGCAGGTGCCTGTGCAAAGCAGCCGTGTGCACCAAGCTGGTCTCCACCACAGGCCTTGGCTGCCTCACACACCACTAAGCTTCAGCAGTGGCCAGGAGTTTGTTGGCATGGTTAAAATTACTGCACCAGCTACACTGATTCCTGGAGATGTCTGATTTGGCTACAGTGACAAAAGCCATGGATACATCCCATTTAGAGTATGCTAATGTGGGGCTGCCTTTGAAGAGTGATTGGAAACCCCATCTGCTCCAGAGAGCTGCTATAGGAAGCATGCAACTCCTTCCTGAAACAGCTTCACTGGCTCCCGGTGCTGGTTATAATCTGCAAAGCCCCGAATCACCTGTGTCCAAGCTCGCTAAAAGCCCATATTCTCCTCTATGACTCTATCTTAAGATCTTCAGGGGAGAACCTCCTCGTGGTTTCACCTCCTTCACAAACATACTTGGTGGAAACACAGAAGAGGGCCTTGTTGGTGGCTGCCCCAAGGCCCTGGAAGTCCCTTCTCAAGGGGGTTGGATTGGCCGTCTCCCTGTTCCGCTTTCAGAGGTAGGCAAAAATTGTTCTGTCCTGGAAGGCTTTGGAAATAGTCTAGATCTGTGAGATTATGCTGGACAATCTCTCTTGTCCATGTTGTTTCCTACTGCTGTTTCAATTTTGTTATTTTACATAATTTAAATATTCTAGCTGAGCTAATTATATTTTAAATTGTATATTTTCGAAAAGATTTAATAGCATTCAACTTAATGCTGTAAATCACCTTTTATCCCAGTACAGGGAATAGCTAGAATAATAATATTAAAATGATATATTGAAGTCTGCATGGCTGCAGTCACCATTTCTCAGGCCCCTCTTCTAGAGCTCCAGAAATTAAGGGCATGATCCTGTGCCAGTTTAGACAGAAAAACAACCTACAACTCCCAGTTGGCTGGGGGCACACTAGGAATCGCAGGCCGTTTTTTGCCTAGACTTGCATAAGTGTGTGACTTAAATAAGTGAAAGGAGGCAAAGAGGAGAGGCCTGATTCAGATGTGTGTGCATGCAGATCCGATGTGCTAGTGCCCTGCTTTCCATCCTGCCAGTGCCACCTCTCCAGAAGGAAAAAAGCTGCTGAAAGCCTTTGGCTTGCAACTCTTTGGAAGATGGACAACCAAATCCATTGTGAGGTTTAATAATGGGTTAGATCCAGACTTAGTCATTCTTAGAGCACACCCATGGAAACCAAAAGGACCTAAATGGATCATTCATTGCAAAGGATCTCCTTTAAACATGGATGTATCAATCCAGTTCTCCAATATCAAGTTTTTAAAAATGAGTTTAATTGGTCTTGTAATACACACTGAGGTTCAAGCTGATTGTTGCATTCATTGCATAGTATGGCCAAGTTCTCTCTCTCTCTCTCTCTCTCTCTCTCTCTCTCTCTCTCTCTCTCTCATTCTAGTGTAAATATGCACAACTTCAATTCAGATCAGGACCATGTTGCACTAGGAGAGGAGCATTAAATCCCCGCCCCATCACTGGCATCAGTTGAGGTTTCTTTTATCCTACTGCATTGGGAGGGGAGATTTGAAGGAGTAAATTGTGATAAGGAAGGTTGATTCTTTCCCTCTGTTGCCCTGATCCATCTGAATGGGATGGTGTAACTCGGTGTCCTGCAACAGCAGGAGGTTGGACCCAATAGTTTTCATGGCCCCTTCCAACTCTACTATTCTATGATTCTATGATCCAAACTGGGACCAGAGGGTTTTCGATAAAAATAAATAAATACACTATAATTAATGGAGCGTGTAGTTTAGCCCTGATCAAAAGGCCAGTGCAGGACAAGTTGTTGCTAAGTAATATGATGAATGAAAAGCTTTTCAGGCAAAGAAGAGTGCCAGCACAGGGCCAAGATGGCGCCACGAGCACCAAGTAGGCCTTCATCACAACAGAGAAGTCTCTCTTGCAGGCAATGCCTGTCTCACCTCTGCAAAGAGAATCCCCTGGGAAGCCACCCGTCCAGCAAGGCCTTCCACTATGCTGACTCCTGCCTTGGAAGCTGCTCCCTTCATTGCCCACAATGCCCTGGAACGACATCAGGTACCCACATCTGAAGCTGTTCAGGAAGGGGAGCATAATTTGGATTCCACAAAGGACAATCCAGCCTTTCTAGGATCCCAGCCCAGCCTTCCAGAGTGCCCCAGCCACCCTGTTGCTGCTCCCCAGCCTCACCTAATTTTCCTCAAAGGACAATTGATTGTCTTTCCCCAGCATTGACACCTCCCATCATTCTAAAATGCTTCTCCCAAAGCTGAGCTACTGGCAGCAAAAACTTTAAGCTCAATTCTGTTGACACTTTAGGGATTTTGCACCTTCTCTTTCCCCCCTTGCACCTTTGATCCTGTCCACCATAGGAATGCCGCCCCATGAGGCCCTCTGTGTGAAAGAGCTTCCACTCCTGGGGGGAGCTTGTTCAGCTGGGCTCAGCTACAGACCTTGCAGTCCTTTCAAGGCTGGCTAGTGCAGGCATCCCTGTTTCCCTCAGGGAAGTGTGGGGCTGAGGCCCTGGTGAGCGTGGCTTCCGCTAGATAACTCTGTGTATGAAAACCAGACAGAGTAATAAAGGTAGTGGAAGGGAGAGTCTCCTCTCTCACATTCAGCAGCCCAGCCAGGCTTGGGAGAGCTGAGAGGCTGGCTGGAAGAACCTCGGCATACAGCAACAGCGACGCTGTATAGTATTTCATTCCTGGAAATGATACACCCAGTTTGAAGTTGTCCTGGATCCTGGACAAGGCACTCGCTGCCTGCCCAGCAGTAATTCCCAAAGTCTGTGCCAGAGCCTCGGAGCACGCTGCAAGAGGGCTGCTTGTGTGCCACGAGAAATAACAGGCGGCACGTTAGAGGTGCCAGTGAGCTCCAGGCAGTTGCCCTCAGAGGATGAGAGCAGATGTGCCGCGCTGGATCAGGCCAAGGGTACATCTAGCCAGGCATGCTGTTCACCCGCTGGCCACCCGTCCTCCCACAGGAGCCCTCAGGCAGGAGATGAGGGCAACGGCATTCCCTCACCCAAGCTCCCCAGCAGCTGGTGCACAGCTCACAGCCAGCTCACAGCTGAGGCACTGGAGGCAGCTCACAGCCAGTCAGGACGAGGACCCGTTGACAGCCTTCTCCTCCGTGAATTTGTCCATTTCCCCTTCTAAAGCCATCCAAAATTGAGGCCACCACTACTTCCCATGTCCATGAATCCCACAGTTTAATTTGGAGCTCTATCTTTCCCAATCAGCCTCCCCGGGGGACAGTTCATTCCGCCACATCTCTCTCAACAGGGTGTGACTGGTTGGACCTTTTCTACACAGGGCCGTTAATGACTGTATCTGCTCTTGATTTCATTGCAGAAATGAGATCTAAGCTCTACAAAGAGAGCTTTTCTTTTCCTGATGCATCACCTCTAGAAGGTACTGTTCTATAGCAAAATATTGCAAACACACAATTAGGAAAATATGTTTTCTTTCACTTTTGGAAATAATACTCAATTTTCCTCACTCTAAAAATTTTTTTAAAAAACCCTCTTAGGAAAATACTCTTAAAAACAAATGAAACTGGAAAGTCGCATTATCATCTGAAGAACTTTACATGAGCCATGAGTAAGGAATGGCAAGTACACAATAAATGTTTCATTCAGAAAAGTTCTTGTTCAAACACTCTTGCTGAGAGGTACAGCGGAAGGACAGGTCTCAAGAAGTCACACGCTCAGAACAGGGACTCATGCCGCAGAAGTGGCTGGGTGGAAATGTAGCGTCTAGTTCAGTTTAAATCACAGCCATGGGCAGCGGGGACTGTGCGATCATGAAGCAAGAAAACAGTGCGCTACTTTCTCCCCACCCCGGGGCCACAACAAGCATTGCTTTCCACCCCTCCCATTCACACCCACAGAGCAACTTTTGGCACAGAAGGGGAGTTGCTGTTGGTGCAGTGGTAGGTTCCTTGTCATTGTGAAAATCAGTTTTGCAGGCAGTAAAGGGAGGCAGTTTCCACTGGGAACACAGTGCAGGAGAAAAGGATTAAACATTCCTCATTCCACAGCCACTCTTTGAAAACAAAACTATGCAGTACCAGCTAATTGTTTCAGGCACATGTGATGTTCAAAGACAATTTCTTTTTGGGTATGAGTGAAGTGTACCTCCAGTTTTAATTCAGGATGGTGGGGGGCCAAGTATGCTTTAGTTCTCCAAACTGGGGCATAATTTCGTGTCTTGTACACTGAGATCAGAACCTGCACTTCAGCCTACAGCTGAAAACATGGGAGGGGACCCCTGCACTGAAGCAGATGCGCCAGTCGGTGGCTAACCTGGACAGGGAGATGCGCTGCTGTTGCACCCCTGCCTTCGTGGGTGGGTGCCCCCCACACAGCAGGTGAGCCATTTTGTGCACAGAATGCGGAACTGGATGGCCCCCTGGTTTGACCCACTTGGCTCTTCTTCTGCCGCGAGAGGAAAACAATCTTGCTCATAGGTGGACCATGTGTCATTCCTGATGGAGGACAGCCCTCTGTCCAAAGCGATGTTCTCCCAGGTAGTTGGACGTGGCCAGAGGAAGACGGAGCGGGGTCCCCAGGGTGCCCATCAGCAGCTAGCAGCTGAACAGCAGCACACTATGCAGACAAGCCAGTCACCCGGTCAGTCTTCCCAACTATAGTAACGTTTTCTATATCTTCGTTTCAATTCTAGTAATGATTTCTAAATTTGTGCAAGTCTGTGCTCTCTCTTATCTTTTTTGGTGATGACATTCTCTCTTTGGCAATGCACAAATGGTCACTTTCCTGGCACTCTAAACAAGAATCCGTAGACATACACCTGTGTTGTGTTCAATTTGCTTAAATGCAACAGCCCCTGAAGTAAAGATGGACTTGGCCAAGTTGCAGCGAATTCTTGCTCTCCAACAGAATGACAATGTACATGGTTTATTGTACAGCAACCTTTAAATCACTTCTTCTAAAGTTCTACTGCCCAGTACAAGCCAGAAAGAGGCTGTTCCAGAAAAGGTCATCTGACTTTTATGACTGCGGACTGGATAGTTAAGAAATGTGTATCACATTCCTATACATGTTTACTTAGATATGAATCTTACTGTGTGAAATGGACCTTACTTCCAGGTAGGGGAGTACACAGATTTGCCACTTAAACTCCCCTTGAAGTAAAGTGGGAATTGCTTTCCCACTCCTTGGAGGGCTGAATCAACTCCGTGTCTGGGAACAATCATATAGGTCTTCCCCACTTAGTCTGTGCTCTCCCTCTGGACAATTTAAATCATAATTCAGCTATGAAGGGTATTCCTCAGTAAAGATTACTCCCTCTCCCTAACTCACCTTACAAGGTTGCCATTAAGATATTGTATAACCTTTGGAGGAAGGACGGAACACAAGCTTAATGGATCAGATCCTGGCTTTTGTCCAGGGAGTTTGACTGCTTTCTGGAGAGTGACTCTCAGAGTTTCTGGCAAATGTGCGGAGAGTTTACAGACTTCAACACCATTCCAATAGGATACAATGCAGCTGTGTCAGGTCTCTTGGATGGTAGCCAGGAGTGGGAAAAAATAGATCTGAGCAGCCATGCTCCCAATCAAACAAACTTTCCTTGGTTATAGAGAAAAATGCATTTATATGACTGCTTGTACTTCAATCGTATCTACCTATCATCTATCTATCTATCTCCTGCCTATGAAATGACACCCATATGAGAGAGTCTGAATCCATAAAGGAAGCCAAAGCATTGCCATTAGAAGAGCTAAGCAAGGAGGTAAAAGGCACGGCATTTTAGAGGACTTTCACTCATGGGATCACCATAAATTGGAGATGACTTGATGGCACATAACAACAACAAAATGAAATGACACATATGAAGGGACATTTTGCACCAGTTCAGAAGTGCTTTGATTATTTGCTTATGTAACACATTTCTATACCACCAAATAGTCTAAGCTCTCTGGGTGGTTCACAACAAGTAAAACCATAAATGACAACGTAATAGCATTCAAAAGAATGTTTTAAAACAAGATCATAAAATAAAAATAAATGAAGAAAACTGATCAGCAGTGCAAAGGGTCTAAAATACAGGGACAAATTACAAGGTTGTATCCAAGTGAATGTGCTCATCTAAAATAAATTAATCTGAACTAGAATTGAATGTGGTCAGATTTCACTGATTTAATGCTTCCATTTACTCTTAGCTCCAGGACTCATAGTGCTACTAATGTTGTCACCAGGGATGAAATAAGGCCCAGAGGTCTACTCACTTATATCCTCTTTACAAGACCCACATCTTGTCCTTTTTCTTTTCTTGAGGTCCTACCTGATGCTAGTAGTAGTTAAAAGGGATGGTGCCAGTACTACCTCAATTAGGTCCTTGAATGCCACTGAATGCCAGGTTTCTCGGAAATTGTGATTGCCCAGGAGGCCCATTTTTGCCCTAAAGACTAAGGAGCCCTGGAAATTCTTATTTTCCAGTGGTCTTGTTACCTATTAGTTCTGATTTTATTTATAATTCCTCTTCTTTGTTTTCTACTTTTATTTATTGTGATTAATTATGCAAATTCCCAGTTATACGTGTTATTTTTAAACTTCTTAAAAACCATCAGAGCTGTTTGTCCTTTCTTTTTCTTCCTTCCCTCCAGATAATCCTATATTATAAAATTATTTTGTGAATGTGTTTAAAGTCTCTTCCAAGATCATTGGATGTATGCAGCAACTACAACAACATTTCCCCTTAGGATCATTTTCCGATTTTCAGCAGCAAAAAGAATCCAAGGAAAACATCTAGCAATGTAAGCAGATATTATTGCTTCAATAAAGCAATCTGAACCGTGCATGTTGCCACTCGGTAACCCATTAACCCTGCTGGATCAAACCGCCGTTGTGCGATTTTTGTCATTTAGTGACAGCAGCCACGATCTCTGCTGGTGTCGAAATGAGTTACGGGGAGGAGATTGCATGCTTTGACGTCATTCCAGCAGGACAAAACTCAGCTGTTTGTCCAAAGTGGGGATTGCAGGCAGGTGTCTTGGAAAACAGAATTGTTACACAAGATCAAAAGAATAGATCTGACCTTAATGTTATCGATCATTCAACTTTTGCTGCCTTGAGAAAGGAAATGCAGGCATGATGTGTCCCTTTTATGAAGCATAGGCCTGACAAAGGAATCCAACTTTATTCTCATTCGCCCTCCAGCAAAAAAGAAAGAAAGAAAGAAAGAAAGAAAGAAAGAAAGAAAGAAAGAAAGAAAGAAAGCAAGCAAGCAAGCAAGCTGGAGTAGGAGTTTCAAAGTCTAATTTTGTACATCTAGAAGAAGGGTGAATTAAGCTGCAATCCTGCAGATACACACATAGGTTCTGCTGACGTCAATGTGCCTTATTTCTGAGTGAAAAGGCATAGCACCCTTCCCCAAACTAGCACTCTTTATATCTGTTTGACTACAACCCCATCATCCCCATCCAGTATGGCCATGTCATGCTTCCTGGGAATGATGCTGTGCACCAGGTTGGGGAAGACTGAGGCATAGCATTACATGTCACTTTCTTTGCACAAGTCAAATTTTGACAGAGAATTGGGGCCTATCGTACGTTGTGATTCTGACTGGAAGGAAAAAGCAGTACGCTTTCTTTTCTACACTGGCAGCCTCCTGCTTGAAGATACAATGCCTGGTATCTGCTGTTTATTGCAGAATGGTCATTTCATGCAAATTACAAGGTCCCGCTAGCAGAGAGCTGGAAGACAAAACTGACCAAATTGAGGCTGTCCTACCTTGGGCACATCATCAGAAGGTGATGTTCACTGGAGAAGACAATAACACTAAGGAATGTCAAAGGCAGAAGGGAAGAAAGACCAACTATGAGGGGGATCAGTTTCGTCAAGGAAGTCACAGCCTGAACCAGCCTGTCAAGGACAAGACAGTTCGAGGGGCGTTCATTCAGTGGGTTTCCATAAGTTGAGATAACTTGACAGCACATAGCAACAGCAACAAGAGCCAGCGGAGAGCAAAGGCATACCAAGAAAGTCAAGGTGGGATTTGCTGAGAACCCTTGATTCCTGCTGAGAGGAAGCTGTTGGAAAGTTCTGCGTGTAGAAGGCATAGCTTCTCTCTCTTAGAAAGTAGGCTTGCTAGCCAAATCACATTCCTGGCCCTCGGTTATGACATGATAAAGAAAACTCGGCTAACAAATGTGGTCCCAGCTCCCCCTGAACACGTGAACAGATTATTAGCACTCCTGGCTGACCCATGGTGCCTTGCTCCCAAGAGCACTTACACGTGAAAAAGGAGTCCATGTCTCCATGACCCAGTAGAGTTGCCAACTAGCTGAAAAAGGGAGGCTGCCATACCTTTTGTGCAAAAAGAAGCAGGTGTGGCGTTGGAAAGTATGCAAACAAGCTTTATCCTCTAATAACGTCTCATCTAATAATAGCTTATGATGCTGTGAAGTCGCAGGAGCAAAGACCAATAAGAGGTGGGCAGCCTTGCCCCAAGAGGCTTCAAATCTAGTTTTGAATGGTAGAGAAGCAACAAGGGATGCATGAATACAGGCAACCAGAGCCGGATGTGCTTGCATACTGGGATAGCCTCAAAGCTACCTTCTTCCAATACTTTCAGTGTCACACTGGGGAAGGGGAGACAGCACAGTGGCCGCGCCTTTACCTTGCATTTAGAAGGTCCGGTTTGGTTCCTCACTTCTCCAGGTTGAGCAAGGAGAGAATCCTTCCAGACGCCCTGGAGAGCCACTGCTGCTGATCAGTGCTGACCATACCAGGAAGGTGGTCCAGTTACCTAACTCTTCCTATGTTCCTATGGCTCAAAGGGTGAACATACAAAGCAACAAGAACAGCCTTCTTCCAAAAGTCAGTGGAAACTATAGAAACTGTGCATTTGCCCATGGGCAGTCCCCAAGTCCATGGAGTGCAGGAGGCAGCAGACCCAATTTCTGGCCCCGGGAGCTTCTGTGTCAGTCCTGTGCTGAAGGACCATGTCAGACAAGCTCGGCTAAGCTTACTAGATGGGAGGTGCCATTCTTTCATCCTGCAAGGATCGGGGAGCCCTTCCGCAGCATCCCAGCCCCCCTCCCAAACAGCTCCCTTGCTTTTATCAGTGCAGCTGCAAGAGCACAGCAGGTGCTGACATTCTATTTACAGGCCTATCAGGTATCAGCTTAAACTGTTTGCACTTTCTATAGATTACCTATCAAGTACAACAAGAAAACACTTCAGAACAGGGGGGTGAATCAGCACAGGTTAAAGTTGTGTCTTCTTCACTGAATACATCTGGAAAAGAGACGCTCTGGCTTTCTGCCCAGAGCTTCTCACAAGCTCTCAGAAAGCCAAGCCGATTGCTGTACAGAACCCCTTGTGAGCAGGGGAAAGCTTGTGGTCTTCTTGTTGCTTAAAATGGGGTGACCCGATTAGGCAGGGGCTGCTTTCCAGGTCCCAGGCTATTTCTAGATGCTTCAAAGCATGTCCTCTTACCTGTGCATTTTGCTTAACGTATGCCTGCAGCAGCAGAGTGTTATCTTGATGCATGTGGTTTAACAGAAGCTGAGAAACAAAAGACTAACAAGCCTGTCTTCATTCTCTGCCATTACTGAGGTTTGCACCTGGGTTGCTTTTCTGAAACTTTAGCAGAGCCTGTTATTTCCTAGAGACAGAATGAATGAACAGAACTATGTAAGCTTCTCATTATTTTTGGCTCTTGGCAGCACTTTTTCCTCCATTCCATAAATAGCAAAGCATATGGTGTTTCTGTTGTTCCCTACAGATGAGCCCAATGCCAACACATTCAGCAGTATCTACACATTCACAGTCTCTCATCATCTACGCATTCACACATGCTATCACCATTTACACTTTCTGTCACATTCGGTCACTTGCCGGACTTCAGGATTTGCTCAGCCAACATCTCTCTTACGGGAACTATTTTGTGACAGAGGGAAGACTATATAGTTCCACAAGGCTGATGGGTGCGACTGCCAGGGACAGCAGAAGTCGAGGCATCCCACTTAGACGCAAGGGACCAGTGCGTGGAGAATAAAGCTGTTGACACTTATTGGTCCGGGTGGCTACATGCCACCTCCAGAACCAGAGCAGAGTTTCTGACATGGCACAGGCTGGGCACTCCGCAACAGGGCTGCTGCCCAGGGCAGACATGAATGGGGCCCTGCTGGGAGCCCACACCAAGGACCCTCTGACAACAGCTGCCTGGAATTGCTCTTCCTTCTCACTATGGTGACCTGCTTGTCTCCCGTTCCTCGTTCTGGCCCAGAAAACGGTGCTAGAGGGAGAAGCAAGAGATGTCCCAGTCTGCTTCTCCCGGTCTGCTTCTGCCTGCCCAGTAAGCAAGCAAGCGAGGAGCAAGAGCAGCTCAGAACAGGGTGGTGAGGAATGAGACTCGCTGAGGGGTGGGTCCTGCTGCTCATGCATTGCCCAGGAGCCTTCAAAAACCTGGAGACAGCAGTGGTCAGCAAGCGACTCTGGTTCTGAGAAATAAAGAGGTAGACGAGCATAGTGCAATGAGGGGTACAGAAGTTACCACAACAGAGGAGAAAGTTACAGCAGCAACCACCTCTGGTAACAATTATACTTCTTATCATCACCCAGGGCACTGACCTGCTGTATAAACGGTGGATGGGAAACTCAGGTAGAGCAAGCTTAAATGCAATATTGACACAAGAGGCCTTTCAGATGAAGAAGAAGAAAAAAAAAAGCAGCCTTCTCCAGGATCTGCTGACATCCTGGTTCATGGAACTGCGCTTCCAGGCTGATGTGGCCTTGGGGGCTTCACATGAGTTGGGTCCTGCTAGTGAAGTGCCATTTGGAATCAAAGCATGGAGGCTGCTGTTGTGGGAACCAAGGAAAGTAAATTAAGAGTCCCTGTTCTTGGCCAGTAAAGTCATCAAGTGACCTGGCTAGGTTGCTCCTAAGAGTAACTACTTCTAACAGTAGCTTGAGCTGCAGAAAGCAGCAGCTGACAATAGTCAGAACAGAAATCAGTATTAGGATTTCCGTTCTGAAACCCTGCTAATATCTGAACGTCAAGCTGCTGAGAAAAGCAAATAGTTAAGAGCTGCCCAAATATATACATGCTCCTGAGAAATAATTACGTGTGATCTGAAAGATGGGGAGGAGCAACTCATCCCACTCTGCCTAAATGGCACCTCTTAAATGGAGCCCTGCAGGTGGCGTGTAGCTATGTCAGTTGAGAGCCAGTGTGGCGTAGTGGCTAAGAGACTGGGACTGGAACTCAGATGACCTGGGTTCTAGTCCCCGCTCAGCCATGGAGCCAACTGGGTGACTTTGGGCCAGTCACAGACTCTCAGCCCAACCCCACAGGGTTGTTGTTGTGGGGATAAGATGGAGGAGGAGAATGATGTAGGCTGCCTTGTGCCCTTTGTAGGAAAAAGGCAGGATGTAAATCAATCAATAAATAAATGTCCCCACTTCTTCTTCAACAAGGTAGAGGTGGGGCAGTTCTTGCCAAGACTGCAGCCTGTGGCAAGGAGAGGGTCTTCCCTCCCTTCCCCAGGGAGGATCCTCCCCAGAACTCTGCCACCCGTGTGACTAGCCAAAGGGCTAAGCCAGTCCTTTCTGCTGCAGTCTTAGTGGCATTGGGTACTCTGAACTTTAAATAGCTTGTGCAGATGGAGTTCCAGGCTACATATTACACATCTTCTCCAGTTTGTTCCTTTAGAAACCAGGCTTTAAAATGTTTCCAGGAGTCTATTTACCATGCACACATATGACAGTCTCTCATTTTATTCCTTTATTTATTAGATTTATATCCCACCTTTCTCTTTTAAGAACTCAAAGCGGCTTACATCATTCTCCTCCTGCTGCTCTCAGTCTTATCCACACAAAAGCAATCCTGTAAGGTAGGTTGGGCTGAGAATCTGTGACTGGCCCAAAATCACCCAGTGAGATCCATGGCTGAGCAGGGATTAGAACCCTGATTGCCCGAGTCCTCGACCTGTTCTCTTAACCACTACACCACAATGACTCTCTGTCATTTAGTGATTGCAGCCATGTGCCTAGAGGAGATTAAGAACAGATTTTATATAAAGGTGGAATATTGTCTCATCATGGTGCGGGTTACACTGAATAGCAAATATTATTTCCATTTTATGTTTTTCAGTTCCTTTCTGGGTTACAGAAGCTGACTAATCAAGGGACAATTCATTACTAATCTCACTCCCAACTCTGTTAACAGGAAGCAAGAGAAAGAGCAGGAGAAACGTTTAATGATGCTTGCATGAGGTTTTTGCTGAGTGGGGCTCTCTTGGAGTAAATGCAGAAGGCTCTTGGCCATGAGGAAGGGTAGTGCTGATAATGCAGGCTGGTGTCAAGGACTGAATGAATCCACCCTTGTAGTTCCAGCTAATTGTGGAAAAACTGTGCCTCAGCAGCAAGAGGTGTAGAAACAACCTCATAATCAATTGGCAAGGCAAGACCATTCGTGTAAATAAACACCTAAAATGGGACAATTATTTTCTGTAGTGAGCTAACCACTCCCAGCTGAACGACATTAGTCATAGTCTGGGTAAATGGTCAAAACAGGAGATTTTAAAATAACAGTTATATCTTACAAAGCTGCTTGGTTCTCGCTGACTCACTTGTTCATGTGCCCTGATTATTAGAAAAATTGGACAGTTTTGTAAATCTCATGATCCGAATTCATGGCAGGACGTGCGCCTTGACAGTGGCAGCCAGCAGAAAGCAAAGCAACCATACCTGCTTTGGGATGCAAGGGGCGGAAGATTTCTACCTTTACCCACTTGAGTTAGGGAAGTCAGCATTGGTAGGGGAGCCAGGAACATATGTCTCAAAATAAATGCTAAACGTAGGACTTAATAGAGCCCTAGAGAAGAGGGCTCCTTCTTAAAACACAAGAGCAAACTTTGACCTGAGAATATATTCGGAAACGTATCAGTAGACAAGCAGAGATGTTGGCTTCACCTGGAAACCATGAGAGACTCACTGTAAAAGATGAGCACTTCTCTATGACTTCAGGAGCCCTGCAAAGGACCCAATTATTTTGACAAATGGATTTATCAAGTTCACCAGCCCATTCCAAAGACTGAATAAAAGTGGACTCCTCTTTGTTGAGGGTTTTGTTGCAATGCAAAAGTGACTGGGTTTCAATTCCCATGTTCTAATTTGCCTGTTTCGTGAATTCTGCCAAAGAGAAATGAACTACTCTCAATGTTCTTCAAATGGTCTGGTTGCATAGCCATCTTGTCCCCCTGCATGTTTGCTGCTTTTATTGGTAGGTGAGGGCATGAACTCCTGAGTCGATCCACTCATGGGAAGCCATCCTGACCCTAGCATGTCATGCAACAGTCTGGCTCAAGTCCTTGCTGCCATCAGATCTGCCTGAAAGGGAGGCTGTGCATGCAACAGAACGTGTTGTTCTGGGGTCAGTCCAGTTGTGGTCTCCTCTCCTTCCAGTGTCTGTGTTGGGCAATTTCATTTCCCATGTGGGAGAGATGAACACAGAAACTCTTCGAGATCCATTTAGGCTGCAGTCCTATATTTGCTCACCTGGGGGTAAGCCCCATGGAAAAGATTAGGGTTTATTTCGGAGCAAACATGAATAGGATTGTGCTACGTAAGTGTCGAACGAAATCAGAACTTTCTCCTGTTCGTTGGTCTATCCTCTTGCTCATCTAGTGCCTCAAAATTTACAAGAAATTCTTGCGCTGCTTTTTGTGTATATGAGCTAGATAAGTGCAAAAAGCAGCGCAGGAACTTGTCAGGAAAAGCAAAGTCTGCTGGCGAAGCAAATCCTTTGTCTTAGCAAAAAATATGCTAACATGGTCATAGCCTCAAAAGCAGCTCATCACAGGCCATGCTTGCTCCTTATAGCAAGGTTCAACAACACAACACTCAACAGTTTTGACTAAACTTATGGGAGTTGTAGGCCAAAACATATAGAGTGTCACAAGTTGCCCACCCCCAACTCTCAGCCTAGGGCAGCCTTCCTACAACTCCTATCATCCCCATCTAGTATTGACATGAGTAAAGCATGCTAGGAGCCATTGCCCAGAACTTCTGGAGGATGGCAGCTTGGCAAACGGAAGCAATAGTGACTCTGTTCTAATTGCATTTAACCCCTTCAAAGCTGGCTGAAGGTACAACGTTATGTGCCAGTCAGTGCTGGCTTTGCAATGACCATATCCAACCAATGTCAATCCAGAGGACCTGTAAATAACAGCAAATGAGCTGTATAGCCCAAGTTAGCTTGACTGAGTTGCCTTTCACTCCAGCCAGCATTTCCTAACACTGCAATCCTATACATTGCTACTTGGAAATATTCCCCAGTGCAGCTTTACTCACAAGTAAGCAGGTAAAGGATTGCCACCTGGATCAGAGTAAACAAACAAGCACAGCAAAATCCAGTTTGCTGCTTTTTCAGCCCAATTCTCTCTCAGCTTACTTTAACTCCCAAGCAACACAGCTGAAAAAATAAACACTGAAGTGTTGACATGAACTGATGTGATAACTCAATCTCAAGTGTTTCTACACATAATTTGTTTTTTCCTAAGCTTGCTGACTGTTTATATTTATTATTTTAGAAACTAGCTTAGAGCTAACCAATGTATTAAAAAAAAAGAATTGCTATTGTTTTATAGCAATAAAACAGTCGAAGAATGTGTACAACATAGAGATCAAAGGTACCTAAAACAATAATCATGGAAAGTAGCTTTTAACATAACAAAGCCAGAAATTAAATAACTAAAGCAACAGTTCATAAAGCACCAATAAAAAAGTAACAGTGAGAACCAAAACAAAATAAAATGGAAAATATTCAGCCAAAATTTAGATAGCCAAGTTTTGACAAAGCTTCTAGCGATGATCTCTGCCAGGAGCTGACAGCTCTCCCATGGAGGGGCATTTGCAAGGGGAGTGAGAAGACCCTGCCCCTCATCACTGCCTACCATACCTTGGAGACCTGGGGCATCAAGGCTCATGTGCATGTGGACAGCAACATATAGCTGAAGATGGTCCAGGACTACAATACCAAACCATTTATACTTGGAAGCAGCAGTTCTGTGTGCAGTTGAGGGACAATCAGTCTTTGTTCTATCCTGTGTGTACAACTGGGGCCAGCTTCAGATGTTGTGGTATGGAGCGGGCCTCTCCTGGATTCCAGCCAGCCAGATCCTTTTCCATATTACTCCATTCCATCCTCTGCCACCACTGCCTTTTCATCCCCCTCTCCACCCCGCAACTGTTAGTTAGCCTTCATGCCCTCTGAGCATGCTCTGCCTTCATTGGGATGTTTCTGGGATCTCCCTCCACTCCTCCCTTGCCCATTACTTTGGGGTTTTGTTCCCAAAGACATTTTAAGTTTTCTGCAAACCTTGGGGTTCCCCTTAATTTTTTTTTTTTTTTTGGTATTTTTTGTGAGCCTCCCCGAGGCTTTGTTGCGATGGGGGCGGCATAGAAATGTTTTAAATGAATAAATAAAATAAAACTGACGATCCCTGCCTCCTGTTAATGGATGACACCCTTTTGGCTGCATACTGATCAGCCCCCTGAGAATGAGAGAGAGAGAACTACACAGTGCCATCTGCTCATGGTGCTACAACTATTCCCCGAGCGTGTGTTGAAGGAGCATTCCAAAAAATAGCAACCAAGGGCTTTGGGGCTGGCTCTGCCAGAGACCCCCTGCAAGGCTACAGCTTATTTTGTTACGGCAAGGAAGAGCGAGAGCAAACAGTCGAAGTTAAACACAGGCCAGCAGCCACTAATAGGAATCTGATGGGACAAAATCCAGCTGACAGAGATGGAGCCAGGGTAGAATACTCTGGTGAGCCACAAGCAGTCTTGCAGGATCTGGACTTCGCTGGCTTTTCATATCCTGATCCTGGAACACTGAATATGATGCTATGCAGTTACAAAGAAAATAAATAGTGCCCCCTGAACACGCAATCCTATGGGGATGCCTGATTTTTCCACCTTAGAACTGGGACTCGGAACAATCCTATGGCTGTCTGGATGCTGTCTAGGGGCCACAGGAGTGATCTCTAAAAGACTGTTTCTGTATTAGTTGCTCCCTTTCCATACTGCCCAATAGCTGAAGCCCTCTGAGTCCTTCACAACAAATCACTGTCACCAGCTATGGTTTTGCATCACCATGTGATAAAAAACGCCTTCCAAATGAATAGTTATATAAAGAGAGAAGGGAGAATCCAGTTCCTTTAAAATCAGTACAATTGGAAAGACAGTAATCTGAAAATTGGAGCTGTCCTGGATAATTTGGAGTGCCCAGAGATAAGCAATTCCAAACTTTCAATAGTCATAGTTAAATTTAAACAGAAGAATGGGTGTGTATATTTCTCTGTTGTAATATTGATATTTTACGTGATTTGTATACAGAGTTGGCTCTTTTAAACCAAATAAAATATATCTATCAAATACAATAATGGCTTAGCGCCTAACTCAACCTTCTGCAAATTCAAAGGCTCCTTGTGTCCAGCCCAGCAAAAGATTCTGAATTCCATTCAGCGGATCCTTCTTCCTGTGGGAAAATGCCTAGGGACCATGTAAATAATACATATAGGATACAATTAAATAAGCCTTAAAGGACAAAATGAGAAAAATTCTTGTGGCATCTTAGAGACTAACACATTTACTAGGGCAAAAGTTTCCAGACCTTCAGTTTACTTCATCAGCTGCATCAGTGTTCACCAGATAGCTAGGTATCTAGGAGGAAACACTAAATATTTGGATCAGAGGAGACTAAAACGTGGGAAGTACAAACAGCGATATTAGCTTATGGGATGTTAACAGATATCCTTACAGTGATGAGATGATTAACACATGAAGTGTGATAGGCGGTCCTAGGAAAAAAAAGGGGAAGCAAAAACAACTTTGTCCCTGTTCAAAACACATGAGCTGCATCTCCTAATGAAATTTAACTGCCATCTTTGGATTTCCTTTGTTCAACAATGGCTTCTTCGAGGTGACAAAATGTTCTGAGGGGTTGAAGTGTCCCATCACTTGCTTCGGCATATCGAAGCTTAGAATTGACTCATTATTTAAGCCTGCAGGAGGGAAATCTCTCAACATACTAAAACAAAAATAAAACAAAAAAATTGGGAACGTAGCTAAACACTTTACTTTCTTTCTCTTGCTGCTAGAAAGAGGTTAAATGGCAACATTGAATGACACCCTGTGGCAGACTTGGGCACTGCACCTGTTAAGGGAAGGAGAGCTTTTCTGAAATAAATTGACAGGTTCTCTATTCCTTATTAGCACTTTAAGAACATGCTATGAGGGGTCATTACCAAAATAGAACCATTTAAACTAGCCTTTAAATTGGTATTTGAAGGATCCGATACCAATAGAAGAAGATTATACTCAAGATTAACTTTCCCAATTTTAGAAAGTTGCATAGTTCTTTGGCCATTTTTTCTGCTCTACACTGCCTTGACCCCTGCTTATGTATGACTGGGGCAAACCCAGATTTAAAGAAACTTATCTCATTTGACCCTAAAGTCTTTCCAGAGTTTTACTGCTGGATCAAAAGAAATCATTCTTTTAAAATAATGATAGAACATTAATTTTGTTTTATTTATTTCTATACTGTCATGCAGTGGTTTACACAGTCCATAAAAGCAGGTGATAAAATGCAATAAAAAACTGTTGCACTTTAAAGGGTTGCATTGAAGAGGTCCAATTATGTACTGATTCTCTAGCCTTCCACAACTGGTGTCCTCCAGACATTTTGGACTTTGACTCCCATCTGCCCCAGCTAACATTGTTAATAGTCAGGAAATCTGGGATGTGTTGTCTCAAATGGCCAGCCAACAATAAGTTGGGGAAGAATGGTGCAGTTGCTTTAAAGTGCTGCAGATTTTCAGATCTAAGAAGATGTTTGTCAGGCTTGGTGCAAAAGTAGGATGGGCTAAACGAAACAGTGCAGTTTTACTTGTCTGGATTAGGCTGTCAATCACCCAGTTTGTTCTGAGAACAAATGGTGGTTTGGAATGAAGACCTGTCCAAAAGACAAACTCCCAGGTCAAAGATTTCTGAGGAATAGCCCCTTGATTTTCGGATAGGAAGTACTTGCATTTCAACCTAATGGTTTTCTCAAATTCTCTTTCCCTTTCTTTCTTCCTAACCTTCGAGTTATTACTAGTGTCTCAAGATGCGTCTCACATTTTGATCTTTCCATTGCTTGATTAGGCTTCATGCCCTCGCGCAGTATAGTGGTTCGAGTGCTGGACTGGGATGCGGGTGATCCAGGTTCTGCTCCCCACTTGGCTATGAAGCTCACTGGCTATGAAGCTCACTTGGCTATGAAGCTGACTTTGGGCCAGTCACTCACACTCAGCCTACCCTACATCATAGGTTTGTTGTGAGGATCAACTAGAAAGAAGGGGGAAAGTAGATAAGTTGCCTCAGGTTCCCCGCAGAAAAGCAGCATGTAATGAAGAGAAAGTAGAGCCATCCATCTGGCTCCCAGCACCTTCTAGTCTGCTAATTTGGCCATTCCCTCTCCCCTGTCTCTCTACCTTTCTCACACACTGCTGCTTCATTTCTCCTCCAGCTTCTGTGTCTCCTATCTCCTGTTTAGGATTGAACAAATAATGGCTAGTTATCAGCCACATATTCAAGCACCTCTCAGTCTCTAGTACCTCTTGGCTCTTTGCTCTTTCCTGAGCTGAATGCCCTGATCCTTGCCCTGGTGCGTCCTGTCTGTCAGTTAAAAGCCCTAGCATAGATGATCCTTTTGCTCCTTTTATGTTTGAGGATTTCTATACGTGTCCAAATGCATACAAAAGTTACCAAGTTTCTCATAAAGGACTCAGACTACAGTCCCAAAAACCAAACCTCTCTCTTCAATAGCATCCGCATAGGCAGGCTTCAACTAAATATGCCTCTCTCCCCCACCCGTGGGTGTGGGTGTCCTCACTCCGTTATACTCCTCTCCTTTTTACAGGAAATATTGATGTGAACATCAGTCAAGTGTACCAGACTACAGTCTATTTTAAATGTGGGTTGCCTTTTGATTTCAGGTTCTCTCTGCATGCCTTGCTTCTCAGGAACCAAATCCAAAGAAGAGTTTAAGCAGCATCCTGCAAAACATAGAGCAGGATTTAAAATGCATGAAATGGCAATGATTTTGTGCTGTTGTTAGTTGTGAAGTCATGTCCGACCCATCGCGACCCCATGGACAACATTCCTCCAGGCCTTCCTGTCCTCCACCATCCCCCGGAGTCCACTTAAGCTCACGCCCACTGCTTCAGTGACTCCATCCAGCCACCTCATCCTCTGCCGTCCCCTTCTTCTTTTGCCATCTATTGTCCCCAGCATTAGACTTTTCTCCAGGGAGTCCTTCCTTCTCATTAGGTGGCCAAAGTATTTGAGTTTCATCTTCAGGATCTGGCCTTCTAAAGAGCAGTCAGGGTTGATCTCCTCTAGGACTGATCAGTTTGATCGCCTTGCAGTCCAAGGGACTCGCAGGAGTCTCCTCCAGCACCACAATTCAAAGGCCTCAATTCTTCGGCGCTCAGCCTTCCTTATGGTCCAACTTTCACAGCCATATATTGCAACTGGAAAAACCATAGCCTTGACTATACACACTTTTGTTGGCAGGGTGATGTCTCTGCTTCTTAGTATGCTGTTTAGATTTGCCATAGCTTTCCTCCCCAGGAGCAAGCGTCTTTTACTTTCTTGGCTGCAGTCCCCATCTGCAGTGACCTTGGAGCCCAGGAAAATAAAATCTGTCACTACCTCCATTTCTTCTCCATCTGTTTGCCAGGAAGTGATAGGAGCAGATGCCATGATCTTAGTTTTCTTAATGTTGAGTTTCAAGCCAACTTTTGTGCTCTCCTCCTTCACCTGCATCAAGAGACTCTTTAGTTCCTCTTCACTTTCTGCCATGAGAGTGGTATCATCTGCATATCTGAGGTTGCTGATATTTCTCCCAGCAATCTTAATTCCTACTGGTGATTCATCTAGCCCTGCCTATCTCATGATGTGCTCTGCATATAAGTTAAATAGGCAGGGCGACAGTATACAGCCTTGCCAAACTCCTTTCTCAATTTTGAACCAATCAGTGGTTCCGTGTCCAGTTCTCACTGTTGCTTCTTGACCCGCATATAGGTTTCTCAAGAGACAAATAAGATGGTCTGGTACTCCCATCTCTTTAAGAACTTGCCACAACTTGTTGTGATCCACACAATCAAAGGCTTTAGCATAGTCAGTGAAGCAGAAGTAGATGTTTTTCTGGAACTCCCTAGCTTTCTCCATGATCCAGCGTATGTTGGCAATTTGATCTCTAGTTCCTCTTCCTCTTCGAAATCCCTCCTGTACTTCTGGTAGTTCTCAGTCCACATACTGCTGGAGCCTAGCTTGTAGGATTTTGAGCATCACTTTGCTAGCATGTGAAATGAGTGCAATGGTGCGGTAGTTTGAACATTCTTTGGCATTGCCCTTCTTTGGGATCGGAGTGTAAACTGACCTTTTCCATTCCTGTGGCCACTGTTGAGTTTTCCAAATTTGCTGGCATATTGAGTGTAGCACTTTTACTGCATTGTCTTTTAGGATTTTGAATAGCTCAGCTGGAATACTGTCACCTCCACTAGCTTTGTTGTTGCTCAGACTTCCTAAGGCCCACTTGACTTCACATTCCAGGATGTCTGGCTCGAGGTCAGTGACCACCCCATCGTGGTTATCAGGGATGTTAAGCTCTTTCTTGTATAGTTCTTCTGTGTAATCTTGCCACCTCTTCTTAATCTCTTCTGCCTCTTTTAGGTCCCTGCCATTTTGGTCCTTTATCATGCCCATCTTTGCATGAAACGTTCCCTTCATATCTCCAATTTTCTTGAAGAGATCCCTGGTCCTCCCTATTCTATTGTTTTCTTTTATTTCTTTGCACTGTTCATTTAAGAAGGCATTCTTATCTCTTCTAGCTATTTTCTGGAATTCTTCATTCAATTGGGTGTATCTTTCTCTTTCTCCCTTGCCTTTCGCTTCCCTTCTTTCCTTAGCTATTTGTAAAGCTTCCTTAGTCAGCCATTTTGCTTTCTTGCATTTCTTTTTCTTAGGGATGGTTTTAGTTGCTACCTCTTGTACAATGTTGCGAACCTCCATCCATAGTTCTTCAGGCACTCTGTCTATCGGAACTAATTCCCTAAATTTATTTGTCACCTCTACTGTATATTCATCAGGGATATGATTTTGGTCATACCTGAGTGGCCTAGTGCTTTTCCCTACTTTCTTCGATTTAAGCCTAAATTTTGCAACAAGAAGCTCATGATCTGAACCACAATCAGCTCCTGGTCTAGTTTTTCTTGACTGCATAGAGCTTTTCCATCTTTGGCTGCAGAGCACATAGTCAATCTGATTTCTGTGTTGACCGTCTGGTGATGTCCATGTGTAGAGTCGTCTCTTGGGTTGTTGGAAAAGAGTGTTTGCTATGACCATCCTAGTCTCTTGACAAAATTCTACCAGCCTGTGCCCTGCTTCATTTTGTACTCCAAGGCCAAATTTGCCTGTTATTTTGGTTATCTTTTGGCTTCCTACTTTAGCATTCCAATCCCCCATGATGATAAGGACATCATTTTTGGTGTTAATTCTAGAAGGTGTTGTAGGTCTTCATAGAACTGGTCAACTTCAGCCTCTTCAACACCAGTGGTTGGGGCATAGACTTGGACTACTGTGATGTTGAATGGTTTTCCTTGGATTCGAACTGAGGTCATTCTGTCATTTTGGAAATTGTATCCCAGTACTGCTTTTCCTAACCTTTTATTGACTATGAAGGCTACTCCATTTCTTCTGAGGGATTCTTGCCCACAGTAGTATAACTGATGGTCATCTGAATTAAATTCATTCATTCCTGTCCATTTTAGTTCACTGATTCCTAGGATGTCAATGTTCAGTCTTGTCATCTCTTGTTTGACCACATCCAGCTTGCCTCGATTCATGGATCTTACATTCCAGTTTCCTATGGAGTATAGATCTTTACAGCATCAGACTCTCCTTTCACCACCAGATACATCGGCAACTGAGTGTCCTTTCAGCTTTGACCCAGTCACTTCATTCTTTCTGGCGCTACTAGTACTAGCCCTCTGCTCTTCCCCAGTAGCATATTGGACACCTTCTGACCTGAGGGGCTCATCTTCTGGCGTCATATCTTTTTGCTTTTTGGTAAAGGCAAAGATACTGGAGTGGGTTGCCATTTCCTTCTCCAGTGGATCATGTTTTGTCAGAGCTCTCTGCTATGATCTGTTTGTCTTGGGTGGCCCTGCACGGCATAGCTCATAGCTTCATTGAGCTACGCAAGCTCCTTCGCCACGACAAGGCAGTGATCCATAAGAAGAATGATTTCATGAAGGAGAATGAATATAGGCATAAACTCTAATCACATCTTCCTATGAATGATTTTGTAGGAAGATGTGATTAGAGTTTATGCCTATATTTACATGTCATGGATGTACCCTCCCATCCACCCATCGTGTGATGTACAGCCCTGCATGAGCTGCTTTTTCTATTTCCTTGGAGTTACTCCTCACTGAAGTGAATGGAAGACTCCTCTAAAGGGAAGAAACTCTCATGCATGCATGAGAACCCATTTCCAGTGATGTAGTGGAACCAGGGCTCTCAGAGCTGAAGTGCTGGGACTTTTTTATTTTCAGGGACACTGAGGTCTTCTGGCAGGCCCTCAGACTTCCTGGTCCCTCTGAAATTAGCTGCTGTCCCCAGTATCTGGGAGAAAATGGACTTCCACAGCAACAATCTATCGTTCTGAGCTATCCCGGTTGTAATGCCAAAAATTTGGAGGTGGCTTGGTCTTCAATGAACAACTAAGACCCACTGGATTTGAAAAGACCTGTTCCAGGAGGAGATGATGGGATTTTCCTGGGGAGATAGGAGCTATCATAATGAGAACCTGCATTTTCTACTGTACAACCGCTCATTTCCATAAAGAACTTCTGGACCAAAGCAACAGACCTCCATGAGGATTAGAATATTTAAGTTTTGCTTTCCTCCTTCCTTCCAATCCTTTCCCCTTTGTGTTGTCTTTTAGATTGTAAGCCTGATGGGAATCAAGCCAGCCTTCTTCTGGAACACTTTCTGGCTAAAGAATGGGGCTAAAATATTGCAAATAAATAAATATGTATTGTGTGGTTGTTGTTTTGAAAGAAAGCTAGA
This sequence comes from Varanus komodoensis, assembly GCF_004798865.1. Classification (NCBI taxonomy): domain Eukaryota; kingdom Metazoa; phylum Chordata; class Lepidosauria; order Squamata; family Varanidae; genus Varanus; species Varanus komodoensis. The sequence goes on from NW_025336346.1 coordinate 21,474,492, forward strand.
CTTCTCGGCACTCTATATTAGATTTCAGATCTGTTGCCATTTATCAGAAAATATGGCATTTTGCTTCAATTCCCACTTCTCTTAATTTAAAAAGTATGTGCCTTTTCCATTAATAGGGGCACTTTAAAGAGTTTTTTTTATTCCTGCATTTGTGACTCTCAGTTATGACAAAGTTGTGACACACAGTTAGATGGATCTATTTAATTCTCAGTGATGAGTGCCATGGGAGTTGTGTGCAGCATAAACAGATGTTTTGTGCATTGTTGCTGTTGTAATGGTTCCCAATCAACCTTCTTTGTATTCTTGGTTTTTTTCATTCAATGATTTCACCATTTGCTGACTTCAATATCTGAGAGAGCAGCAATTATAAGAATCAATCTCTCTGTGGCAACTAAATGGAATTTTAGCATTAAAAGAAAGGTTTTTAAAAGAACACATTGTGTCCTTTTTTGAAGATAGAAATTGTGCAGAGTGCATAAATCATCTGGAAGGGTAATGATGAAGAGAGTGTGTTGCTTTGAAAATCTTCACCAGTCCATGCAACATGCAGTGTGCTTGGCAGGGGAAGTGAAATGTGAGCCAGGAAAAAGCAGCAAGAAATGGTGATTTAGAGCACATAATTACTTCCCTTTGAGCAGGAAATTATGCTCTGTACCATCTGCTAGAGACCTTTACCTGAAATGTAGAGTTGCATTGTTTAATCCAACATAAGTGCTTTATTGAGTACTAATCCGAGGTCATTTTGCCTAATGAAAGTAAAAAAAAAAAAAAAAAGCTCAGTGAGACTTACTTCTGAGTAGACATATATAGGATTGCAAAATCAGATATCAGTCCAAAGACTGTTTTCAACATTTGTTAGATTGTGCAGAAAGATGTGCTTGCGTTTCCTTTCCAGCTCTTCAACCACCACTACCACCATCGCCACAGAGGTCTTTTTCCCAGCGATGCATCACTCAACCTTAAATCTCTCTCTAGAAAAGAAGAACATGTTTCAAGCACTCTCTTACATCAGTCTGTTTTATATCTGGGTCCAGGCTCTTTACCTTGGCCTGGGCATGCAGCATAACCAGTGGTTTCCCTAAGATGGAAATGCAGTCAATGGAAAAGCTTCACCTTGCTGACCCATGCCCATTTTATATAACTGTTAAAAGCATGAGGCCTCCATCTGTTTAAAGAACTGCAAAGAATTGTTCCACCCATGATAAAAACAGAAGGCAACTGTTATGTATCTGCAACCCACTTATGAGTAGTTAGAAAGTACAGAAAAGGGCAGGAACTGAAAGGGCAGCTAAAATGATCAGCTCCCTTATGAGGAAGGGTTACAACAGATCTGCAGTTATGTAGTTTAGAAAAAAAGCTAAAAAGCAAGAGAGGGGAGACCTGACAGAGGTGTACAGAATTATGCAACGTGTGGAGAAAGTGAACAGGGAAATTTTTACTCCTGTCTTATGACACTGAACTTTACTTGCAACAACGAAGTATTAACAGTGAGATATTTTATATACCTTGGCTCAATCATCAACTCAAACAGGAACTGCAGCAATAAAATTAGAGGAAAACTGAGATCCGGAAGGGCAGCAATGAAGGAACTAAAAAGGACATTTCACAAGGAATGTATTCCTGCTCATTATGTATGGTGCGAAAGCTGGCCAGTAAGCAAAGCTGACAGGAAAAAAATTGAAATGTTTGAAAATGGTGCTGAAGGAGAATTTTTTATAGTAGCCTGGACCTGGACTGGCGGAAAGACATACGAATGGGTTCTAGACCAGACCAGACCAGAACTTTTCCTGGAAGCAAAGATAACAAAACTGAAGCTGTCATACTTTGGGTACATCCTGAGAAGGCAAGATTTCCTGGAAAAGACAACCATGCTAGGGAACTTGAAGGCAGCAGGGGAAGACCAGTGATGAAATGGATCAGGTCCATCAAGGAAGCAAAGCCTTGAGTTTACAAGAGCTGAGCAGGGCTGCCCAGGGCAGGACATTCTGGAGGGCTTTCACTCATTCATAGGGTCGCTATCACTTGGAGATCACTTGACAGAACATAATAACAAGAACAGCTACTCATTTTGTTGAATGGGACACTGGTCACCTGCCCCAAAGTCCAGCAATAGCTGAAGACTCCTGCATAAATGGTACAGTGAATCCATTCCTGGTTTCAGTCTAAACTTCCATCGAGCTATTCATGGAGATGAACCAATTTAAGGGTGGGACTGGGAACCATGGACAGCTACTTCAGAGCCACCAGGCTCCACTGCCAAAGGGCTACAGAGATCAGTTCAAACGTTAGCAGAATTCCCACGTGAACCACTGCTGAACAAAAAGCTTATATTTAGTATTGTAAGTAACAGCTGGTGATAGAACCTATCCTCCATAATTTTGCCTTTTAACCATAATCTAAAAGCATGATCCTTCACAAATTTAGGCAGAAAGAAAGGTCTACCATCCCCAGCAGGCCTTAGCCAGCTGTTTTGGGGGAGCCTCAGTTTTAGTACTACTGATGACATTCCGCTTTCCCAGGCGATGACAACCTGAGGCAACCCGACTCTCACTTCCCGCAGCCTCCCGCCCGTCTACCAGGTTGGCCATGGAGCGCTTCTGGAAGGCGGTCGGCTTCTTCCCTTTGTGACGTCAGCATCCCCTGGCGACAGGAGAGAATGGTTCCCTCGGCAACGTAAACAACAGTGGAGAAGAAGGGACAGGATGGAACGCGGTGTCGCCGGGCCTTGCCCTTGCTCGCCAGCGCCGCCGGGCTTGAACGCGATTGGCCGAAGGGACCCTCCAGGCCTCGAGGGCGTTGCTTGCAGTAGCAGTTAATAAGGTGTTTTGTTGTGTGTATGTGTGTGGGGGCGAGGGGAGAGAGAGGCCAGGGGTTGAGAAGCGCAGACGGGGGAGTTCGAGTAGGAACCGAGGTGTGTTTTCCTTCCCTGGGTTTTAGACTGCTTTCCCACCCCTCCCCGCGCCCCACCATCCCAATCGGAGCAAAGAATTCGGGGTGAGCAACGGGCTTGTGAACAGTCTTATGCATTGGTGAGAGAGACATCGATTATATTGTTTGAGAGTAGGAAAATCTGCAGGCTAAATGGAAGGGGGGTTGTTAGGGGAAGAGTTGCAGTGAAAATCATGAAAACCTACCATACCATTAAAAAGACTGAGCAAGAGAGAACAGTCCACAAATATTGATTCACATACAGAAAAAGTTGATGATCCAGCTGTCTGGAGGAAGTTTTCTCTCCAAAATATTTACATCTCGGGTAATTCATCTGCCTCTTAAATTCCTGCCAGGGGGTTTGAAAATATTTTCAGTGTTTTTTCAGCCCAGATGCTGTTTTTGCTCTTGACAGTTGATTTATATATTTGTGCCTTTCAATACAATATGCCCATTCAAAGCATTGATTTTTTTACTCCTGTTTCCTAAACTTGCTGTGAGAGACAGAGGGGAGGGAGAAATTAGGGATGTCTGGGATTCTGTTTGCATGTCATTTGGGCATTTAGAAAATACTATTGTGCGTATCATCTTTTATGATCCATGGCACTGTAGACCAGTGTCAGCTATTGAGAGAAGCAGACTCTTATTCATAAATGTTTTCAATCTCTTTGCTTCACAAATTGGTTAAAGTGTTCATTTTTGTTTTTTATTTAAAGGGAGGTGGCAAACTAATTTCTCGGGTTGCAAGTGGGAGAGAAGCCACGATCCTCTGCACTTTTACTTAGAAGTAAGTGCCATTGAAACCAGTGGATTTTCTTACATGTACGTGTTATGGTTCACTGAATTCAGTGGGACCAGCTCTCCTGGGAAAGAGCTACGCAGTGGAATTGAACTGCATGACTCTGAATTTTAATGTTAGCCATGTGATTAGGATATGAAAGGATGGCCTTAAAAACCCTATAATTTGCAAGACTGGACTTCCTTAAGTAAAAAAATTAAGCGTATTCCGCAAAGCCCATATAATGTATCAGTTTGTTTGCAGTATGTTTATGTATATTACATCAGGCACATTGCAATGTTCCACTGACTTCAGTAGAACTATTCACATAACTTTGAAAAATGATTCCTGTTTATGTATGAGTGAATACGTAAGGTTTGGAATAGCACAGAAGTCAAGATAGTAACTGCAAGGTTAACATCGGATTTTTCCAACTCGCTGCCCTTCAGATGTGTCTGGCTACAACTCCATTTACTGTCCAGCTCAGATGCTAGTCCATGCTGTCTGGGTACTGCGTAATGGTGGAAATTGTAGTTCAACACATCTGGAGGACAGCAAGTTGGAGAAACTGGATTACATGTTATTAACAGAGGTCGAGTTGTCACTGTCATTTCTCATTGCAACACAGTAAGCATTTTCCCCATGCAGCCCCTTATCCGCTTCCTCTTCATAGCATCCTGTATCTAAAGCAAAAATATTCTGCAAAAAATAGATAAATGAATAGTTACATAGGGAAAAAAAGAAAAAATGGTTAGCGTCAAGCTGTTAGAAGTGGACAACTGGATAACTGATCTCCCACTAGCCGTCCCTCCATCTACTAAGATGGCTGAATTAGCATTATCAGAAGTGACCTCTAAGCTTCATGTTCCAGAGTGGCCAAGCCCCTTTGAGCATGCCATGACAATGTCAACATATCGTCTTATCATCACCTTTATTTATTTTTATTTATTTATTTAAAACCTTTGTATACCATCCGCTACCAAACAGTCTTGGGACAGTCTTACAATAAAACAAAGTGGGGCACAACATTCATTCTTTATAATGAAAACCCATTTAAAATCTCAATCTAACCCTTAAAATACTAGGAAAATAAAAAGGTTTTGGCCTGGCACTGAAAAGAATAAAGTGTCAGTGCCAAGTCAGCACCTCTCTGGGAAGCATATTCCATAACCGGGACACCACCGCAGAGAAGGCCCTTCTAATCCCCTTCACAGCAGGCTCCCAGAGAAGAACCTCCCAACCAGATCTTAAGAGGGGGGCAGGCACATAGGGAAGGAAACACTCCTTCAGCTGTCCAGGTCCTAAGCCATTTAGGGCTTTGTAGGTCATCACCAGCACCTTAAATTGGGCCCGGACTTCAGTTAGCCATATTATTATTCACATTGGTCTTTTGTGGGTTATGTGTTAGTTTTCACTTCTCTCTCTGCCTGCTGCTGATTTCACATTGTATTATGTTTGCAACATTGTGTTTCAATCTCATTTTGAGAATTATATACTGGAAATGGTGTTTCACTTTTCTAAATGAAAAATGGAAAGATATAATCTCAGAGTTGCTGTCCTCCTTTATGGGAATCTGGTGCTTTGGACATGGCATGGTAGTAGAGAGAAAAAGGCTGGAACAGTTACCTTTTTCTCTTTTCAAAAAAGTGCCACTGCTGAATTTCAGATTGTCACACGAATCACAGTCATCAGATTTTAGAGCTGAAGGGAGGGCATTTACCTAGACGCAGCTACAGCAACATTAACAGATGCATAGCTGGGAAATGTTTAGCCACAATCTGCTTCCTTGCCATTTCCACCCAACTAGGGAAGGTGCTTTATCACCAAAAAGTGGTGGCAGCCTTAGTTGCAGTCTCTATTTAGGAGAGAAATTTGCTGCTTTTTAAATCAAAGTGTGCCTGAACCGTTGTATAAAACCCTGAGAAAAACAAATTTCGCAACAGATTATTGTCATGCTTGTATCTCTTTTTTTATGGAAATGGCAGCTTTCATCACTAATTAGGGAATAACTGAACATAGACGTAACTGGCTAGCTTTTCACTGTATTCTACTTTCGTTCTAGGAAGTGAACGGAACAGACATTACTTGGGAAGCAAGCTTTCAGTGCAAACTGTATCCACTATTTTGTTAAGGCAGAGCATCTCCAACATGTCTGGAATCTCTTTTCATGATTCAAGTGTAGACCCAGAGAGCTCGGAAACCACTTTCAGTAAGATTTTTTTCTCTTCCCTAGCCCTTTAATTTATTGGCTTGCCACTTTTGGTTGTAGAATCCATGATCCAACATGAGCAGCTTCTGAAATAGACTACATTCTTATTTGACTGTAATAGGCTGGTGCTCACTTTCTCAAAACTGTAATACAAGGGGCATGGTCTGTTCCTGGATTAAACAGGTGAACCTCACAACTGCTGGGCAGTTTAGCAAACTATAGCTTTGTTCAAGTAAACTGTAGCTTTGTTTGCCCACACTTAGGAAACTATAGCTTTATTGGCCCATGGTATACATAGGGACATAGGACTCCTCATGCCACCCCTGTCCCGTCCTGTTGTTCCTTAACTCTCCTAGAGAAAGCTAGTAGCATCTGATGGAAATCAGACCAATGCAGGGGGAAATAGGACCTTTGATAGCTCCAAGGGAGTCCTGCTGATTGGAACCATCCATCCATCCATCCATCCATCCATTTCCTTTCTATACCACCCAAGAGTCAACATTCTCTGTGCAGTTTACAACAGTTTAAAACATAAAATACACTGTAAATACAAATGTAAATGATTAAACCTGCAGTACAGCTACTAGGATAGGAAGGCGCTGTCCTGGCAGGGACGCTGTAACTCCTGCTGCAACAACATGCTCCTATTGTTCTAGCAGTGATACTGAAGGTTGCTGTAGGCTAACGAGACATGTAGTGTGGTCAGGGCCACCTTCCTGCAGGAGCTGCGCTTAAAGGGCTGCTGCTTGATTTTGCAGCCTAGAGCTGCTGTGAGGCTGGGGCCACATCCTGAGTCAGAGGATGGAGGCAGCTTTGTGTCTTCTGGTCCCCGGGGTCCCGAATAAGGCACGGACTGCCCTGTCCCCAAGAAAGTAGTCTTGGCTTCATCCAAGACCTCTGCTGAGGGCCGTGACAGCTCCCCATGGCCTACTGTGCACCACCCCTTCCAGGTATACTTTGCCACAGTGAATGAGGCGCAGACGGCCTAATTCATTGGCAGGTCTGAGTGGGAGTTTTACTCGAGCTGCGTGCCCTGGGAGGCAGGTAGAGCTCTCTGTGTCATCAAGGAGTCTGCTGAGGCAGAGTCTCCAGTCACGTGGAGTTTTCTTCTTATGTTCAAGTCAGTGCAGTAGAACCCCTTTGGCCTCTCAGGAGTCATACCTGCACAGCCCCCATAAGACAGACCAATGGAAAGCAGCTCCTCCAGCATCTCAAGGTTGCTCCTTTTCTGTAACCTCAACTGTTGTTTCTTGTTCCTGATACAAAGATGGCTAAGAGCAGGTTTTGGTCTTTTTGGTCACCAGGAGCAAGGCTGGCTTCTCGGCAAACAGGGGATGTGTTTACAGTTCCCTCGGCTCACTCTGGCTCTGGACTAGGTACATCAAAGTCAGGTACGACTCTCTGATTGTTACAGTGAGCTCTTTGGGGCCTGAGCCCCATCAGCTTGGGTTCCCGGTGGTTTCTGCTCTTGACTACTGTCACTGAATGATTTGCAGTAGATCACTAAATATTGCTGTCTTTCAGTTGTTTCTGGTAGTAACAAAAAGAGTGTTAGTGTGCTGTCCTGTGCATGTTTAGACAGAAAACTGGCTGGCTGGGAATGCTGGGAATTGTGGGATGTTCAGTGGCTAATTACCCATAGGATCAAGCTCTTTATCACATCTTTGATCTTTTTAACTTCCTTGTCAGTTTGCATTTGTCAGTGGTCTCAGTTGATGTGAGGACTCCCTGTGATGATTACAGACCTCTGGCAATTAAACTAGGCATGATGATGGATGTGCAAATATGCATCTTTTTTCATTGCAAAGTTCAAAAATGGATCACATAGTCATACAATCTATTAGCACCTGTTTTTTTTATTTTTTAAAAAAATAGTAGCTTCAGCAATGTTAATATTGTCAATAAAGTTAGTATCTGAATATCAGAACTATTTGAAGTATATGCATTTTTATATACTATAAAAAGCAAGTGCATTGATAGGATATGTAAACCTAAGAGAAGAAAATGAGGCAAAATGGCTACAGTATTGTTAGGGTGCGGTCCTATGGCCACAGGCCAGGGTCTAGCCTTCCACAGGAGAGGGCAGAGTCCCACCTCTGACCTTGAAAGCATTCAGAGGTCAAAGCTGGGACTCTGATCTCAGAGCACCAACCTCGCACCCTTGCAGCTGGCATCATCTTTCTTCACCACCTGCAGTGCTAAGCTCAGAAGAGGAACTCCAGAGTAGAGGTTTGTGGGCATTCCAGGGAACCGCGGGTGGAGGAGCAAGGCTCTGTCCTGAAATAATGCAATAATTAATGCATCGTGCATAGTGACATAATCCAAGAAGCAAACTTCATCAGAAAAGCCAGCAACATCCCAGATGTTTTAAAGAAGAAATAGGCAAAGGAGGAGCGACATTTTTCTCACAGCAGGAGGCTATTGAGATTTTAGCAGCTGTAAGCAAAGTAATCCTCAGGTCTAGGTTATCATCTATAGAGTATGATAGACTTCCCTGGGATTTCAGACTCCATGACTTGCTCAGTACAGAATGCACAGGGATCCAGTAACTTTTATTGTCTTACATTGGTGGAATACATGTAATAGTATGTAGTTGTGTCCAGTGCCAAGATTTATTTTGTGGTGGGTCAGAAATCAATTTGTGTCTATATCAGTCTAAATAACACTGATGTAATATCCTTTTACAAATTAACAAATTGCAGGTGCTTGAGAGGCAGTGTGGTACAGTGGTTAGACTGTTGGACTGGGAATCAATAAAGTCCCTCAGAACACTTAAATCTGTCCTTTCCTGATTAAATGCATCCTTGGCCTGTCCCTATTAGCGATTTGCTCATTATACTTGCAAATGCCGCTGTTGCAGTTGTGTTAATATCGTGTGATTTTTTGCAGGTTCTGCTCAAGAAACCGATGTCCTCTTGGAGAAAAACCCATTCAAAATCCCATCCGATATTGACATCTTCTTGTTGCGAGACAAGCAGCGGGAAAAGGCCAAAGCGGTATGTCGTGAACACTAGAGGTACTTGAAGCAAGTTCTCTCCTGCCCCAAGGGCGCGGCAGAGCACCATGATGACCCTGCGAGCTCAGTTGCACTGGATTAGCCTTCCCAGCCTGGGGCTCTCCAAATGCTTTGGTCTTCTACTCCCAGCATCCATTGCTGTTGGTCTTCAGCTATATAACAGTATTCTGTAAACAGAACATCTTTCATTAACTTACATTAAGGGCTTTCTGTGTGCACTCAGCCTCCAAAATGCTAGTAAATCAGGGCCATTTAATTATGACCTTATGTGACATGACCTTGTATATCACTTAGAAATTGGCTAGTCTGGCTATCCCCCATCCCACCCCAGACAGCATCTAATAACAAATTCCCTTGAGAAGCAGCCTTGACACGTTCTTTGACAGTAATCTTTGGACATTATTCTGTAGCTCTGAATGTGACTGGTCAAAAGTATGTGGGAAAAATGTTTGGCACAGCACTATTGAAAATCGGTCTGTCCCCTCTGCCTGTAGGAACGAGAACGAAGGAAAACACTAAAGGTACACGAGAAGATGACCTGCTCCACCCTACAGAGTGCTAAGCAATCCGGGTTCAAGAGGGAGATTCAGATGGAAGAAGAAGCAGAGGACAAAGAGTTGGCAGCAGAAGCGGAACGACTCAAAGCTCTTCGGGAAAGCACCTCATGGAAGATTGCGATCACTAAAGGTAGTCAAGTGGCCTTTTCAGAAGCTTCCAGATCTTGGGGCAGAAATAAAGAGGTCCCACAGCTCCGCTACTTCTGGGATCACTTCCTAGAATCACCAGAAAGAAAGGCCTCAAACTGGAATCACATTCCCCCTGCCAAAAAATATTTGTTGGTGGTTGTTTTTAGCCATCATTTTTGTAAACCATCGTGAGGTTTTATAATAAGCAGACAGTATATAAGAATTTTTTTAATAAAATGCATAAAAAACAGCCATGGAAGTTTTTAGTCTTTAGCAAAGGACTGTCTTGGAGCAGTTGGTTTGGTAGGTTTGTTCCTAAACACTGGAACGTAAAATGCAAGAGCAGGATCAGAATAAAGGCTTTGTAGTCCAACTTCTGGTTCATTCACTGACCAATCAGCTGCTCAAGGGAAATGCAGAAGTACGATGTGAACGTACTGCCTCCTCCCCATTCATCCTCTGGTCAGCAGCCAATAGAGCACTATTGGGCTTCTCTACTTGAGGCGTTAATTGTGCGCCCGTGATTCCTCTCTCACAGTAGTTTGTGGGTGGTTTACAGGGTGCTGTCTTCCTCCATGGCCTTCCCATGCTGTCCAGGCATTTCCATAACTTCTTTTAGGGTGAAGAAAGTATAATGTTATCTGGAAATGTTGGCCTGAGAAGCTCATGCAGTTTAGCCATCACTGCAGCACTAATTGGTGGGTGTCTTGTGAATGCTTAAGGGAATGTAAAATATGCCAGAGAAAGAAAAATCATGGAGGAAAAAACATGTAAAGGAGCCAATCCAAAGCCCATTGCAGATCTGGGAAAAGAAGCCTTGCAAAAGTGGCAGGTTAGAAGACTCCTGCTGAGAAGCCCACTGCCTTTATCACGGATAGCCTTCTCCTCCGTGGGACTAACTAATCCCCCTTTAAAGCCACCCACATTGGCCTCTTGGCTTAAGATGAGATGAACTAAATTTACACAGAGTGTCTCCTGTACATGTCTAGACAGAAGAGAAATCTGCCTGGGAAAAGCTGCACGTTGCAGGGATGTTGTTTTTTTGCAAAAATCAGTGGTTGATAGTTGGGGTTGTTTATAAAGGGCTCTTGGGAATGCCAAGTGGTCATCTGGAAAAATATTTATTAATTATTTTCAACAGTGTGTGATACACAAAATTGCTCAGAGAGTTTGCCATTACATGAAAAGGGCAGGGCAAAGCTGGGCATATTGGACAAAGTGCTTGCAAGAGAAGCAGGACGACCAGGAGTAACAATACCCACCAGCTGTTTTGGACTGCAGCTCCCATAATTCCTGACTATTGGCCATGCTGGCTGGGACTGAAGGGAGCTGCACCCCAAAACATCTGGAGGGCACCAGATTGCCAACCCCTGCTCTTCTTGAATTCATGCAGCTGCCTGCTTCCTACCTGCTGGCACTTCTCATGTTCCTGATAAACAGATGCAGATTTTTGAAACCCCCTTTAGCTGTTTTGCACATTGCCTCTTTTTCGTTTGCTTCGTTCCTTTGCCTGCACGATTTTACTTCTCTTTTTCTTTCTCTCTTTCCAGACCAGGTTGTAGAAAGAGAGACCATGCATGACTACATCAATCAGAAACGGCAAATGTTCTTGCTGCAGGTGTTTGGCTTTTGCTTTGGGTTGATGGGACTTCAAGCCAATGTGTGAGGGAGGGGTGGAGCACTGAACCAAAATTGTTTCAGGGTCAGATCCTCCATACTGCCACCAAGTTCACTGGGTGGTCTTGGAAAACCTAGAAGATTGGAAAGATAAAAGGGGGAGATGGTGTGCAGATGAGCCCAACCTCTTTGGAAGAGGAACAACAGGTTCCACATGTAATTAGAAGCAGAAGCGGCAGCTTTCTATCTGCTGGCTGATTTCGATGTGAAGGCATATTCAGATGTGCTGCCCCTGGCTGAATTTCATAGAGGTATAATCAAAGGTGGACTATACCACATGGTTTTCCTGAACTGTGGCCATTTTAAAGGAGCCCCTGAAAGAAACAAGGAAGGGGCTATGAACTTGCCACAAGTTTTCTACACTTCTTTGAAGGAATTGTGCAATACAGTCAGTAGCTTTGTTTCGCTCTTGCTATCTCAACTTCAATTGCAGTATGCTGTGACCGTAAAGAAAGATGAAATTCAGAAACTGGAAAACTTAGCTATTGAAGAAGAAGCAAAACTGGAAAAAGCTGAGGAAGACCTTGAGAAGGATGCTGCCATGTTTGATGAGTTCCTGAAGGAGAATGACAGAAACTCAGCACAAGCCCTGAAAATGTAATGTTCGCATTTGCGCTCTGTGCTCTAACAGTATTAGAAAATCTCAGCTGGTGGGAGGAATGTGAGGAAACAGTGAATGAATCCCTTTTACAATCCTCATCAACTGATGCAGTAGAAAGGGACCACAGGGATCTGCGACAAATTGTTGCAGCGCAGCATGCTCCCCGTTCCAAGGTTCAGCCCCTGCCTCTGCCCTCCCCACTAGTTTTCTGTTTTTCTACCTCAGAAGCATTCCAGGGTCATGCAGAATGCATAGTCCTCATTGGGCTATTGGGTGGCTTCCCTCCTGTTGTGATGGAGACTAAAGATTTTTGTATTTCTGCAATCTGTGGGTAGTTTAACTTAATAGTTAGCAGACAAAGCCTTAGAGAACTAGGCTGCATTTTTTAAAAAGAAAGGGGGCCTGCTCTCCAAATGGTATGTTTGCTATATCTACACCTGTGAGAGGGCGTACGTGTACTGGACTCCATGGGTTCACATCAAGATCTGGGATGTCCAAGAGGAAGGTGCATTTATGGATGGAAGTTAAACGGTGGTCTTAAACAGTAGAGCAGTCCCAGTGTATGGATCTCTGTCCAGGCTACAGGAAAGTTAGGTGCACACCTGTCTGCTCCAGTGTCTGGCCAGTGTGGGCACAGACAAGCTAGAAAAGGTTGACAAGGGAGAGCAGGGAGAGATCAAAGTCAGAAAGAAGCTGAGGTCTCTCCTGGCCACCACCGTGGACTCTTCAGGGAAGCCTTCCCCAAATGCTGAGGACCACAGCCCCATCCAATAAGCTTATGTGACTTTGCCAGTATCCCGTGCATAACTACCATCCATGTCCCTTTCCTGTAGAGCTGAAAAAGAAACCAAAGCCAAACTGGAGAAGATAATCGAGATCCGAGAGCTGACAGCACAAATGATGAACATCCAAAGGTAGCAGCAGTTCAGAAAATGCTATGCATGGAGAACCAAATTTGCAACTGAGAGTGAGCTCCTCTCCCTTTTCCCAGCAGCACATTCAGAGCATTCGTAGGCATGCTTTTTTTTGTTTCACACTTACAGAATCTCCACGCTTAAGTGCCACATGCCCTGAGCAAGGCTTCACAGGGTGTCAGCCAGAAGTGCAGAAACTCTTTCAGCCTCAGGGCCAAATTCTGTTCCAGAGAAGGTCTCTGGGGCCATATTCCAGTGGGAGGCAGGAACAAAGGCAAAAGTTGCTGGCTTCAGACTACTGATATACGTTAACTTAACACTCTCACTTCCAGTACTTAGCCTTAGGAGAGGCATTTCAGTGTTTTAGAATGGGCAGGGGCAAAACACCAAATGAAGGAAAACACCAAACAATCAGGATGCAGGCAGAAAAGGTGGGAAAATGTGGCAAAGCCCTCTAGGGAGCCCTCAGGGCTAGTCTTGAACCCCAGAAGGACCAGATTTGGCCCCAGGCAGCAGGGGTTGGTGGCCCCCATGGCATTTGGGTGGCGCATCCATCCAACTTTTCATTTGAACTTTAAAATAGCTGTCTGTGGTACTGAATGATTGTGCTTCTGATTGCATTGCTTTTGTTTTCCTGAAAAGAGTAAATGGCAACCATTTCCTTATATGGACAAAAGCCCAGAGTTGCAGTCTGAAGAAGTGGTGGGTGTTATACCTTCTTTCTGCCCCGGTAGCTGCTGGCCATAATTTGAATACAAATTAAGTACCGGATGTGATCAGGTGGCCTGTCCACCCGCGCAGTCTGCTCTCCAGGGACTTGCTGCTGATGGGCCGTTCAAAGCCTCATCTGCTCCTCCTCCTTACGGTTCTGTACCTTCAAATAAAGGAGGCCAGTTCTAGCCCTCCAGGACTGCCCAGCTGCTTAGAAAATGGTGATGGCATTTCCTTTACAAGCCACTCTATGCTCCCACCTCTGTGGCCGGAAGGCAAATCCAGGCAAAGTTATGTCCCGAAGCACGGCTTGATGGTTCACCAATAGCAGCAAGCCAGCTTTTGGCCAAGCTGTAGTTTACGAAGGCGTTTCCAGCCGGGGGGCGTGGGAGCTGGTTTGGCAGCTGATTGGGAATTGTGGTTTGTGCAAAAATGTCATGCTCAGCATCAGAACCCGGAGTCTGGCTCTGTAAAACATGGTTAAGATTGCATCTGAGCCACAATGGCCAGATGTGGAAAGACAGAACTGACACGTGGGGCTGTCAGATTTTGGGGAGGGCAGGTTTCCCTGTATTTCTCCTACCCCAGCCATGTCCCAGGGTCCAGATAGCAGCTCTATGAGGTGACGTTCTCCTGCGGGTGCAGGGGAGTAGCAGCTTCAGCAGTGGAGTGGGGAGCAGGCTGTTGGAGTAGAAGGATGCTCTCTGGAAGGCCTCCCTCTGGAAGTGGGCTTTCCTTCGGAAAGGACTCTGCTTGCCTGCACACAGTAACTTCTGATTTCCCCTGCAGCGAGATAGCCAGGTTTGAGGACACTCTGCGGGAGTATGTGGTATTCAAGGACTTCCTCTACCAGCTGTCCCCCAAAGAATGGCGGGATGATTACGAAAGGAGGAAGATAAAGGAAAGACTGGTGAAAATCATTCCAGGTGTTAAAGACAGCAAGTTACTGAAAAGTAAGCGCTCCCAGCCAAGCAGTGGATGGCACATGTGTGAGGGCCGCCTCCAGCCTTCAGAGGGCCGTTCGGACAGACACTCAGGCTTTTGCGAATGGGGCGGCATATAAATGTGCCAAATGAATGAATGAATGAATGAATATACCCCAGTACACCCATCAGCTCCCTTTCTCCTCCTCCCGCGCCCCCCCCCCCCCGCCATTGTGGCTGCTGCCTGCTCAACAGGCAGGGAGCCAGGATGCAGCAGCATCTCACCTTCTCCTTTGTCTGGACCACATTGAGAGACAGGTGTGTAAGCAGGTTGCAGTGGGGAAGAGGAAGAACACACACAAGCAGAGGTTCTTTTGTCAGTGGGATCCTGCTGGGATGTGGGCCCTTGGTAGTGTTTTGATCAGGATGCTGGCACGGGGGGTGGGGTGTCTCTGGGTGCCTATGGGGTGGCCCCCAGACATTGGGCTTTTGCAAAATGATTTTGTTTTTGCTTAAAAGGAGCAAAATTCAAATATTAAAACATCTTTTCCCTTGTAGTTTAAATTTAAGAACACGGCTGCATAGAAATTCACATGGTGCCTTTATGTCTTTAACAAGCCTATTTTAATCACTGCCCTTTCTTTGGAGGGTTATTTAATACAATGCCTCTCAAACCAACTGATCATCTTGAGAAACAATCCACCTGCTCTGCAAAAGGGTGCATTTTTGGTAGACATTCAGCTGTTGTCCATTATAGTGGCAATCTCACATAAGTGACCAAGAAGGCATCTGGGGTTTTTTTTCTCCTCAAATGATGGCAGCCATATTAAATCCTATCAGAGAATTTCCTCTCATTTCCTAAAATATCACTAATTACAAGCTGAGCAATATACCTTGTAAATTTGATCCTACTGAAGAAGTACTTAATCTTGTCCAGCTGCCCATCAATTTTTAGTTGGGGGCCCGAAATGTTTTATTATGAGAGAAGGAGAAACAATTCTTTCTGTCTACTCCCTCTGTCCACATTCCTAATTTTAAAAACCACTATTGTGTCATTTATATACCCATCATTTAAAAAAATGAAAATAAAGCAAAAGCCTTAAATACATATGCATGAAATGGCATGTCTTATGGAGCTTTTCTGTTCTCCTGCTCAGGTCGGGAGTTCCGAGAAAAGAGTAAACGCCGAACCATGAGTCTATCGAAGCCTTCCAGTTTTGACCTGTCTGCAGTAGACCTGAGCTCCTCTAGGACTGCAAGCCAAATTTTGCTCAAAAGGGACTCTTTCAAACTGAACCGACTGTCTTCTAGGCAGACCATCAAACCCCAGCCAAGCAGAAGACAGTAAGTATTTCTAGGGTTTCCATTTATTGCCTAGGTTGAAGCCTTCACACTTTTGCTCAAATTCCAACCAAGTATAGTTGCCTGTATTTTTCGGACTAATAAACCTGCACTGACATATTCTCATACAGGGTCCTTTGATATGCTGTGTAATTGTACTTTTGCTCTTTCATTAGGTATTGAAATGCATCTACCTTAGGCCGTATTATTGTAAATGCTCCACATGTCAATTATGGTCTAAGAATGATTATTCATGAATTTTTCTTTTGTGATTTTGATTTATTGTTGTTATCTTACTTTTTGTTGCTTTTTGTTAGTTTTATGTCAAAATTAAGTAACATTTCATGGGAAGAAGTTTAAAACAAGGGCATGGGAGCAGAGGGGAGGCACTGGGGTCAGGAGCACTTGGTGGATTTGGTCCATACAGCAACCCATCATGGGGTGGCCGTGTGTGCACCTGGTCTGCTTCCAGGGTGGTGGCTTGTTTTAGGGCAGGAAGCCACCCGGTCAACCCCTGGCTTGTCCTCGGGATTGTCGGACCGAGAATGGGTCATCAAGTGGTCCCACCCCAGGAGAATGATCCCCTTGTGGGTCCAAGGAAGTGGCAAGAGAATGGCCTGGCCAGAGTAGCAAAACACTAATCCTGTTCTTGCCCATGCTGCTGCCAGGGATGGCACTTTGGCATACTCGCCACTGGCATACTCCCCTCACTCTGATTGTGACCCTTTTTCTTTCTTTGTCTAGCATCTTCCACTGACAGCCCTTCCAAGGTGCCCAAGAGGCACAACTGTCCGTGGTTGACTGTCTTTTAAAATTAAATTTTAGCCACCAAACATGTGCACAAATACTTTTCCGTTTTTCAATCCTTATTTTGAAGAGGTGATCAGTAGTTCAGAGGGGCATAGGTATGCACCTCCAACTCACCAAAATGTGACATCTCACCTGTTCAGTGTCCCAGTACCTGCTGTCAAAATGCAGGCGGCAACATCCACGAACAACATCAACAAAGGGAGACTGCAAGTGGGATACTTTGCTCTCACTTGACAGCTGTTAAACAGCAAGCTGTCACAAGAACAGAAAGCCACGTGGGAATCTTAACCTCAAAAGTAGGTGGCAGTCCTTTGGAGCACAAGTCTTGCCATGACAGTTCTCACTTTCCTCCACTTTTTCATCCTTCCCCAGCCAGAAAAGCAAACTCTATAGTTCCCTCTCAGCATTGTTGTAAGGATAAAATGGAGAGGAGGATTATATAAACCACCTTGGGTTTCTTGCAGGAAAAAAAGTGGGATATAAATTAAATAAACAACTCCCAGCTCATCCACAAGGTGGGTTGTCATGCTGTGTGAACTCATCAGGTTGCCATTGGTCTGATGACTATACGGTGTTCCACTACTTTATCCCACCTTTCAAATCATGACTTGTACTTTGGGTCTCCCAGATGAGAATAACAAATGAAAGGGACCAAAGACTGTGAATCTGCTGAATGGTTGGGGAACGCTGGCACATGTGACTTCCTATGCAATATAGAACTCCTGAGTAGGTTCCTTTGGTTTGCATTTTTGTGCAAACTTGCCTAATATTGCACTTTTCTAAACAAGACAAAGCTCAGAATTCAGTTATCCTTCAAAATGCACACTTCTCTAATTTTTGCAGTTTTTTCCAGTCAAAGTATACACTGAAAAACACTTTACATCACACTATGTATACATTAGTAAAAGTAAGATGCATTAAGATGTATAGAAAAATATGTACCTTAGGCCATGATCCTACACACAGCTACCTGGGAGTAAGCCTAACTGTGGTAGTTACTTGTAAGCATGCATAGGATTGCACCCTAAATCAGTTAATCACCTCTAGACATTTTGTTTCTCCAGCTTTGCATTCATCCTACATTACCTATGTAATGAGTCTGGATATTTTATTTTTATTTATGTCTTGTGTTATGCTCAACTTATTGCTTGGCACCAGACTTAAGAGGGGCAGGGCTAGAAACTGAACCAGACAGGAGTGTTGCCCACGTTGTACAATTCATGGTATTTCACTCTGTGCAAATATCTAATGCAGAAATACCTTTGCAGGAGCACACAGATCTCCCCGACCGAGGACATGCCAGAATTATCTGATGAGGAAGATGATGAGGTTTGCAGCCTTGAATCCAGTTTCTTTAACATACTGCTTTTAGTTTACTGGACTGTATGATGGGTGAATGGATTCTGAAGCCATGCAATTAACTCATTCTTCATTCAGACGTCTGAGAGCAGTGAGGTGCAGAGTTCAGGAACACAGCATCAAATAACAAACGCAGCCATAAAATCAGCAGAGGGACTGGACAGAAACGTGGGGTTGGATTCAGCACCGGCCTCTTGCGGAGACACGGTTCCTTCCATTGGCGGCAAGCTTCTGATCCAGCGTGGGAAGCCCACTAGCCAAAAGCTGGTGGAGTGGCGCTTTAATGAAGCTCGCACAGGGAAGGTTCTTAAGTACGGGGCAACATGCCGCAGCTCGTGGTGGGTTATCTAACTCATGATGAGCTGTAGATTCCACAGGCACCACGTCGCATATGCTGAAAAAATCCCGCAAGCATGGGTTGTGTGACAATTGAACACCCTGCTTCAACCTACAGAGTCCATGTGAGGTCGCGTAATCCACACTCCCTGAATTTCCATGATGCGGCAAATGCTGAAAGGGTTGCATTTTCAAAATGGTGGCCACACGTGCTCTGCTAATGCCACAGGCTCACCATGGGGTCAAAACCCAAAGTGGGCAGTCGTGGCAGGCAGACTAACCCAATGACTCGTGGCCAATGGGTTCTATCCAGCGGGGTCATTCCACAGCCAGAGGCAAAATGTGATTTGCCCTCCCTGCTGCAGCTGCCCACGTGCCCTTCGATTTCAGGAGGCCCCCAAAGCAGCGTTTCAGGAGTGGAGGATGGCAGAGGGGATGAGAGAGGGAGAAAGTCCTGCCACACTGGCAAGCACCCAACGAATGTGATGCAGGGTTTAACGCAACAGTAAGAGTTTGGTACCCTAACCAAGTATAAGCTAGCTAAGGTGGGAGGTGGGTTTTGGAGATGGCCTTTTGAGTAACAACATATGTTGGCATCCATTTTCTCTACAAAGGGGCAAATGCCTTTCTTCAAAAACAGAAGCTTGCCAATATCATCCCTTCAATTATTCCTATATGGTGAAGCAAAAATGGCCTACACTGATTCTTCAGCCAGCTCTTAAAAGGGAAAGGAGGAGCTGGGAGACTCCAAGAGGAGAGGTCCAAGCCATCGGGGGCCAAGGTCAGGGTCAGGGTCAGGGTCAGGCCTTCATGCATGAATAGCATCCATGGAAGCTGATGCCAACATAAGCATGTGGGTTAGTCTGCTAAGGTGCCACAGGAGTCTTTGTAGTGGTTGGTGCAACAAACGAACACACCTACACCTTCTGGAAACTGCTCAAGAGATCTGCAGATCGTGGAATTTTGGCAGCACCATTTTTCAAGCCCATGCGGCACCATGACATATTTATAGCAGCTAAAAATCTGTCCCCTGCACAGCTTTGAAATGCAGAGGAGCAGCCTGCTGGAAAGGGTAGCCACCCTTCTCTGGCAAGGGGGCACCCAGGCCCATAGATCACCTATCCCAGCTTCGAGACTTTTGAGTTTCACAGCTGCCTCGTGAGAACAAGGTCCCTTTCAGCATCAAGAAGCCACACACAACAGGCAGTCTCTTTGGAGGGAGAATCATTTCTGGAATTTCAAGGCAAGCCATGGGGATTTTTTAAAGCGTGATGCCATCATTAAGAAAAGAAATAGTTCTTTTCCAGCTGCATCTGCACACAGTCACATGTACACCATGGCACTTTCATTTACACCAGGAAATCAGGAAAATGTCAGAACTCTGTTGCAAAAGGCTCTCTTGGGGAGGCAAGGAACATAAAACTCCCCCTGGGAGGGAGGGAGGGGCCAGGTGGTCCTTCAGATTCTCACTGCAAGGAGCAGATAGCTCCGTAGGCCGGCTGGCCGGCCAGCTTGTGTGTGCATCCACGGTGACCACAGCTGAGTCCCAGCTCTGATTCAGCCCCCCACTAATTTTGTCCATATGTGGCAGGATTGCAAGGAGCCAGCAGGAAAGCAACTGGAGAGGAAGGCACTTCTCTGCCCTGTGTGTTTTCCTATGTGACGGACAGAAGATACTGCTTGACAGTAACATTTTTCTTTGCAGGAACCAGAGTTATACTTTACAGATCCACACCAATTGCTGAATCTTTTCACTGAGCTGGAGGAACAAAATTTGTCCTTAATTCAGAATTCTCAGGAGACAGAGGAAACTCTAGATGAGCTTCGACATACACTGAGTAATACGCGAAATAAAATGCAAGTGATTGACCCAGAATGAATCACTACACAGTCCTGTCTCTTTCCAAACACTACCAATGCCTGATGCAAAGCATTGCCATTGCCAAACCATTCATATTTATTTACATTTATTTAGTTACATATATTTATGGGCCGCCTATATTTGCTGAGGTCTTCATTCCTACCAAACTAGGAATAAAGAATTGCCTTGACTCAGTACTAAAATAATGCAATTTAAGCTGTTGCTATTGAGAAATTATGATGCAATAGTATTAGGAGTACTAGAGGTTTCTAGTCCATATGAGCAAAGCACATTCTGAGAAGCATAGCTTGGAGAAAGGCCTAGGGGCCAATTCATAAGACTTACAATCAGTTTTCTCATTGGTAGGGTTGGTTATGTGATGGAATCCTTGATGCATTTATTTATTCTTTCATGAATATGCCTTATTAGTCTCAAAGACACAATTTCCCCGCACTGAAAGAACCCGGGTTGGCTGGCCTCTTTTGCCGAAACAAGGACAACTGTTTGCATAGCCTGATCTATGTGGCTATATGAAAATTTCGAAATGATTTCTGTAATGTCAGTAGAAATGCCGTGCACCTAAGGATAGACTATGGCCAGGTCTGCTGTCCTCAGGATGGGCAATTTAAGGCCCCTGCTCACCCTTCTTATGGTTCTTAATCTTTAAACTTGGACTGGGCATCCCTTCAAATAGCGGAATGCCCTGCGTAAAATTGTGCAGATGGATACCATAAATCCAGGCTGTGCAGTACCAAGAAATAGAATGCATGTTCAGGCCTTTTAAATAAAGATTTGCATACAACCTGCCTCTATAACTGAAACAGTCTAGTAGATGGGGTGAACACTGGTCATGTCAGATCTCTTCCAAAAAGCAAACCAACTTCTATCTTTTCTGGACCAGGGACCGTGAAATAGAGCAATTGAAGCTTCTTGCTGAAACGCTCCAAGCCAACATCGTTAAAGAGGAGGAGACAGCTGCAGACCTTGAACTCAAAGCACGAGTCTTTTCCTTTGGAGAATACAAAGCAGATGTTCAAGTATGTGAGCAAATCCAGTCGATCTATATGGAATGATGGCAGGCACATAGTTGGCTTATGGATACATGCCCATCCCCTGCCATAAAGGAAAAATGGCAACTTTTCCTAGAAAAGTGTTAACTGAGAATTAGCGTGACTGCTGCTGCAAAGTAATGTTTCATTACCACTACTAGACCATTTTGGCAGTGCTAGGAGATAAATATTGGCTCTTGCCCACAGGACAAAATGTTGGTGAGCTTGCATCGAAAGGTCCTGGAAGTGTATCGACGGTGCATTGGGGAAAACGAGGCGAACCTTGGAACTCTGCAGATGCTCACTGTTATAGAACACCAGTTGGATGACTTGCTAGAGTGTCTTGAAAGGGTCCCTCCAGCAAAGATAGAACAAGCTGAAAAGGCCAAAGAGAAAGAACGCAGGATGAGGTAAGAAAGAGAGCACAATTGCAGAAAAGCTCGGCAGCACTTGGGAAGCATCGATTGAAAACCGCTACCCTGTGAACTGAACTACTTTTGTTAAGTTCACTTGGAAAGAAAATGGGTATGTCGTTATCAAAACTTTTCAGCTAGGATTTAGTACACACAGTTTCAAACATGTACAGGAAACTTTTATCTGGCAGTGATGGCCTTCTTGTCTTCTCTCAAAGTACAGGCTGTTCCACTACAGTACTTCATAAAAGTGGAATGAAAACTGACACCATGTGTGTGTGTGTGCGCACGTGCGCGCGCAGAAGCACTTTGCATGCAAGTCTCTTTGGATCTTAGGCCTTGTGCTAACTTGATTTAGTTGAATTCTCTCCAATAATTTGGCTTATGTGGCTCACAATTCTAAACCCAATTCTGCTTCTTTATTTTGCAAGAATGAGAGAAGAAAAAATAAGACAGCAGAGACAACTGCAGGAAGAAAGGTTGCAACGGGCACTGGCAAGAGCACAAGCTGATGTTAAGAAAAAGGTAAATCTGGCAATTCCTTATCTATTTTCACATCAGTTTCAGAATTTCACCGTTACATGGACCCCTCCGTTTGGAGTCCTTCCGTAATTCCGAGTCTACTGAATTGTAGCTGTAAAAAGAAAAAAAGCCAAACATATATATTGGTTGTGCATGACGACTGTGGCAGCTGGTCCCACTTAAGAGGCAGGCTCGCTCTATACTGCTAGTGTGCACCAACAATAAAAGCCTCTTTACACACACACACACACACACACACACACACACACACTTGCTGGTGTTGTCTGTCTCTTCCAATCAGACAATGAACGAGGAGGACCCTTTT
Organism: Varanus komodoensis; assembly: GCF_004798865.1. Classification (NCBI taxonomy): domain Eukaryota; kingdom Metazoa; phylum Chordata; class Lepidosauria; order Squamata; family Varanidae; genus Varanus; species Varanus komodoensis. Next base: position 21,496,951 of record NW_025336346.1, read on the forward strand.
TTTGTCCTCAGCACCAACAAGCCACCCTCATTAGGTTTTGATGTCTCAAGCTGCACCTGGCAAGTATACTCAGAGAAATAACTGGGCACGCACAGAAATGATTAACAAGGCACCATGGCTTACTAAGCACCTCTGTGCCATGAGAACTGGGCCACTCTCTTTATCATGCAGAGTAACTTGACTACCTTATTGCTTGCTCCTAACTCCAGATAATTTATGAAGAAATTAAAAGCATACATTCCAATGCAGCTCCAACCCTGCTTTTTAGTTATTCCTGCATTCTGCTTCCAGTTCTTTAACCAGTTCCAGTGCATGGTCCTCCTATATCATGGCTGTCAACATGTCTCTGGGATTCATTCCTATCAGAAAACCTGTTCATTGTATATGTAACACTGAGATGTTTTAGATATTCCTATCCCTTTGCCATTTGTAAAATCTTAAAACTGTATCTAACTAGGGCAGCCTAACAGGGTTAGAGCATAGGTTGGTGTTGATACCTCAAGTGGTTTCTTTAAAAAGACAAGTCTTCCAGAGTTTACTGCAAAATCACAGAACTTCTGTTCTTGAAACATAAAACTTGACTATCAAAGCAGGTCAGTCCTGACATCATACCAAACCATTGTTTGTGCTTCCAGATATACACAAGTGAACCTGTTTGACAGCTGCTTCTCTGCTTTCACATTTCAGCTGCTCCGTGCTGTTTAGGTCATCCCTGCTTCCATAGGCAGCAACTTCTTAAAGCAGAGTACTGGCCCAAGCTGTGGTCTGTAAATTCTGATGTCCACACAGACTTCAAACCAGGATTCGATTTCTACTGTTAATCTGCCAATGCCTTTATTTTTTGTGCAGACAGGAAAAGTGCAAAGGATCAAAAAGACTATGGTGCTACTCTTAGTTCTGAGTTTGTACTGTGATATTAGTGCCCAATGCCTATTAGTGTCCTTCTACTTTGTATTGATTGGTACTGAACTGTCAGTTACAGTGCAACTGAGACAACTTACCTCAGAGAAAAAAAGTTCATCAGTATAATTACAGAGCTGGATTTCTAGCACCATTCTAAGTTAAATACACCCAATTCTGTCATCTTGCAGTGCATCACTGTAGCAATCATAAAAATTATGGTGTTTTACAAAGTTTTAGTTTACCAATTAGCACTGGCACTGGCAACAGGGAAAGTTACTATCATGTATTTCTTCTATTTTGTTCTTTCCCCTCTGCTTTTGGAGAAGCACAGTTGGAAGCTACTTTTTGATGTTTTTGCATCTCTTCCTTACCCAAAGACAAAAGGTGATAGTGACAAGATGGAAGTTGGCCTTGCTTTTGCTTATGTGCCTATGATTCAAGATGGTTTATACATTCACACATCACACCTGGAAAGTATTGTAAGTTCTTATGTTTACCTTTCATATGTATTTTCAGACTGGCAGAAGACTGATTTTCCGTTCTGAGCCCCCTACCTTCAAAGAGAAGGAAGACAAGGATCAAGGGATAATAGACAAGGAAAAGGAAGAGCTGCTGTACTATTTTACTTAGCAGCCAAAAGGAAGAAATGTACACTTTCTTGAAATGTCATTTCCTAATATTACTTGTACTTACAACAAGGACACCCTCCCATAAGAAATCCAAGACAGATAGCAAGAGCTACTGTTTGTATAGTGCTGTAATTTAAAATCTCCACAATTCAGTCCTTTGGTGAACAAGAGTATAAAGCTGTTAAAATTAAAAAGAAGACAACCAAGTGACCAAGAGAAATTTAGCTTGAATTCAGATGGTTTATGTCTCAAGCTATGAAAGTGGAACAGTGAATGACCTGTATGAATTTCTTCTATTCACAAGTTTACATGTCTAGAATTAGAAGTGTTTGTTCTTTTTGCAGTTAAGCATCCTGTATGGAAATAAAACAAAAAAGCCCAGCTGTAATGGAGAAACCAGACATGAGTTGTTTTTTATTAGTTTTTGTTATCTCAGCAGTTCTAACTGTCCACTGCCAGCAATGGACTTCACTGGGATAAATCTGATGCTTAGCCTAAAGCTGTTAGGAATATACAATGATATACAAAGCTGAGTAAATAAACTCTTCAGAAGAAAATACATTTATACGTCCCACAGAAGCAATGCCTTATTATTCAATAAGTATGTCTCTGTAAAACTAAAGCACCACATTAGGGGGATACAATTCACACCCTCTGTCAGTAATCTTCTTTCAGTCCTGAAGAAGTGCCTGTGCTGCTCACACCCCGTTCTACCATGGATCAATCTTAAGGCAACATGCAGGGCAAGCACTCTACACAAAGGCTGTAGAAAGCGCTGCGTCCTGCTCAAGAAAGCGTGAAGAGAACTCTCCTTTCAATCAGTCTCATTATGGACCATCTGCTTCAACCCGAGGTCACCTCTGCTACCTGGGAAAGGGCAGGGTGTGCCTGTACCTCATCCCCCAGAGGATCACTGGCAAAACAGAGGTGTAAACCATCCCACCAAGTATAGAATTTGAGGTGACTGTGAATTTTAGGGGTAAGATGTCCCCAATTACTCTTTCAAACAGTGTCATACCTTTGTAAAAGACTCACTCTTAGTTTCTGAATTTTAGCGATGTAAAAAATAAAAGCCAAAAAGGCTTCAAAAATTATCAGTTTCTTCACTCCTTCTGGTTTGAAGACTTCATCTCAGGGTTGTAAAAAATATTTATGCACAAGCTTGCTACTGCAAAAGTATACTACTAGGTCAAGCCAGTAGCCGATTAGGTTTTACACTGCTGATGAGAAATTAAACTGGTTAATTTTATATTATAAATTTATATTATAACTTTATAATATAAATTTATATTACAGTTTGATAATATAAATATTACAAAGCAGATTCTGGAGAAAAGTAATCTGTATAAAATGCTTTAATGCTGCTGCATTTTACTGGGCATGGCATTCAGAAGGCACAGGAATTGATTAGTACATGAGCTCCCTTCTTTCTCAATTTGGATAAGTTAAAATGAGAATTATTCATTGCCCAATAAGGTAAGATTAAAAAAAGTTTTATTTCCAAGGCCATGTCAACCACAGTGTGCTCCTAATGACACCATACAAAGTGAAACAAGGCCGAAGCAATTCTTTCCAGATACCAGCAATCCTCAAAATGTAGTTGTCGGGGCTTCTGCCATTCCTACTAGGAACGGCAGCAGTCCTCATATGAAGAATGATGCAGCAGCAGTTTTCCAAGGTCTAATGGAGGCCCTGACACCAGCTCTACTAATTGTCGCTGTAGCCAGATACTTGGGGCCAATGGGGTCAGTCCATTGTTCACTGGGTATGAACTTCAGAGGGCCCAATTCCAATGGGATTGGGAAAGGGCCAAAGAGAACGTTTTTCTGATTCCCTACACACGTACACCATTGCTATTTATAACTAAGCATCTTCGTTTTAGTGCATCCCATCACAGCAAATAAATACATGGACGTTTAAGAACACAAGTTTATCTTGTTTTGTAAAAAAATACAAGTTCCTTTGCACTCACACTCATTGGAAGTAAAAATTCATTCATACACTGCTTTATAACCAAATCCTATATGTGTGTAATTTTACAGCCATTTGGGCACATCATGAAAACAATGACTTAAGTTCCAGCCTTAACATTTGTTGCTGAACACCGATATTTATTCTTCTGCTCAGTCCTGATTTGCTCTACACTGTGAAGCTTCCCTTCTTGGTTAAGAAGTCACCTATCTGCTTGTCACATACTATGGACATTAGTTGGAAGCTCCTTGCTCAAGCAGATAGTGTGCACGTAAAACGGCAAGTAGATCAAGGGTGCAAATACTATAAAGACTTAATTGAATGTTAGTCCCATTGAACTCTGCAACTTATTTTTGAGTAAACATGCACAGGACTGGGATATACATAAAGTGACCATTTAAAAGAGGGTTGCCATTTTAAGTCTTTTGCAGCAAAATGGCAAAGTCTTGTGACACCTTACAGACTCAAGATATTACTCCAGCATAAGTTTTTGCAGACTACAGTCCACTTCATTAGATGCCTGGAGTTAGCAACACTGTTTTGTATTACTGTAAACATAATAAAGGCCTTAAAAATAAAAGATGCTCAGCAAGCTCCTAAAGGGCAGTATATAAAAAAAGTTTAGGGACAGCGGGGCCAAGGAATGACAGTTCTCTCAGCCTTTAGTACCCAAGTACTCTACTATTGTTTCTGCAGCTGTCCCCTTAAATTTGCATTCAACTTTGTTATGTTCAATAGTGCCACAAAAATTGTAAGCTTTTGAAAACCAACACTGTAGTGATCTTCACTGTTATTTTCCATTCAGTCCGATTTTCAAGTAGGGACCGCCCCTCAACACCTACTTGTATGAACATCAAGAAACACTGTGAACTTTAACCATTAATTTGTATCTGGGGACTGTCCTTAAAAGCATCAGTGTGGGATATCATCACAGCACATCCACTTCAAGACAGCATTTCAAAGCATCCGTTGCATAACATAAATATCGCTCCTGTCAGTACCTTTTTCTGACCACAAGACAGAACATGCCAAGATCTCCAAAGCCTTATCAAATAATATTTACTGAATAAGTTTTTCATTGCACGATCACCATCACACAAAGCCACAAGGTAGCACTGGTCTGTGTGCACTCCTATTTTCATGTTTTTCTTTAAAAGCCAGGAACAGAAGTCTCTGAAGATGCTGTTGAGCTTCAACATTTCAGTTTTCTGTTCCCACACCATCATTCAAGGTCTTGTAGATTAATGGTGCTTCCTGTAAACTGCGAATTATCAGAACTGGCATCCTCCTCAGCAGAATTATGTGGCTCCTGTTCAAAGCAGAAGTAAAACAAAACAAATTTACACAGCAGCTCTTCAGCTACATTGCTTCAATTACACAGACATTGTATTCTCCAAGGCTCACTGAAATGTATGTTTGTTAAATTAAAATTCTCTTATTTCCTCAACTGGCACAAATATTTGCTGCCCAAAACTCTTACTTCCATGCACTATCTTTTTAGCTTACTTTAACTTTTACTGTTAATTCAAACTTAAACCTAGTATCAATTCAGTCAGGACAGCCGAAACTGCTTAGTGTCCAGCTCTGCAACTTGGAGAGATCATACCTGAAGTATATGAACAGGTAAGTCCACAGTCAGCTGGGAATGGGAAGAAGATGACTGGGAACTGAGTTGAAAGGGTAGATCTCCTTCTCCTGGAGAATCATCCTTAAGAAGAAAGGAGACAAGATTATTTATTTATTTATTAGAACATTTCTATGCCGCCCCTTGCCGAAGCCTCGGGGAGGCTTACAACACAATAAAATACAATAAAATACAAAAATAACAATATAAAATAAATAAAAAATATAAAAAATATAAAATATAAAAAATATAAAATTAGTATCTAACCACAGATAATCCCCCAACTTCCCCACATCTCCTACTCTGTTTCAGAGAGGCAACATTTATTTTATTTAAAACATTTCTATGCCGCCCCCATTGCAACAAAGCCTCGGGGCAGCTCACAACATGCCTTATTAACTACATTTTAAAAGACTGCCCATCCTGAGAGGAGGAATCTTTCTCATTTCCATTGAAGAACATAACTAATTATGGCTAATTGAGGTTGTTATTCAGGATCTGGGCTGCTTTGATGGTCAGAACCAGAACCACCAGCACCATATTCACAGGATTCTTCCCAGGCCCTGCCAGGACTCTCAGTCTACTAATAAGCACCAGTTGGGAGTCTGGGGGAAGAGCTATGTAACAGCAAGCTCTTCCCTCCAGAACTGGCCCCAGAGACAAAGGTCCTCTTGTTAGTGGTGGTGCCTGTACCTTGTCTGACCATTCCTGCTCCTGGTTTCTGCTGTAACTCCTGCCTTGCCATGTTGCCTCAGTATTATAGGTCCTCATGTTTGCTGTTTTGCCTGCCTTCTGCCAGCTCTTGTTTCCTGCAACTTGCCATGCATGTACCCAGCCTTGCCATGCTGCTTTGGTGTTGTGCCTGCCCCTTGCCTGACCTATTCCCTGGTTCTCTGTCTCTTGCCCTCCTATATGCCTTGTCCAGCTGTATACCCTGTACAAGGTTCCTGCACCTCTGTTTGTTCTCCTGGTTCCTGACCCCTGACCTGTTCCTGACTATATCTTTGTTCTGTGTGAATATGTGCATCAGGTCCCTGACCCTGGCCTGTTTGGTTACTACAATTTAGACTTTGTTATTAGACTTGCCATTAAACCTTGCTTTTGGACTTGGACTGTCTTACCTCAAAGTTCTGTTGCCCTGGTCCTGGTGCCTCTGTTCTTTCTGGCTGCCCACATCCTGGCACTGGCCCTTAACATTGGCACTTTGAGCACTGACTAGAAATAGCTTGCCATGCCCTGCTTGGGGAAGGATTCATCAGAGGAAAAGGGAAACTGCCAGCACAGTGGGTCCCAAGCAGAATCCAACAAAGAATCTGAGGCTGCAGCCAACAGCCTTCCACTAGGAGAGCAACCTGGGCCTTCCTGGACTGTTCCTGGACTTTCCCAAGGGCAATGGGCAGAACCAAAGTGAATTCATACAATCATAGAATATTAGAGCTGGGAAGGGTCACTGGGTCCATCCCACTGCTCAGTGTGGGACGCCAAAATATACCATCCTTCCCAGATAGCTGTCCAGTTGCATCTGGAATGCCTTCACAGTGGAAGAGCCCACAACCTCCCTAGGTCATTGGTTTCACTGTGATATTGCTCTAATTCACCCTGCAGAAAGGAGACGGATCATGTTCTGCCAACTGTCTCATGCGTGATACTCCTCCAGGTAAGGCATGGCATAGCTAATTAATGGGTGCTGCTCTCATGAACACAATCTACTACATCTGGTAGACAAAACTTCAGGAGGTCTGGAGGCCAATGTCCTCCCCAGAACCCACCTTCCTACCAAAATCCCTGCTGCCATGCTGCGGATTTTGCCATAAAAATTCAACAGCAAAAAGCAGTAATTTCCTTTAAAGCAAGAAATGCAGGGAACACTTGCAAGAAAGTGAAATTGCCCACAGCAGCCTTCCAGGAACTTGATTTTGATTCCCAACAAGCACATTCCCCATATGTCTTGCTTTAAAGGAAAATTGTGGCCCTTTCTATTGCTGCCACAGCAACCAATTCAGTAGCAGCAGACGGTGCAAAACCGCCACAGCAGCTGCATCGCCCCATGGATCATGTGTTGTATGCTCCTGATCCACACACAAGTAACATGCAAAAACACTGTACTGCAATACTGAGGCAGTAATTCCATATACCGATAAATGCCCTGTACTGCCAAGGATTCTAGCACGACTAAAATTGTGCTGCAAGCCTCCCTTCACTCTCTACAGCCGTACAAGTCAAGGACAGGCCTCTTAAATTCTTTTAAGCCTTTTACTTCATTTCCAAACATCTTTCAAAATAAGTTTTGATACGGTTACTTCTCTAGTTTTTATCAATATTCAACTGCAAATCAGTTATGCTTCTGTTTTATAGGCGAGTCCACTTTGACAGAAGTTATTCCACTTTGCTCTGGCACAGCAATCCTACAGGAAGGAATTCATGCTGCTTCTAAAGCTCCACTTGTGTCCTGTGGCCAGGGGGGTGGGTATGTGGGGGGGGGGGTGTTCACCCAGCTCCAAGAGCACCATAGCTCCGGGGTCATTTTTAAGGCATGCTGGAGAACAAGGGCTCTTAAGAACCTGGAGGTCTATGGTGACTCTAAACCCCAGGATTTCTGGTCCCACTATGGTTAAGTGATTTCCATTGCTACAACAGGAAGGTTTTCAATAGTGACACAGGTTCCTAGGCAGAAAGGCAAGTTCACAGAATCCTATGGCCCCTCAACTGCCTTTCTAGGAACCATGTTATTGCTCTGACATTACTTTTTCTTCCCTTCCTAAATTCTGACACCTGTTTGCATTTTATCTTTTCCCACTAACTGAATCCCTTATTCCTAATCCAATCCCTATAAATATTTCAAGTGACGCTGTTTCCAGTAAATACAGGAGTAGGGCAAGAGGCTTTCAGTCATTTGACTGAAAGAAAACAGAAGAGAAAAGAGTTGGAAATCTAGAGTTAATTTTGCAATGGTTTCCAAAACACTTTGCATAAATTGCACTAAATTATGTCATGTACTATGTAGTATATAATGAAAGCCGCTAACCTGTCATACAACAAATTAGATTTGTTTTGTACATTTCTCATCTCTTTTTTTCTTTTTTAAATTGGTAGATTAGCTTCTTTAAGCAGGTAATGTTTTCTTACCTGAAGTAACTGAATTTGAACAAATTGTGTACCAGCTGATGGATCTCTCACAGGCGGGCTTCCATTTGGTAAGACACTATTACATAACCGATTCCCGTGGCTGGAAGAACTAACTTTATCACCTTTGCTCTTTCTTATGCCGGAGTTAGGGATCCCTAAAATAGTTTCCACAGAGGTCACTATGTTAGGCTGTTACAGCAAAAACAGTCCTACAAGAACTTCTGACTTTATTATAGTATAAGCTTTCATGAACACAGTCCATCAGATGCATTAAGTATTTTAAGAGTTTCAGGTTTATACATTTTCTAAATGATAGGAAGGTGGGGGAATGACTAAGAATGAAAGAAATTAAACCCAGGAGGGAAAATGCTGGAAAGTACTGATAGTGACAATTACATAATTAACAGATGCCATTCACAAGACAGTTGTTTGCTGATAACAGAAACTTCATGGCACTCCATAAACCAATTAATGGTATGGTGATTTTAAAACCCTTTATTCCAACAAGTCAAGCCTCTGGCAATAGAATTGAACCTTGAAGACCTGTAACTCAGAAGTATCTCACTACTATCTTCCTCTGAAGTTTCTCTGCTCCACCATGGTCACTTTTAAGGTGTGTCAGTACAGGGGTGGTGAGAGCTAATGAACTTTCACAGCAAGTAAAAGACACTCCATGGCAAATAAACAGCTTAGACCTCTAATGGCAACGCTAGATCCAGGACGACCCTGCAATAGTGAATCAGCTATTTTGAGGAACACGTGATCTTCCTCAGAACAGATTGCATAGTAAGACCCCCAAACAGGAACCATCCATCCAAATCATTTCTGTTTCTCAGAATTTGGGTTCAGGTGACTGGCACCCATCCAGCCCTTTATCAACTCCAGACACTGATTCAACATTTGTATGTTCTCACCCAATTCAGATAAAGTGAAATACAGCTGGGTATGAGAAACATGTTTGTGACATTTAACTCTAAATCAGCAAATAAATTCACCCACCAGCATCCTACCAATATTAAACAGCATGGGGGACAAGATGGAACCTCACAGTAGCCAACTACACCTCTGCCAAGAACCAGTTCAGAAAGATACGACTCATGATACTGTGATTCAGTAAGGAAAGGAAAAAAACAGGTTCACATTCTTCCAATCTTCCCAAGATGACAGACATGAAGATAGCCAACCCTGTTTCCATGTAAAATTATGCCTAAAGTTAGAAGTGGGCCTCTAGATCAGGAGGAGAGATTCTCTGGCCCTCCATATTATTAAAGTATAACTCCCATCTTCACTGATCTATGGACATGCTAAGGCTGATGGGAACTGCAAATCCATCACCATCTGGTGTGCCTTTGGATCCCTATCTAAATCCCAGCTTTAAAGCATGTTTCATTCACAAGACCTTGAAGTTCAAGAGCAACCATCTATTCAAGGACCTTTCTCAAGAAAGGGATTTCCATAATTGGGGAATAATTTGTATAATGGTTCAGGTTCAAGCAGCTGAAGCAGCTGTACCACCACTTTCTTCTCAAAAGAATTCCTCTTTCAACAAAGCATTAACTAACTCCTACATCAATCTACCCTATCCCTTTCTGCTAGAAGGTAGAAAGGGATGCATAATGGACAGGGGGCAAATATGCAGGTGTCTAGCTGAACCCTTCCAAGCATCTAGAACAGGGGTCCTCAAACGTTTTGACCAGGGGACCAGTTGGAAGGTGCCGGGCACAGGCTGGAAAGGTGGTGCCTGGTCGTGTGCGTGGGCTGGCGAGGGGGCGGGGGCAGCGCGTGCGGGCGCGCTGAGGTGGGAGTGGGGCACACGGTAAGGTACGGGCAGGCGTGCATGGCGAGGGAAGGCGAGGCGGGGCGGGGCAGGCACGCTCCGCAAGGCAGCGGCTTGCTCGCTTGGAGATTGTTTTCTCCAAGCGAGCAAACCGCTGCCTCCCTGTGCACAGGGCAAGGTAGGCAGTGGCCGGCGGGCACATGGTGGGTCCAAATGGACATGGTGGGCCGGATAAATGGGCATGGCGGGCTGGATCCAGCCCCCGGGCCATAGTTTGAGGACCCATGATCTAGAATATATCTCTAGGTCACAACAAATGAAACTGATACTGTAACAATAGACCACACCACAGATACTGCTCCAACTGGTTGCACCAAGGAGGTTGCACCAAGGTTGAAGAGGATGGAAGTAATTGTAATCAATGGAAATCATTCAGTAAAACTGAACCTGAAAGCTAGGATCATGTTATAAAGGTAATTTACAAAAATATTAAAAGAGACAAGACAACACATGTTAAATGACCTTGGAACCCACTTCCTTAATGTTCACTCATCCATTTCTATTGCAAACATACTCACTACTACAACATAAGACTTCCTCACCTTGTAATTACCTTTCTAGGAGGTGCCATTTATTCATCAGACATGTCCAGAACCCACTATGGCACCACTTCACCAATCTTGTATCTGGCAGCTGGTTTCTAAATATTTAGACTACCTCAGTGTAGAAATGACATCCTCTACTATAACACTTAATACTCACCTATGTCATTACCATTTCCTTTCTGTTTTCTTTTCTTGGCAAGCTGAATTGCTCGATAATCTGTTCTTGCAGAGCCACCGCTCTCCTGATAAGAGAAGGAGGTTTGTTCATGTCACCAACACAAGGAAAACTCTTGGGATCAATTAAGTTTCAGACGATTTGTTTCTCATTTTGACATTGGAATTTTGGTTGTACCCAACTGTGTCCATCCACTAAAGACACATTTCCTCTTTCCTTTAGCTCCCTGTGCTACCGCACAATCTGTTCTGGAAGATTGTGGGACACACTGAACATTTTCATGGGCTGAGGGGATAAAAAAAAGAGGGGAAAGGAAGGTCTGACTGTGCAAGGTGAACTTGGTTTGCTCAGCACTGGATGTAACCCCTTTTCTATGCTAATGAACATAACATCATGGTGGGGTAACAATGCAAGCGCAGGAACAGTGACACTTAGAATCAACCATTTACCTCAACTGACAGGACACTGGAACAAGACATCTTCCATAAAAATATAATATACAGTTGTAGCTCATGAGTATGTTTCTGGTCCTCTTCTGTCTTCCTCAAACTAACACAAAATTTTTGAATGCAACTCCTCATATAAAACCTGCCTTCAGTTTAGATGGTCTAATATTTCAGTATAATCTAGTTCTTACCCTGAACACAATCAAAAGCAAGTAGGAGAGGCAACTTTTTTTTTTTAAACCTTCCTGTTCATTCTCCTAAAGGTAGTTAACAGGGTAACACATCTTCCTCAGCCAATCCCAAAGCCACTTATTACTGTTTTTAGTACTTACAACTAGGGAAAGGAAGTAATTACACTAATCTCCAGTTGGGAATACAAGTATCTTCTTTCATCCAAGTGTGATGCAAAATGGGTAACTGGACTTAATACTTTCACAGGCAACCACAATTTATACCACTTACATTGCACAAAATATACGGCGACTTCGTTCATGGCAGACATTCCACAAACCCATTTGATGTGGTAGAAAGGACGGTTCATACACGGCAATATAATATCCTCAAAGCTAAGATACTAATGAAAACTACAGTTATTGAGAGTTACTGCATACCAGAAAGGAGCTGCCAGTCACCGTGCTCAAATCAGTTTCTTTCTGTGCACTGTAACTTCCTGATGGATTGGAGAACACAAACTGAGTCACCACTTTACTGCCTTCTTGCTGTCCCACAACATCCAGGCTAGGAAGCAAAGATGGCTCTGCTTTGCTTGGAGTGAGTAGTTCAGATGCATTGTTTCCTCCAAGGCTGCTGGAAGGGGTTAAAGTGGCTGTGTCTACTGACAAATTATTGCTGGAGGTCAAATCATGCAGGTCCTGACCAGAATTCCTTGTGGACAAAGATGCTAAAGAACCTAAAGCTTCTGCATTTACAGTCTGTACATCATCCAAATTTAAAGTGCTTTGCTGTAAAACTGTGGCAGTGGTTCCCAAGAGAAGAGAGCTATCCAGGCTGTGTGGAATGTCACTACTAGCCACTAAAATCAATGGGTCAACCGTCTGACCAAGAGAATTGCTACCAACGGAAAGATTGCCGCCAAGTGTGGAACCCACAGAAGCAACATCTATAGTGAGAATTCCAGAGTTTATCAGTGCCATCTCAGTCGAAATTCCAGAAGTGTGTCCAGACACACTGGAAAAAAGGGACACAAGATCTACATTGTTCAGGTCACTTTGTGCTGGACTGGAGAGTTCACTGCTAGGCGTAAGGGAACTGATAGTTTCCATCTGATTTAGGAGATCTGAAACAAAGATTTATTATGTTTACTTTATAAAATCCACACATTTTATACCCATGGAATATGGGGATCAAATGCCCGCAATTCACACCACCTGCTGCTTCTACCTCCAACTGGGCTATACACCTGCTACAACCCGCTATACTAATCAATCCAGCCACCATGCCACTCACCCGTCAGCAACCAGTGTCACCAAAGTTTGCTATGACTCAACTGCTGTGTCACTAGATACCTCCAGTATATGGCTCTTTCATACCATTTTTATTTACTCTCAGCATCTATCCTCTCCCCTGTAAAACAGGGAACCAATTTATTTGTATCCATAGCAGCATGGCTGTTGCAATGTTTCCATGTAACTCAGTTTTAAGCTGGCTTAAATCAGCTACCTGAATGTGCCATCCAGCCTATATAGCAGGTGCTGCATCTCTGCAGAAGCTGGCATGAGTACCTGCTACTCCATTTGGCTAAACCACATGGGGAACTACTTTGAATGCTCTCACAAGCGTGCCAAGCTCCTACCATACAGGAACAATTTTCAGTGGTGAATAAGACATTACAGAAATATGGCTGATTCTCAACCACGTTTTTAATACCATAAATAAAACCAAGTAATATATCTAAAATATATTAGATTATATTAATATATAATATTAATATATGTGCAGTAAGGAGATCATACCTGCACTTAAGTTGTGTTGCTTCACCATGTGCGTTTTCATACTATGCTTTGAAGTGAACAGTTTGTTACAGCTGGATACAGGGCAACGGGTCTTCAATGAGTCCACATCCTGAAGGTGTTTCTTGGAGTGAATGTACAGGCTGCTGCGTGCTGAGAACTTTGCACAACAACCTGAAATAAGTTATCCAGGTTTAGATGCTGTCCCTCTTTCATTCAGGAATGAACAACAACAATGCATAATTGTTGCAAATAAGACTGCCTTTGAGCATACCTTTCATATTTAGGTTTATATCCTCCTTTTCCATTTGTATGATGAAAGTGACTATCACCACAGGTTTGCACTGAAACATGCAGTGGGGCTTAAAGCACAACACTGGTGTGAAGGGAAACTAAATCCTTCACCTCAGCAATGCTTTAAAATGCATCTTTCTTGCTAGGGGTTCTTGCTTTACAAGGGTGTTGTTGGGAGGATAAAATGAAAAGGAAGAGAACCTTATAGGCTGCCTTGGGTCCCTTGCAAGTGGAAGAAAGGCAGATATAACTGCAATGTAGTACCAGTAATACAACAACAACATGACAGGAAACAAAGCGGGAAAGAAAAGAACATGCGACCACAAGCACAAATAATACCTTCTACTGGGCATTCAAATGGTTTTGTGCCAAGGTGAGTTATACTATGGCCTTTCAAGTGTTCTGCTCTTGTGAATGATTTTCCACAGCCTTCTACAGAGCATGTAAATCTTCTGTCATCTTCATGTTTCCTACAAGGATTAAATCAATTTTATATTAGAATAAAGCACCAAGGGCACAGTCTAGAGAAGTCAGATATCAATGTGAAGACTGATTGTAGTATAGCACATCCAATCCAGATGTCTGTAGCCCTCTGAATCAAGAGGATTACAGGCATCCTATGCAGGATAGGAGAAGAGTGGTGGCAAAGGCTGTCTCCCATGCTCCTCCTGCCCTGCAAAACATTTAGCTAATCTTGACTAACAGATGTTCTGTAGGGGATGGCATAGAAAAGCTTTTAATTCAGTAAATAACAGCTGTGCGCAGAGTATGAGGGGAAAGTGGTTGAGTCACTGACAAGATACTTTATACTGAGGCAGAGCCAGTGTCTTCTCCAGACCATCCGCCACAAACTCCCACAAAACGTATCTTCTGAGGTTGCTACTGCAACCTTAGAGAAGCAGCCAGAGCAATTCTTTCTATGCCGGCTGCAGCGGGACAGGGAAGGCACTCTGGGCTTGATGATCCAGCTACAAGGTTGAAGTAATTTTGTAGCTTGGTCTCTGAAAAATCCTAGATGCTACCTACAGCCAAAGGTGTTGCCCATTCAATACCAATATTACTAGCCCGTCAACAGGCAGCAACATGGAGTGAAAATTTTTCCAAAGCAAGATATTTTCCAGTGCTTAATTTTTCTATTTCATACATTCATCAGTAAAAACAAACAGGTTTCAAATGCAAATACAAAGTTAGCCAACCATGGCAGCTTCAAAGTTGTATTGAATGCTTTTCAAGTGATATCCCTAGAAAGCATGTCAGAGAATACAAAGTGTGAAGGTTTAGAGAATAAAATTGAAGCTTTAGAGAAAGAAAGCAGATCTGTGTTGAAACAGACAGCTGGATGCCAGCATATTGTGCACAGTTCTTAGGGCTACTAAGATGCATTAGTAGCCCAAAGTTCCTTTGCAGCACCCTTGGGGGTTTTCTCCTTAAAATTTTAACAATTTAAAGGAAGTAAATACTGTGTTATTTACTTTTATCTTTAATTTGTGTTTAAATTATTCCAGCAATTTTTACATAACATATAAATCCCAGTAAGTGCATTTTTTTCCTTCATGAATTTCAGGTCAAATTTTTGTGGTGTATTGGGGCAAAACATAAACATGAAGTACTTTTAACTTTGTTGTTTACTAAGTACAAATATAATAAATATAACTAATTACATCTCTGTAGACCAAGAGAGAACAATTTCTGGCCCTCCAGGTGTTTTGGGCTACTATTCCTATCAGCTAGTCAACAGGACACTGCCAAAGGATGATAGCAGTTGTAAGCCAAAACTTCTAGAGGACTACAAGTTACCCACCACCACCTTAAGGCATCAATACATTTTCCAATGTCAAATGAAAATGTTCGTGTGCAAACGGCCCTATGCAAGCCTAGTTTACACTGGAAATTTTTCTGGATTTTTTTTCCACATCATTTTTAACAAAACCTTTAGAATTCTAAAAATAATTGTTTAGATACAAAGCATGTCTCATTTTAACTGGAAGTCTGTTCATATGTAAACTGTATTTGCTCACGTTCTTCCCTCTTCCTGTCCTACTCCTGCACTGTCAAGAGGGACCTTATACAACACTAATAATTCTACATCAAAATTTCTGCATCAAAACTTTTACCTTTTGTGTCGTAACAACTTGGACATGCTGGTGAAGGACCAGCCACAGCCTTCAAAGTCACAGATGAAAGGTCTTTCACCTGCAAGGAAAAAATGAAAACAAAGACTGTGACTACCTTACACTGCCACCAAGAAAACAAAGAAATGTATTCACTATAGTAAATTCCCCATAATTTAAGGGTTCACAGTCAATATCTGCTTTGTCTTATATTTACTGCTTGTTTTATTGTTTTGTTTTGTTATTTGCAAGCTGCTTTGAGAACCTTATTCCTGACTGACTCAAAATTTTAAACTAAATAAAACATGCTCACCTACCTACTGAATCTCCTACCATAGTTCTCTCTCATGGGTCATGTTCACACACAGGTGGTTCTCAGGTTATAAATGTCCAGGTTAAGAACAACCTTTGTTTAAGAATGCATGGACTGCATAAACCCTATATGAATATAACTAGCGAAAAGCCATGAATATCTCTAGGGAACTACACAATGCATTTGGCAATGCATCATCAATGGCCTGTTGTTCCCTAGATATTCACTGCTTTTTCTAGAGATAAAGATTTGCTAGAGATAGTAATGGTTATCTCTAAGGAACTATGTGATGCATCTATCAGTTGCCCATGGTTCCCTAAAGATAGTCACAGAACCCCATTTCCTTAGACCACATGTTTTCACCTTCTCCAATAAGCTTTTCAGAACCTCAGAAAACATATCTGGCTCCTCTTCCACGTAAGTCTTGTGCTCCATCAGGAACAGGAAGCTCAACAAATGATCAGCCATCTCTGGCCCTGTACATGGACCCACTGAGACTAATTTGCCATGGATTTAAGTGTTTTGAATGTAATAAGCAGGCACTGGACTATACTGCCTTAGCAGTACTTTATCAGAGAACTTAGGAAGATAATGAGGGACTGATAAGTTACTTTTCAAGATCCAAGTCTTTTTTAATTGGACTTCCATTAAAATTAAAGATGGACAGACAATGAAGCTCAAACATTTATTAAGCCAGGCATAAGAGGTAAGTTTTGACAATTTTTTCAATACTGTATACCTACACACATACAGATTCTCTCTCTCTTCAGTACCTGTTGCTACTTTATTACTACTGTATTATCATCATTATTACAATGCTGTTCTGTGTTTAAGATGTTTTAGTGAATATGGAACTGTTTCTTAAGTGTTTATATGCATAGAAAAGTAAAATATACACATAAACTAAGACAAACATTTGGCTTACTCATGTGATCTGACTTACACATTCGACTTAAGGACATTCTCAGGAAAGAAACACATTGGACATTCTCAGGAAAGGAACACGTTGCAACCCGAGGTCTACATGTGATACCCTTGTAACAATTATGTTGGCATGTGCTGTTAAGTCTCACATGCCAACACTTGGCTCCTCCTGCAAGCAAGACAACTTTCCCGAAGCCAGTTCTCTCTGGATGTATTCGACAATACTTCCCATCAACCCCAGACAACATGGCCAATCCTTTGTGTGAATTCAAAACCTGAATTAAAGGACCACTGATTTTTCTTTTCTAATTTATTTAAAACTTTTCTATCCCATCCACCACTGACATCTCAGGACAGCTTACAATAAAAGAACAAATAAAATAAAGCAAAACAAGCATAGCATCTGGCAATTCAAAATAATAAAACCCCAGTTAAAACCAACTAGACATTAAAATAATGGGAAAATAAAAAGGTTTTCACTTGACACCCAAAAGAATAAAGCGTTGGCGCCAGGCAAACCTCTCTGGGAAGCATATTCCATAGTTGGGGTGCTATCATAGAGAAGGCCCTCCTTTTATGCCAGAGGACTCAGGGCTAACCATCAGGGATTCCATCATTCAGCTCTGAAAGGACTGGATGTTACTCATCTAAGCAAGTGGCAAAAGGTAAGACTGTTTTAAGATACTTGCCATATAAAGCTACAAATGCTATCAAGTTTCCCAAATCCAAGGGCATCATGCCAGGAACCACAGGATGGTTTGCACCACTTCTCCATGGTCAGAAACAGCACTCTAAACTCAGAATGGTGAATCAGAGATTCCACCTCAGACCCTCTCTCCCCGCTGCAACTGGTGTGGAGAGAACCGTGCTAGCTGCCCCTCTGACATTGGAAAAGCAACTCTGGCACATCAAGAAGGCAGTCTTTAAGAGGCCCAGATTTAAGTTAACCTGAGCCTCTTTTCCACCCCTTCTAAAAAGCCCTCACTAGTCAGGTTGAAAAGCCCATCTGGTGAACATACAGGAAACTGCAAGATGGGGAAGTGAAGATTTCCCTGCAGCCTGACAATACACAGGAAACTCAGAGTTCTTCAAGTTCAGAGGATTGCAAGTGGCTAGGGCTAAACTGGAAGGAGAGTTTAGGTTTTTGGTTAATAAGTAATAGTCTACTAAGACAACATTCTAAGGATGTACCCAAAGGCATCAAGGTAATACCAAGATTCAAATATATCAAACACAGTTGAATGAAAAATCATAAAATCACCGTGTTTAGTCCTTAATACTGCAATTTCTATAAGGAAGTATTTCATGTCATATTTTTTAAAGAAAAAATAGGCATGTAGAGATCAGGAATACATTTAAACTAATTCAGTTGTTTTATGTCAACTACACAGCAACATTAACCAACATTGTAGTTCCCACCTGTGTGACTTCGCATGTGGATTTTTAGTCGACAGGCTTTGTCATACTGCTTGCTACAGCCTGGGAAGGAGCAGGAGAACAATTCTTGTTCCCTGAAGTGAACTCGATTATGAGAAAACAATGCACTCACTGTTATGAAGGTCCTCTCACAACCTGAAAGGGAGAAAAACAAATTATATTTTAAGGTGAAAGTGGAACCAAACAATGCTACTTATTATGTAGTTCATTACAATTGTTAATAGTGCAACAGCAATACAACAGTTTATTCTGGACCAAGTGTATGCCCAATAATTATCTTTAATTTACATAAAAAAATTGTCAGATCTATAGTTAAATTATTATTTTTCTTCTAAGGTATCTTACAAATGAATATCCTGGCATAAGCCATAATTATATTACATATCATTTTAGCTATGCAAGTTAAATAGAACTTCCATTTTCATAGATTACCTCTGAGTACCAGGTGCTAGGGATACACGACAGCAGAATTTTTCCATGTTTAGCTTCTTTGCTTCTGGCTGTTCACTTTTACAAAAAGAATGCCAGACTAGATGTGTCTGCTGTTGGTCTATTACAAAGCATGGCTCAGATCTGTACCAGCATTCACAAAATCTTTCCTCCCATCCCATCCCAATTAATAAATATAAATAAAATTTATTCTATTTGTTTGTAGTGTATTTAAGTGTAACTTTTTGGAAATTACACTTGTACCTAAGAATATGACTGCATTACACAACACAATATAATGGACAGGAACACAGGAAGAACTCTTTGATCTAGTCCAGGATTGCTGACATTGACTGGCAGCTGCTCTCCAGGATTTCAAACAGGAATCTTTCCAGCCCTGCCTGTACATGCTAGAGCTTCAAGTTGGAACCTTCTGCATACAGAAGCTTATGGGAATGGGGCAGTATAGAAATATTTAGATAGATAGCATGAGCTCTGCCCCTGTTTCACAGTCCCTTTCCTAAATAATGCTGGGCTTGGTTCAGGAAAGTTTGGATTTAAATCTCCACTTAGTTACACACTTTCATCTGGCAACTCACAGTCCATCATATAGTCTCACAAGGTTTACCAAGTCCTTAGAAAAGAAAGCAAGATTAAAAAAAAAACTTTAAAAAGCTTTTCTATAGTGAAAAAGACAACATTAGCATAAAGGACTAAGACAATCAAGACAGTATTTTATCTATGGTAAACTCCCAGAAGCAGCTCCAAACTTTCAAATGGAATGATGAGTGAAATCTTCATAAATCTTCAGAAAAAAATGTACACTTTTCAGCACATGATCAACTACAGAACATTTACAACTCATCCTCATGAAGTGAACATGAAAACAATTGTCATGTCTGCCGACCCATATATGGCTTTTCACATTTCTACCTTAAGGAATTTTTTAAAGATATACTATAAAGTTCCTGACACCACAAAACAGAAGAAGAAAAATATTTTGTTTCTATGATGAAAAATTCTGACCAAAGGAACTTTTCTGGGTAGTTTAAAATCTGTTACACACTGATCCAAGGTTTGCATCCACTGCTACCATGACTTCACAGTTTAAGCAGATCAATTTCTGGGGGTGTCCACAGCACTATTCAGTATCACTGGTTTAGGTTCAGTATAGTTACCAATACAGCTTAAGGATGTGGGCAGATGTTTGAAAGGCTACATGTGAGCCCTTGCATGTTGGATTCTTTCCCTCCTTGCATGCTGGGTGGTGGAATCTAACAAGTTAATGATAGCTATTTGGGTCAAGGAGGTGATAAATACCTACTTATAAGGGAGTGGTCCCTGCCACTAAGACCCTCCTTAAGAAGCACACCTTTGTTCTGGAAGATCTGAACAATTTTAGACCAGTTCCTTTCCTGGGAAAGGTCTTTCCATATGTGGTCACTGACCACAAGCAGACACTCTTGGATGAGACCAATTTTCTGGAGCCACTTCAGGTTGCATTCAGGTCTGGTTTTGGCATTAAGACCACCTTGGTTTCCCTTCAGACCTGTGCCAGGAAAGAGATAGCTTGAATGTGCCCCAGCTGATACTCCTTTATGTCTTTGTAGTGTTTGATACCAAGAATAGAGATATCCTTCTGGAGAGGCTGGCTTGAGCTGGAAGCACTGCTTTGCAGTAGTGAATTCCTATCTGGTTGTTTCCAAAGGATGGTGCTTAGAAGCTATTGATGAGTTTAATGAAGTGGAGTTCTTCATTAAGGGGAGTTCCACAAAAATTGCTTTAAAACCCTCATACTGTTTTACATCTAAATGAAACCACTGTGTGGAGTCACCTGGAATTTCAGGGTGTGTTATCAATTGCTGATAAAATGCAACTTTATTTCTCCTTTTCATCTCAGGCAGATGTGGCAGTGGATGTGCTAAGTTAGTACCTGGCTTCAGTAACCAACTCAATGGCAGTCAATAAAGTAAGGACCACTGAACATTATCAGCTTTTATGAGTAAACATACATTCGAGTGTAGTAACTCTAGCAGTAGTAATGTCTGCTCTCAACTTGGGGGAAAAAACCCATCAGGTGTCAAGTCTGCTTGTAGTACTACTAATTAGAACACACAGATTCTTGTAGAGAACATAAGTTTAAAAAAAAAAGACACAGGTAGCCTTTACATCAGCATAATGTTTGGAAATGCACCTTAACTGGCACTTCTGAATTCTCTATCTCAAAATAAGCTAAAACAGTTCTCTGACATTTCTGTATTCTCTAAGGCAGCTGTAAAACCTGTATAAGCTAGACTGTACGCAATTGAAAATTGCTTCTCTTCCGGTATAAACACCATGCACATAAAGACTGGAAAACAAGCTATCCCAGCATGCCTATCCCTGCAACTACTAGGAATAAATCCAGAGGTTCTGATATCTGCAATTTCAAAGGACTTGTCTGAGAGCGTCTAACGTACTAACAACATTAGATTACAAACTTGATAACGATGGTAATAGTGTGTGAAAACTTTTAGTGGTTAATACACACTGTTAATAATAGTAAACATAACATATTATAGCTGATAATTAACAACAGTATTAAACATAATATTAATAACAGACGTGTCTCAGTAACGGGACGGTGGGGCAATCTAGTTACCTGGATACTCGCAGCGGTAAGGGCGATCTGGTTCCAGATGGCTCCGCCGCTGATGCGCCCCAAGTCGGGCTGCGCTGGGGAAACGCTGCCCGCAAGCCTCGCACTTGTGCGTCGCCTCTTGCTCGTGGGCCCGGCCGTGCGCCCGCAGATTGTAGATGGTGGTGAAGCGCTTCGTGCAACCGGGCGCGGAGCAGGCGAAAGGCCGCAGCTTGTCGTGAGAGTGCAGGTGGCGCCGCAACTTGTAGGCGGTGGCGAAGGCCCAAGCGCAGCCGGGGACGGGGCAGGAGAACGGACGCGCCGCTCGGCCTGCGCCCGCCGCCACCTCGCCGCCGCCATCCTGCGCCGCACCCGGCGGGCTCCCGCCGTGGGCGGACAACCGGTGCAACCGCAGCAGCTGCTTGCGGGAAAAGGCCTCTGAGCAGCGAGGTTCGGGGCAGGGGTAAGACGCTGGAGTCCGCGAGGGGCCGCTGGTGGCCGGAGTCGGAGGCTCGACGCAAGGGCTGGGGGGCAGCACCTGAGGCGAAAGAAGCGGAGGCGGCGGCTGGGCTGGAAGCGAGGCTGGCGCTTGCGGCGCGGGCCCGCCGAGGCTGAGAAGGCCGTTTTCGAAGCGCACCAGCAGGCTCTGATTGTTGATGGTGAGCGTGCCCGAGAAGGAAGAGCCGCCCGAGCTGCTGCCGGGCTCCTCCTGCTGTCCGCTGGCCTCGGACGGAGCCCCTGAAGCCGGTCCTTCCCCTCCTCCTCCGTCACCGGCTTTCTCCTCCTGCTCCCGCGGCGGCGGCGGCGGCAGCGGCGGCGGCAGCTCCTGCGAGGGCCCGCGCGAGGGGCTTCCGGAGGCTCCGCCCTGCCGCACCAAGTTGAGCACGAGCAGCAGAGCGTCGCTGTCCGCCGCCGGCTGCGGCTGTTGCGGCCCTGGGCCTGCGGCTCCCGGCGGCAGCGTGACGGCGGTGGAGGCAGGAGCGGCACTGGTGGCGGGTGCTGGCGGTGGCACTACGGGCTGAGGGGGCGGAGGAGGCGGCGGCGGCGGCGGAGGCGGCGGCGGCGGCTCCGGTAGTTTCTTCCCCTCCAGCAGCAGCAACACCGGGAATGTCACGTCCAGGCCCCAGGCTCCTGCCGCCGCCGCCGCGTCTCGCGGCTGAGGAGGGTGCGCTCGGCGAGCAGGCCCTGCGGAGGAAGCCCCGTCGTCCACGACGGCGCCGCCGCCATGTTGTTGGGTGCCGGGCTCGGGCTGGGCCGCCTCCACAGCGGCAGGCAGCCCCTGCGTTTCCATCTTGGGGGTCCCTGTAGCAGCGGCTGAAACCGGAGCCACGGGGCGGAGCCGACCGTGCGATTGGAAAAACCCGGAGTGTGGATCGTTGCTAGACGGAGAGGAGCTGGGATTGCGCAACAGCATAGAAAACCCGGAGGCCGGCGTTCTCGGTGGAGTCACGTAGATAGCGGAGAGGTGACTCTGGTGGAATGGAGTCGGGGAAAGGGCAGGCGGTGGGGAATCGAGGAGAGAGGGCTGGGGTGGCACGAAACGTGGGAGTCGCGTGTAGAAGGGGAAACCTGGAACAGGTCGAGTACGCAAACGAAACCTGTAATGCTTTATTTGTAACGTGTAGCACGAGCTGAAGCATGCTTGCTCAGAGGAAAATCTTACTGTGATGATTGGGATAAGTGAGAACCGGACACTAGAAAGTGTGCTTATTAGAGCAGTCACCCGCTGCTCACGTCCAAAAGGCTTTTGACAGAGTCGTTCGCCAAAGACTCCTGAACAAACTTTGTGGTCATGAAATAAAAGGAGAGGCCCTAGGGATCAGTAACTGGTTAAAGCACAGAAAGAAGAAAGCACTAAGAAATGCTAAATCCTCCCAGTTAAGTGAGGTATACAGTGGTATCTGTACAATGGAAGCACAGATTTCATACAAACGTGCTGTTACTTGTGAGTTAGTGGAGAATTTTGAAATTGCAACATTTCAGTTTTAGGAGCTGCATTTTTAAAAGTTCTAAGGGAGGACCACAGACTTTTATTTCAAGTGTAGTTCAGCATTAACTTTGTCTATATAAAAAGCAAGATTTTTTTTCCTAATAAGAAACTCAGGTGGTGTGTGGTGACACGATGGGCAAAAGAGTGGGGCAGTTGAGAAGTGGAGGAATCGGCATGCATAGTTGCTGCCAACATTTCCATACATACATGATACCTTTTAAAAAAACACTCTTAAGGATGTAAATTGCTATTCCGCCACACACACACACACACCCCAAAGAGTACAGTCTGCTCAGAAGCCACAGAATACAGCGTGGGGGTGGGAAAAGAAAAATGGAGAGGCGAGGAAGTGAAATGCCCTGCTTGGAGAGAATGGCTCAGTAGACTCCGAAGAGGAGCACACATTTTGGGAGAGAGGATACACTGCAGCATTTTGTTCCCGGTGACAAACTAGGAAGAGTAGCTAGTTTAATAATGCTCAACAGGAAAAGATGTAAATCTTGACCGAAAAATAATCTTGAAGGGAGGAGTCAGGGAACTTGCACTGTTTAACTCTCTAAAATAAGTAGGCAGGTCCATGAGTACTGATGGTCCTTGCTTGACAGGATTAGGAAAAGAAGGCAAAGATCATTTCAGCTATTTTGCATGCACAGAACGTGGTGGAGCGGGCCAGACTAACAGGTGCCTACTGGATTGATAGTTGCAGATCATGCTTCCCCCCCCGCCCCCCCCCATGCTATATGCACAGCTAATTGTTGAAATTATGAAGTCCCACTAGTTCATTAAACCCCTGAAATCACCCAGTAGTACTTTAATGCTTGATTGTGGGGCTTAAGGTGAAGCCGAACATTCTAACACACACAGGTGGGATCTGATACAGGGTGAAATGCTTCTGTTTCAGTGTTTTGGTCATATAGCCATGCTTCTTCCCGGGATAGTTCACTCTATTTCCCCTCGTGTTGTAGATATTTATACTTCTTGTTCAATAGCCAGCATTTTGTTTCTACATGAGCATCTCAAATGTTCACTGTGCTCTTTTGGGCTTAACCCTCACACACGTGCACACACACACACAGGCAAAGGGAATTTTTTGATAAAAGTATTTTTTGGGGGGGCGGTACTTCCAGTGTTAATATTTCTCTAAACTTTCTCTGTGGGTAGTGCCATTTTTGCTACATAAGCATCAATATGGCCCTGTGAAATCAGAAATTGAGAGCATAATTATATGCTTTGAAAGCAAATACAGTAGGTGTTCCGCATCTGTGGGGGACATGTTCCAACCCCCCTATGGATGCTTGAAACTGCAGATAGTAGCAAATGCTATATACAGTTGAACTCCAACTTTTGCAGGGTTAACTTCTGTGGAGTTTATTATTTGCAAGTTTGCTGGTAATATTTAAATGGGAAGTTTTTTGGAGTTTTGCAGCCTGCTGCACTGTGGACAGGTGCTGGGGGGGCACACAAAAGGGAGGAGACCCACGCAAGCAGTGCTGTGTCTCCACCAACAATGGTGTGGGCAACGCTCCCCTCCCCGGCTGCGGCTATGGCTGGCCTGGAACAGTGCTGACCCCCAGCAAGGGCAGGGTGGGCACTGAACTCGGAGCCAAGTATGCGGCTGCATGGGAGGCTTGCAATGCAGGACAAGCTTCCCTGGAGCAGGCCATGTTCTGGCATGTCGAGTCTTGTTTTCAGACCGTGGTCAACCACAGTTAAGTGAAACCAGGGTACCTGACTGTCATGCGTGATACTTCTCCCTCCCTGCAGTAATAGTCTCACCAGCAGTGCTCTGCCAGACATCTTTATTTTACATGCAAGTCTCTTCTCTGAGCATACAGAAAGCAAAATGTTGAACCCTCTCTGACATCCTTCACCCAAAGCTTTCCTTATGAACCCTTCTGCATCTGCCCCTGGGAAGGAGCGCTGTGGAACTGGACATGCCTGTGCTCCTCCTCCCTCAGAGATCCCAGTTGGGTACCCTACAACTGTGATGATGAACTATCAGGTCTACCTCCTCAGGATGCTGGAGTTCCCCACCCAATAGACACCCCATCTCTAAATCTCCCTCAAGATGCTGTTCTTCCCCATTCCCAGGGGCGGGTTGACTGGCCCCCTTGGCTGCCCTGGAACTGATCTCCCCCATAGCAGGCACATGTGGGTACCCAGGGCCTTGGACTGCAGCTGGAACTGGGACCATTTCAACAATTATCTTGTTATCAGAGTCTGAGCTGTCAGTCCCACCAGGATAGGCAGCCTCCCCTGCACTCATCTCATCCTTGGATTCTGAGTGGTCAGTCCCTCCAAAACGGGGAGCCTCTCATGCACACACGAGGTTTGCCAGAATGAGCATCCACAACACTGAAACACCAGATACAGGAGGTTTTACTGTACCTTGAAATATAGGAAATGTCAGTTGGAATTACACTTGGAATTACATGTTTCTTTTCAGCCTTCAACATACTTTAATTCTGGTCTTTAAATGCCTACAAAATGCTTGTTTCATAGTGGTTGGATTGTGGTGAGAAAGAATTGTGATAGGTTTTGCTGTCCTTTTATTCAAACAGCAGATGGTGCTATGCCACTTTGCAAAACCTTATACACATCTTCGGGGAAGGGGGAGAAATTCATTCAGCTTGCATTTTAATTCCAGCTTAGTTAATTTTGCATTTTCCAACTATTATTCACAAAACAAAGTTATTTTTCAAACTCTGCACTTCTCCAAAAATGTCCCCAGAACCTCTGGAGCTTGATTATCTTTGAGGTGACTTCAGACCCTATGACTCTATAAAGGCCTTATTCAGATATAACAACAAACCATGGAGCAATCTTATCTTGGGTTGTGAATAAGCCAGTTTTCTGTACTCTTACGAAACTGCTGTTACAAACCACAAATCAGAAGGTTCTCATCTCATACAGAAGGAAGGGGCAAGAGAATGATGGAGCATCTGAGCTTTAGGCTGACTCTTCATTTTCATCACCATATCTGAAACAGGCTATTTTTTCTCCTAGTGCACATATAATCTCAAACAAAGCAAATCAGTGACTTGTGAACATATGCATGCAACCACCATTTTAATGCATTTGCTTATCTACTGTCATAATCAGTCAAAAAAATCCAGGAAAGATACTGGCTTTATTATTGGCTTTATTAATGCCATTTTAATATATCTAAAATCATGGGAAGAAAAGTGTTCACAAGTGTGGTCATTTTGTGACATTTTGTCAAATCTTTATAAGACTTTTTAAAAATAACAACTACCGCCTGTTACTGGGATTGTGAAGTCTTCAGCCTTTATAGCTAGCTTAGACTACCCAGTATGGGATGACTTTATATCAAAGCTTGAACTGCTTGAACAAAACCACGAGGTGAAAAGCATGGCGAGGATTTGCAGATTTGAAGGAACTGAACATTCAGCCTGTTCCATCTTCTGCACAAAAGGACAAACCACACTTATTAACAGTTCACACTATGTATTTATTTGACTGGTATCCCAACTTTCCACCAAAAGTGGCACTCAGGGCAACTAACAATCACTATTCAAACTGGATAGAAACAAAATACAAAACCACTGGCTGTAGTTGCATTCAAACGTCTGTTGCTTTGAAACAGAAGTGTGATCTTTTAAATTTAGTGTCATACTCAAATATTAAAACACAGGTGCATAAACTATATGGATAGACAGTGCTGATCCAGCGCAAAGTCGGGGATGTTTTGACCTGACATTTTTACTTTAGTGACTCAGAAAATCTTAATGTGAGCTGCTTTCCTTGACAGTATCACCACAGAGTGCAATTGATCCCTTGGCAAGTAGGATAATTTCCTGCAGTGGAGGATAATGTTGGCCTCCATGCCGCCCACAGGCCCATAAGTGGTCACAGCTGCAGCCTGCCACAGTCCATGTCCACAGGCACCAACCCTTTTGGACCAGCAGCAGCATGATTAAAAGAAAAATCAAATTAGAATTTGCATGATCTTGGCTCTTCTCCAGTTTAGATTTCTAAACTAGAGAATAAGTGTTTAATTTTTTTTTACATGTATGGTTATATTTAATAAATTCTTGGGGATCCACTCACTATGAGATGTTTGAAAGACCTCCATTAATGCTGAATATTTGTAGATGGATGGCCCTAATGATGAAAATTAAAGGAGAACAACACATCTGGAAGACAGTGTCAAAAAACCATTTATTATATCATTCTAAACTAAGGCTGTTTAAGGGGTGGTAGAGGAGCACTGGTCAAAGCCTGGTTTAAAAAAAGAAAGGGAAAAGAAACAATAAAAGCCTTAAAATGAAATTAACAACTCAAGGCTTGTTCCAGGATGTTGTCATCTGTCACCTGATGTGGAAGGGTCACCATTAGTTTCTTGTCTCTCTCCATGGCTCGACAGATGGTTTCATAAGCATAATTGTTGCCGGACCAACAGCGTCTAGCAACCTGGCCATATAGGAAACAAAAAATGGGTATAAAATCAAAACACATATTTTGTCTCACATATATGTCATGTTAGGAAAACAAATCTAGGCAAATCGCTCTAATTCCTAATCTTTGTTACTGGTGTTACGCGCCATCAGGGAGCGTCTAACTTACGGAGACCCCATGAACTGGATCCTCCCCGAAATGTCCTGTCCTTAAGCTTGTAAACTCCAGGCTGTGGCTTACTTGCGCAACCAATACCTCTCATATTTGGTCCTCCTCTCTTGCTTCTGTCAACTTTCCCTAGCATTACTGTCCTCTCCTATGACTCTTCCATTCTTACAATGTGCCCAGAGTATGACAGCCTCAGTCTCATCATTTTTAAGGGAAAGTTCTGGCTTGATTTGATCTAGGATCCATTTGTTCATCTTTCTGGTGGTTCCAGGTTTTTGCAATGCTCACTTCCAGCATCCAGTTTTGAATGTATTGATTTCCTCCTGTCTCCTAATCTTTAACTTGTTGGATTTCTCAATGGACTTTGGAACCCTTTTTTAAAGGATAAACCTAGTATTAGTTCTGGTTAAAATATTATTGGATAGCATTTGGTATAGGTGGGCATAGTATAGGGTTAGGGTTAGGGTCAGGTCCCCTCAAATATTAAAAGAATAAGTGCATGTGTGTGTTCTCTTAATACATTGCTCTGAATTTTGTTCCAGCATGAAAATCATGTTCTCCTCTGTCCTGCTCATATAGTTGTGGAATTTGGTGCTTTGTGCACCAGCTACTCAGGTAGCCTGGGTGATGGTGGCAAGAGCTGTGAAATTTGTGGTGGTTGTTACTCATAATTCACAAGTCTTGTGCTGTTATACTTGGAGACATTGGATGAGGGTTAACAAATTGAAGCCCAATCCAGACAAGATGGAGATGGTGCTGGTGGGTGGTTCCTCTGACTGGATGGAGGCTGTTTGACCTGTTTTGAATGGGTCTGCACTCCCCTTGAAGGAGCAGGTTCACAGCTCAGGGGTGCTCCTTGAGTCATCTTTGTTACTGTGGGGCTCCTGTGGAAAACGCTCCATCCTGGGGTGCTTCCAAATGATCATGTGGTCCATTCCATGATGAACTCCATCCTGGGGCACAAATGATGATCATGTCTTCCCTCTGCAATGCTTGTGTATTTCCCAAGTATGACTACCATCTTTTTGCTAACTACAAGAAAGTCTGTTAAGAAGGGAAAGGGAGAATAGCAGCGCCATGTCCTTTGGTTAGCAGCCCTAGGAAATGTTGCTCTGAAGGCTTCCTGGTACCAGTTGACTTGCTAACTCTTAATGGTTGGCCGTTAAGCAGGATCTCTAGGGCTTATGTCAAGACCCAGGCAGGTCAAGAAGGGATACTGTAAAACAACAGTGCCTTTTCCATACACTGCTAAAGAATGGAGGTGCAATGACATAAAAGGGCATACATGCTGTTCCAGCGTGCCTATGCTTGGGAGGGATCCAAATCAATAATCAGGAACGGTGTGTTGTGTGTGATGGAATGACTGGGAGACTTGAATGCCAGGGCCCAGGAAAAAGGGATTTTGCCAGACTTGCAATGATTTATGAATGATTCAGCCCTTTATTTGGACATAGCCAAGGGCAAAATCCAAAAGCCATCTCTTTCCAAAGAGTCTCATTATATAATAATTCAGCCATCTAATCTAAAGATCTAAGTAGCCACAGATTCCAGGAGACTTCACTGGACTTGCAATAGCAATCATCATTAGAAAACAGCTAGCAGAGGAAATGACTAAAATTTCACAGGATCTTCTTAAGAAACCTAGGAAATTCTATATTTTGATTTTTAAAAAGGCCTCACCAAGCAGCATTTCAATATAAAAAGATTAAGTATTTTTACGTACTCCATTGGAAACATCCCAGCTCAGCATCATCTTCGCACGTTCTTCTGCATCAGCTGAACCATCCAAGACAAGTCCAAATCCTCCATTTATTACTTCTCCCCTTTAAAATTAATACAAAATTACATTCTTAGCTTATTTTCTTGGAATTAATAAATCATATGCCATCATACTCAAACTTGGCATACACTTAAAAGGAAGGAAAGGTGGGTGTTTGGCCTAAGAAATACTGCTGTTACTGGAAAATTTGAATATAATTGGGTTGATGGCATTTACAAGGTTGGATCACCATCCATCAGGTATGCTCTAGTTCTGGGACTGGCAACTGTAAGAGGTTTTGCTGCAATTTTGCCCCCACCCCCAAAGGCTGCACTCCACAGGATGCTGAAAAAAATTAAGTATTAAAAGTTCTCATTCATTAATTTGGACAGTTTGGGCATTCTGGATATGATTTTACCGTTATTATTGTTAATTTGGGAGGAAAGTGCAGGCTGCATACTACCCACTCCTGTTCTAGTTGTAAGATTACATTACAGCAGTCCTTCATTGGTTGCACTGGCTGCCTGTGGGCTAAATTCAAGGTTTGACTATGACATATAAAGCCCTAAACAGCTTGGCACCACACTACCTTAGGGAGCGCCGTACTCCATATATTCCTGCCTGTTGCGTGAGATCATCAACTGAGATCCTCCTCCGAGTTCCTCCCCACAAGGAAGTTAATGGTGTGGTTGCAAGGCAGAGGGCCTTTTCTGTGGTGGCACCCCAACTGCAGAATGCTTTACCTCATGAGATTTGCCAGGTGCCTACTTTGCTGAGTGTTAGGTGACTGGCAAAAATCTTTTTTCGGCGCACCCATGGCACTACTTGGACCATTCTCACTAATTCCACTGTTTTTTAAGATATTTTTATTTTCATTCAATTATGTAATCTGTAATTTTATCTGGTTCAATTTTATTATATTTTAAATTGTATTGCTTTTATATAATGTTATTTTATTAGCATTTATTATTGCCACAGCTGCCCAGAAGGTGTGATGCTAGTTGGCAGCTCTCGAATGAATGAATGAAGTTTGTACTGAATTGTGGGTGTACTAGATGAACTCCATGGCAAATTCCAATTCTAAAATGCTGTGATGCTATGATCTTAAAATTGAAAGGTGCTTGATGCAAATAATGGTCAGTGAGAATCCTAGTGTGGGATAAGGATTCCTCGATTATGTATTTTCCCACACTGGCCAGCCTGACAGCTCAATTCTTACTTAAGTGCCAGTGCCAAAACCAGAGACTGTGCTAATTCTCTTGAGTACAGGAAATTCTAAAAAGCACTTGTTTAAACAAATAATGAAAATGCCTACATGTCTGATGATTAAGTGGCTAAAGTTACTGAGTTACTTAAAGGTCAGGCTATGGTTATTTAAGTTTTATTATGCTGCAGTTTAGAATTCAGTTCCTATGATGGCAATGGTCGAGTTGGAATCTAAATAAATACTTCAGCTGATGTTTCATTAAACCAGGAACAAGTGTATTGAAAAAATGAGTTAGTTTTTCATGAGACAACAGCTCCAGAATTTGGGATCGATGGGTATAGCATCAATGTCTTTTGTTTCTAAGTTATAAGAAGATGGCAATTGTCCTTCTGCATCAGACCAAGAGTCAATAGCTATTTGCAAGAGCAACCAGACCGGTACGTTGGAAGCTCAGAAGCAAGGCATGCATGGAAGTTACGGGCACACCTGCTCCTTATCCCAACACCTGGAATATTTCCACTGTATATCGAAGGTTCCATTTATCATGACTAGTAGCCATTTGAATGGTTGACTCTGCATGAATTCTTCAATAAATTAGATCTAAGTTCTGATTAGGAAATTAACTTGGGGTTTTGGGAATAAGTATGCCTGCTTAACAGGAATAATCAACCTCTTGTCTTCTAGAAGGAAGGGCAGTGTAAACATGTAATTGATTCATTAAAAAAAAAAAACCACACACACACATCTGCACGTGCGCACACACCCAAAAGGGAAAAAAGCACAAATTTCTCCAAATTTGTCCTGTTTAGGGCCAAGTGCTTCCCTGTAGTTCTGGGCAATATACTGCAGATTGATGGGTCCTTAGAGGTTCCTAGGTTTGTAGCTCACTCCCCTGCTGGAAAATCCCCCCTTTTTTCCTTGTTTCAATGACTTCTTCACTGATCTTGAAAAGTTAACCTACTCACACAAGTACACACACAGCTCTGAAAAGAGAAAGTACCCTGTCCATTTGCATGCCCTGACTGTCCTTACCTACAGAGTGCAAAAGCAAACTAGTACCCAAGCAAGCATATGGTATCCAGAGACTTAAGAATTTGTCCATGCCCGCTTTATATTATCTAAAAGTTCAGGCAGACTGCCATGGAAATGCCCATGAGTCTTCAGACTTGGGAGGATTAAATGCAGCCGATGCAGAGCGGGGGCAGCACAGAGGCAATCTTCACCTCCACATTGCCTCCACCCTGCAAATCAGCTATATTGATTTTGGTTGTCCAGCTGCAGCACTTCAGAGGAAGAAGGAAGCAGGTTGTGATGTCACCAGGACACAGCTGTGTGTGGAGAAGGGAATCCAAGCACAGGCCCACAGCTCTGAGGTTAGAACTCCCTCTGGCCTTGGATCTGGGAATCTGAAGCAGCCTGTGATCCTCCTGATGCTATCTAGGGGCACAGGATCACTCTTCCTTATGACTGTAGTACAATTTAACATTTAGCATCAATGGTATATACAGACCATTGATACAACAGTAGCTTGCCAGAGAATGCATAAAAATTAGATGTACAATGGAGGAGATTGGCATGAATGTTGGTAGTGGAAGTACAAGTGTAAAGCAAAATTCAAAAAACAGTAAGTATTTGGCTGAGGAAATAATGACTAGATGAAATCTACTGTTCGTCTCTTATACAAGGCCTAGCAAATGCATGCGAAATCATACAGTATGGAAAGTTCTGCCTTATTTGGTTGTATTTCATTCTTTCTGAATGTAGAACCAAGTGGGCGGTTCTGCAAATAATTACAGTTTCTGTATATTCCATGGTCAGAATGACTAAAATCACAGCTTTACCCATAACCTTACATGGTTATTGTGCATTAATACAGGAGTGAGCAACTTGTGGTCCTTCAGATGCTTTGGCTTACAATTCCCTCACCATTTGCTAAGTCGGCTACAGCTGATGGACGTTATAGGCCAAAATATACAGAGGGCTACATACTTTATTTATTATTTCATTTATACTGCCCATTCCTGCATTAAAAAGGAAAATTAATGAAATCCTTAAGTGGCAGCATATGCTATAATAGTGGCTAATTTTATGCTGGAAGTCCTCCAAATATTTTTAAAACAAACTCAAAATAAAACAGACCACACAGAGCAGAAGCAGAGTCTTTTAAGGGTATGTTCCTATCTAGAGGCTACAGCTAGGACAAACATTCAATATTACATTTTTTTTTTTAGCTGCCCAGGTGTAATCACAGAAAATAGCAAAGAGCATGAAAGTTCTAAATGACCAGTTCCCCTGCAGTATTTGTAAAAAAAAAGGTTTAGACTACAAATGTGAATAAACCTGTTGCAGTTTCTTCTAAATGTCATATTCCTTCCACCTGAAGAAAAAAAAGTGCCCTGGGAGTTATAGATCTGTGGACATAGTAACATGGAATTAGCATCTCCTCAAGGTGTACCACACATGAAACTGGTACAACAAACCATTTTGCCCAGTATTGTCCACTCTAGTGGACAGCGATTCCCTAAGTTTTTCTGCCTGAGGTTTTTCTTTTAACCTGGAGATGTTACAGATGGGACATGGAACAATACATGCACCGTGTGTTAACTTTTATCAGTCCTGCATTCTCTGGATGTGTTGAACTACAGCTCCCGTGATCCCCAGCGACTATGGCTTTGTGCACTTATTCCTCCCATTTGGTTGGAAGGGGAGTTATGACAGAGCAGTTTCTGAAGAATCTAAATTGTCCTGTAGATGTGTCAGAAGCCAGAATTTGACCAAGCCTGAAGCCCTCGTTGTGCAAGCATGTTTAAACATACAGTATATTCTGCAGAGAGGATGCAAACCTCATGCTCATGCGATGGGGCGGCATATTAGTTGTCTAAATAAAATAAAAAACCGGAGGGAACCTGAATGCACCTAAATCCCCATGCTGCAATAGGATGGAAGACACAGTTCAGTGCCAAGGCTTACATTTGAACAGGGCAAAAAGAATCCTGTAGCGCGTGCCATTATGGCATAAGCATTCAGGAACTAGAGTCCTTCTTGCCCAATGCCATCCACGAATGCTCACAGCGTGCCATAATAATGTGTTAGTCTTAAATGTGTTTCAATAGTCTTATTACTTTTTGCCACCTCTCTGGAAGATCTTAAATTGGAGAAAATTAACTGTGCAATAGAATCAGACCCAACTGATGTTGCTGGGGAAATATCTTCAGGGATCAAATCAAACAGCTTGATCTTAACTAAACAGGGCACTTGCTATTGATGTAAAACTTCCTGTCAAATGCTGCAAGTCCTCCAAAAATTTGTGTATGATGCCCAACCATAATATTTTTTTAGGTTTCCCCATATTGGAGCCAAAAATAGAATTATACTATGTATTTTGATAGGTGAACCAACATAAATCCAGTGCCAGTAAGTTTCAGATTTGCCCCACTCCACTTACCTAAAAACACCCATAAATTAAATGTACAACAAGTCACGTTTGTTAAGTTGGGTTTTCCAACAAGTCTTCTCACTTTTATAGGAGAGCGCTTTGCCCTCATTAGCACTGGGTCATATATTCAAATAATTAAAGAAACATGTGGCATTTTGACCTAAGCTACCTCCTATAATTTCCAGATGTCTCCATCCAAGGTGATCAAAGAACTCCAGGCCCCTCTTGCAATCAAGACATCACACTGTTGACTGTGTGCTTCAGTCGGTAAATTGCTTCTGTCTCTTTGTTGCTACAAGCCACTCCGGCCTCCTGCTAATAAAGAGGCTTTCAGAACTGAGCTGCCAAAACAATGGTCAGCCCTGATGTAACTCGGTGCGCCCATGATGCAGATCCTTGAGTAAATGATAAGCCCCTCCGTTGAGGCTGCACAGTATCAGCCTTATAAATAACAGGAAGTATACTCTCGAGCCTCGGAAAAAAGTATCAGGATCAGGTGAAAGCAAAGTAAAAGAGGCATAGGAAAAGCTGGCTGATAAATGCATGCATTTACATGCAAGAGATACATTGCGGGTCACCTTTCTCACTTCCCTAACAATGGTATCCCAAAGACAGATGGAATGCTCATACTTGGTCATACACTACAGCAAACTCAATTATCAGGGACCAATGCTGGGAAGTGGAAGAATCAGGACCCCAATAATGTCTGCATGGAAGAATCTGCAAGGTGTGGGTGCATCTGATCCCCACAAGCCTCATAGTTCAGACCACCCTGACAGCTTATCAAGTGTGGTGCAGACAGGCAGGACAAGGCAGTGTTATCTTCTGTTCAGCTGCTCAGTCGTGTCTGACTATAAGCCATCCCATGGGCCAAATCTCACCACACTTTCCGATCCCATGCCGCCTCTTTCAGCTGAACTACGCTCTGGCCCGCATCCTCTTTGATGGAGCCGAACCACCTTGCTCTTGGCAACCTGGTTTTCTCTTGCCACTGAGTGTTCCAAGTATCGTATCTTTTTCTGATGAGCCTGATTGCATGACGTGGCCAAAATACGCGCGTCTCAGCTTTGTTATCTTGCCGATCAGGGACAATAGGGTTTCTCATTAGATGCAAACCCGACAAAGATGTGTTGTTGGGGTGTTTGACTCTGCAGTCCACAGGATTCTGGGTGGCTTGTCAACCACCCCAACAAGCCACCCCTGAGCGGTGCATATGTTGCCAAGACACTTGGACGCTGGTGGGTACTTGGACTGCCACCCTGTGCCCACGGACACCCCATCTCTGGGAATTGTGCAAACCAGGCAAGTGCAGGCAATACTGGGATAGATACCCTGACTCGTCACAAAACTTAATTCTCAACACAGGGAGCCAGCTGTGCTAGCTGGATCTTGTCCTAACGGTTCCTGCACTTCTCCCTTCTATTAGCACAAGCAGAAGCAGGGAAGCCCCATGGGGGCTGCAGAACCCAATGCACAGGTCCTGCCCGGCAGAGGTGCAGAAAAACAGCCACTCTGCTCCCACAAGCAGTGCTGCTGCTAGGTGTTTTTAAACTCTGGGCTTGGGATCCACTCTTTAGACAGAAGTGTGTACTCCTTGGCTTTATTCAAAACAATGAAGCCACCCCGGCTGCGTCTGGGGACACGCCTGCTCCTTCTGCAGAACAGGGCCCTGGACTTCTGTCCCACAGTCCTGCCTTGATGGCACCACTGCCCTTAAGTTGGGAGGATATGAAGCTCTAAGAATTCTTCCAGGCTGAGTGTCCTGTAAGGGAAGCCAGTTCCTCCTCTGTTGCTCTTTAAAAGAAATATGCTAGAACTAATTGGGGTAGGAGCGGAGCGGGGGAGATGGCTGGCACCTGACCTGTTTTATATCAGCAGTCCCCTACTACAGGTTAGCATATGGCATGTTATATTGGGGTCCAAAGGTCACAGACTTAAATGCAGCTTGAGGGGAGTCTATATACATCTCATCCACTGACACTCTGCATGCAAGTGAACATGCTCTTGGAAGCAAGTTCTCCTTAAAACACACACGCAGACATTCTGCCCTTGTTCAGCAAATTAAGTTTTTCAAAGTATGCTGTAGTCACTGTCTAAAATATTTAGGAGTTCTTCTTTTTTAAGACTTGGAAATTAATTAAAAGAGAATCATGGAACATTATGTCTGAAAAAGGATTCTCAAACTGCAGCAAAGCCTCCTTAAACCAGGCAGGAAATTGTCTGAGTTGCCTAAAGGGAGCTGAGGCAAAATAAATCCATGCAGATCACAGAGGCTGTTCTGAATGATCCGTTTGTTGCACAAGAGATCATCTGTTGCATCCAAATGTGGCAGAAAGGGAAGCCACTGATGGAGTCCCCACAAAAATCTCATCATATGATGTTCTAGAAACGAACCTTTTGGACAAAGCTGCAATGCAGTCGGTGATGAGTGGAGCCCGGGGCTAAAGACAGGTGGCTTCCAGCACTGGTGGTCAAAGGGGATTGTGCAGCTATGCCAACTGTTCCTCCTCCACTGCTTTTGTAATGAAAAGGACTGGATGAAGTGGTGGGAGGATGACGGGGAGGATGACATCATCTGGAAAGCCTGGACGGTTCAGGGAACGAGGCAAAGCAATGGCAGGGGAAAAGCACCCCAAGGAAGCATGATGTTGGCACAGGAAAGCCTGAGCCACACACTACGCTCTTACATCCAGATCTGTGGACAGACTTGGCAATTGTGCAATGACACTGAAAACTAATGTGGCGTAGCATTGGTGTGGCATAGTGGTTAGAGACTGTAGAACTTGGGAGATCAGGTTCTGGTCCCCACTCTGCCATGAAGCTTCCTGCATGGCTTTGGGCCGCTCATTGACTCTCTGACTAACCTACCTCATCAGGTTCATAGAACCATAGAACAGTAGAATTGGAAGGGGCCATGAAGGCCATGGGGTCCAACCCCCTGCTGTGGCAGGACACCAAGTTACACTATCCCACTCAGATGGCTGTCCAG
Organism: Varanus komodoensis; assembly: GCF_004798865.1. Classification (NCBI taxonomy): domain Eukaryota; kingdom Metazoa; phylum Chordata; class Lepidosauria; order Squamata; family Varanidae; genus Varanus; species Varanus komodoensis. Next base: position 21,534,270 of record NW_025336346.1, read on the forward strand.
TTTCTCTTTGAATGTCTCTAGTGGGGGAGAGCCCACCACCTCTCTAGGCAGCTGGTTCCACTGTCGTTTTGCTCTGACAGTGGGGAAGCTTTTCCTGATGTCCAGCCTGAATCTGGGTTGTCGCAGCTTGACTTGATTATTCCGTGTCCTGCACTCTGACATCAGCAAGAAGAGATCTTGACCTTCCTCTTTGTGACAGCTTCTGAGGTACTTATAGAGGGTTGTTGTGAAGATAAAAGGCATAGGAGAATGGCATGTAAGCTGCCTTGAGTTTGTCACAAGAGGAAAAAGATGGGATATAACTATACCATTTTAACCATCATAATGATGGAATCATCATAAATGATATTGCACAGCATGTCATAGGATGAGGCTGTTGTTAGGCCTCCTAGAGGTTGCTCCAGCAGCAACTCTCCATTCTTCTTGTTTCCACCCTGAATCCAGGTTCGAGTAGACAATATCCCAAGAGATTGTGTTTGCCAAATATGACACAGCAGCATTGGAAACCCCCATGATGGCATGTCCTATCAAGCATGTTTCCCCAACAGGGTGCCCTCCAGATTTGTTGTCCTATAACTTCCATTATCCCCAACCAGGAACAATTCTACATTCTATTATATTCCTATAATAGGTTTTGCTCAGCTAAACCCTAATCCTTACCCTACAGTCGACGTTCTTTCCCGCAGCTTCACGTCCCCTGCCTGTCTTCCTGATACAGTTTCTCTACCCACAGGACAGCAGTCCTTTCCCTTCGAAGGCAAGTTCTCCTTACCAGCCAACACCCCCTCCATTGTGCAAGGCCACCCAGGTGGCTCCTCTAAACGAGTCTCCCACAAAATTCTGCACAGCCATATCTGTGGAGGAAGAAAGGAAAGAAAGGACTGAATTTCCCAGTCAGAATGAACAAACAAGCACACCAGCCAACCAGTGGTCCCACAGTCTGTTTGCAGCTGTGGGGCACAAAGGTTTGTTTCTGTTTCTCGTGTGCTGCCTGCAGGTACTGTGCCCCCCCCTTGCATTGTTACCAGAAGGCCAAAGTAAATGTAATGGTTGCAGCTCCGCGAGGCAAGCTGGATTGTTGCCAGATCCCAGCAAAGCAATGGTAGCGGAGGGACTGAAGCGTGGCCAGTGTGTGTTTGTGCTTCAAGACTTCTTCAGAGAGACCCCTCAGACCATGCTGCCTGGGCCAAGGAGGCAGGAGGCTCACCACTGCGGTGTCTGCTCCTTGTCACCGTCGTGGCCCACCCGCCGGCCTGCCCTCTTCCTCTCAGACGGAGGACATGAGCAAGCGGGCAGCAATCCCAGGCCGTGTAGTCCGGGCAGCACCGCATCAGTCCGAGGCCCCTCTGGCTTCTCAGAATGCCATCATCTACCTGCAGACTATGCTGACTTTTTTCCCCAGACACAGAACCCTGCTTTGTTTTCCTGAAATCCTCTCCCTGGGCTTCCTGCTCAGGGCAAATTCACATTACTAGGGAGGGGTTTTGTTTAGTAATTTTCCTGCAAAATAATAGATCCATAAACCATTCTAACCCCCGCCCCCCGACCCACACCCTCCCCCCAGGTCCTGTGAAATCACCCTTTCATATAAAGAGACACAATCTTCTCTAAAGTTTGTGGCAGTTACTGGAAAGATCAAGTCCATCATGATAATTTTCCCCTGGAAGTTAGACAAAGGCCAACACTGTTTACTTTTTGTAGCCCAGTGAAAACAGTTCTTTTCTGCCAGGCCTTTTAACAGAAGGGCCTGCAGGTGAGATACAGTGAATGTGACGCTGGCTGACTTTGCATATTTTATTGGATTATATAATGAGGACAGATTACATATTGTGATTTCCCTGAGATAATTTCATGATGATGGGTGGGAAATTAAAACCTTTCCAAAATAAATAAAATAAAGTGTATGTGTTCATATGTGTGTAACTGATAAACAATTATCTTGTTTACCACCCAGATTGCTTCGGCTATTGAGTGGTATAGAAATTAAAACAATAAATCAAATAAATATCTAAAATTTAATCCTAAAACTAGAATATTTTGCTTCATAAATTCTTTGTGTAGTCAAGATTTATACTCTAGCTATGTGGGTGTGCTTTTTTTAACAACCCCATTATTTTTATCTTGCAAGCTTTTATCTCACCTCATATTATTTTTGCACGTGCCCCCAACCTTACTACTGCTTTCTCAGATAAAGTCAGCTGTTCTGTGACAATGCAGCTCACAGGGACCCAGGTACTCTCCAAGGTGCTGCAGCTCTTTGGCATCTGTTGTCATGGCAGAACTGCAGGCAACCTTCCTATGCTAGGAAATCTCACTCCAGCAGATGAAAAGGGGAAGCACATGCTTTGGCAGATAGTCGATGATTCTTCCGCCTCATTCTGAGCAGCTCTGTTTGCTAAAAAGAGACGCCCCGCAACTATTTGGCTGACCTGCACAAAATGCAGATCCATCGTAGATGTTCGAGGTCTCTCTGTAAGGACTATCCGTCCCACTCACATCATGGTGGTCTCGACTAAGAACAACAGGAGCCTGGAGGGAAAAATCCAGGGGAGAGGAAGTGGAGATTCTTAGCAACATTTAAAATGTCTCCCTTGAACAGAGAAGTCAAAGCCTTTATGCTTTGGATTAACTACCCTCTTCTATAGTTCCCCAGTAGAAAAGTATCGCAGTCTTTCAGTGATAAAGCCAGTGCTAACATTGTGGTGGATTTCCTCTGGACATAGTTTTAAAGTAAAATTAAGTGGCAATGTATCTTAAATTATTATTACTTATTTTAGTTTATAAGTTGCTTTTCTGCCAATAAGGCTTTAAAGCAGCAAAATCAAAAACAGGCAGTTTTGCCTTTATACAACAATAAAATAAAACTAAATCAAGCAAAAGCACCGTATCATGTATGAAAAATATCTTAAAGAGCCTGAACAACAAATCAGTCAAGGTCAGTGTTCATTATGATATTTATTCACTGTAGTTCATTATTATGTTTTGACTGTCCTAGGGATTCCCTTTTGAATTTTCCTCCTTGGGCACCCAAAATACTATGGGCCACCTCTGAAAAAGGCAACCACTTGGGAATATTACTGGAGATTCTTGAGCAATACATAAACTTAAGAAGAAGTCATGAAGCAAGAGCTCCAGCCTCTGATCACAAGGTACAGTTGAACCAAGCACTTCATAGCACAATCCAATGGGTATTTATCTTGAAGTCCTATTGAGGCCCATGAGACTTATTCCCAACTAAGAAAATCCCCCTATTTCACTGATTAAACAGGTGCTCTAGCTGGATTACACTTGTAGCCATTTTTCCCTTCCTTGGTCTATTCTTACAACCCTTTGTTCACCATTTGATGTGCTTAATAACAACTTGCATTCTCCCACTGTCATATCACTCCAGCATTTCAAGTCTTCAGCTGAAGAGAGAAGAACCAAAAGCAGGCATGTCGTAACTCTTTCAGCTCTGGGTGTTAGGATCTGGGTTGCTCTGGTAGAACCAGAGCAACTACCTTGGTATTTGCAGGATTGGTCCCAGAACCCTGCCAAAGCAAGCTCAGCCTCCTAACAAGCACCAGCTGTGAGCCCTGGGGAAGGGCTGTATAAAAGCAAGCCCTTCCCTCCAGAACTGGCCTCAGCATCACAGGTCTTCATGTCTAATCCACCATAACAACTTGGATCGGCTTGCTGACTGAGGTGCTGTTCGGCTCCTGCACTTTGTCTGGTCTTTGCTGCATTCGGTTCTTGTTGCATCTTGCCCTGCTGGGGTGTTTCTGCAATGCACGTTTGCCTGCTAGCTGTGGCGCAGCTCCTGCTTCTTGCCTGGCCCTGGCCATTTTTCCTGCCCTAAGGGACCTGCACCTGTTTGTCATCCTGCTCTGACCCTGGGCTTGTTCTGCCCTGATAGACACTTCCGGTGCCTGGCCTTGTATCCTGAGACTACAACCTGGACTTGCCTCTGCACCTTGCCCTTGGACTCTGGACTCTGTCTCATCTCACGTTCTGCAGCCCTGGTCCCAGTGCCTCGCCTTGTATCCTGCAACCCACATGCCACCTCCTTACACAGGGGCCGGATTCATTTTCAGTGAAACTCTGGGGAGCCATTCTCCAGTGGTGAGGAGTATCAAAGCAAAAGAAAGTGGGACAAGGGAAATAAGAAAAACGTCTGCATATTTTAGCTGCACATTGTGAGCCATTCCGAGGCTGTGTAGCAATGAGGATGGCATATAAAAACTTTAAATAAATAAAATGCTGCTGCTGCAGTAACCAAGCCTTAGGAGAGGCGTTTCAGCTTTTTGCAAAAGGCAAGGGGAAAAACTGGGTTAGGTTAGGAAGAAGGGGTGGAGCCAGGGAAAAGGGAAGGCCCTCACAGATATGCATGGAGGGGAGAGCATGTGGTATGCCGTACAAGTACCACCACTGTTTCCTTTGCCTCTCTCCTGTCCTGCCTCTTGAAAGATGTGGACACCGGCTTGTTTGAACAGTATTGCTCTAACACCATAAACCCACCAGAGGGCAGAAAGCATTCTCCACTCACACAGACTTAGTGGGACAAACACTCATCCCTAAACATGGCTTTGTTCCCACAACCAGGTTGCCACAGCCCAATATCCAGACAGATGAGCACAGGTTGGGGTGGAGCTCCGGCTGAAATATGTAACTGCTGTAGCCACCTGCCATCGCTCCCCCTCCAGTCCTCAATTTGCATGGTATGTTCACTGCACCTTTATTTATTTATTTTTCGATTTATATCCTGCCTTTTTACTACAAAGGGCTCAAGACGGCTTACATCATTCTCCTCCTCCATCTTATCCCCACAACAACAACCCTGTGAAGTAGGCTGGGCTGAGAGCCTGTGACTGGCCCAAAGTCACCCAGCTGGCTCCATGGCTGAGCGGGGACTAGAACCCAGATCGCCTGAGTCCCAGTCCCATGCTCTTAACCACTGCACCACACTGGCTCCTTAATGCCAGCAGTCTTCCCTCCAGGAAGTGGGGAGCAGCATCTTCCACATCCAAATAGTAACTGATAGCAGGTGCTCTGCCCCACCCTTTGGGCTGCTGTCCACACTCTCCACTGCCTCCCCACTTAGCCAAACCCCTCTAGAGTAGCACTACCTCCTTGCCCCTCTCACTTCCACACTGTGTGTGCAGGGTCAGGGGCCACATGCTCCAGCCGCTCCCCATTTCTCCTTGTCTCCCTGCTGTCCTACTGGAACAGTGTCAACCCCACCTGCTTTCTGTTCCAACCGCAGTGTCTAAAGATACGCCAGGCTCTTCCTGCCTGGGGCGGCTGACCAATTTGTTCCAGGATGCCTTTGTGCACCCTGGAACAGTTTGTGACCAACACTGGTGCACGAAACGGGGATGTTCTCCCCTGGGAGCAGGTACTCTGCTAACGGTTCAACGGCACAGGACCCTGCTGGGTTAAGTGGTTCACAACCCTGCATATGTGATCTTGAAAAGGAAAGACACCTCTGTCTGAGATGCTGGCCAATACGGGTGAAGGCTTTACTGTGTGTCTAACATCGAGACAATTCAAATACATGGGGATCCAAGAAAATGAGCACCAAAAAGCTCCTTCCGCAACAAACCAAAGAGTGAAGAGTGATCTGAATAAACAGGCCTTTGCCTGCTGGTAGGAGGACAGCAGGGAGGGGCCAGTCTGGCCTCCATCACCAGTAAGGCTCAAAGCCCTCCTGGGTCACCCTTGCCCACCCTGTGCCATGCTTCTGGGACCTCTGGGCAGTGGTTTGGGGAGGAGACCAACAGTTGCCCCACGAAGCATGCGCTTGCTGTCTGCTGACGTGGCTGCCCTGTGATGCTTGTGGTGTCTTGGGAGCATCCTCTCTCTGTTTCCCAGCTTCATCTTCTTGCAGGCAAAAGATCCCTCCACTTTTCTGTGTCCAGTATCCCAGTCTGGCCTCTCTGAAGAGGATGGGTGGGGGGAATGTCAAAGTTATAATAATTGGAAGCACCCATGTCCACACGTCCTGGGGGGGAGTCACTGTGGGCACCATCTGATTGGCTGACGTGCAATCTCAACAGGAGGTATGCCTGCCCCTTCCCTCCCCTCCCCTCCCCTTCCCTCCCCTTCCCTTCACCACCAATTTATATTCTCCTCGCCCCTATTTCTCTTCTTCCATGCCAGCCTGAGCAGCCCTAGGGTGCAGCAGCATTTTCCCCAGCCTACCTGGGACCAGGATTACAATCACTCCACCCCAAGGTCTTTCTGAATCCTTAAAAAAAGTCGATGGTATTTAAAATATGTTAATAAACCTATTTTATAATGTAACATAAACCAGGCATAGCTAAGTAACATAAACCAGATGCAGCTACGTCAGGAGTCACCAGGCTCACTTATACCATGTTAGGATAATTCATCTTGGGGAATTCAAAGAAATAACATACAGTGTACTACACAGTATTCCTTCCAGCACGTGAATGTTTTGACCTGTTGCTGACCCCCCGTCACTGCTAACATTACTTTTCTCAGCCACGTGTTACTTTTTGCCACTTCTCAGGCAGATGAATGCATGTGCTCTGATGTATATGTGAAGTGTGCTTGTTTGTTTGGAAAGGTCTCGAGGTGTCATGGCCCGGCTGGGGCTGTGGAAGGCCATGTCTGGTTTCTGCCTCAGGATCGCTGAGACTTTCAGTGGAGCTTCAGCTAGAACTCTGGCACTATGCTACAGGCTGGCAAAGCTGGAGCCTGAAGCTGTGCATGCAAAAGCCAGAGGTCATTTGCCCTGCTGAAGACAGAAGGCGACCACACTCCTAGTATATACACCAAGCCCGGCCAAGCCAGATCCTTCAGACTGCCTACCATGATGTTGCTCCCGTTTCCTTCTGTCTCTGATGAGGGTGCCGAGGCCTCCAACCCACACAGACTCCCATCATCTCTCTAGACTATTCCAGACTGTAGCTACAGAGCAACATCCATTCTTGTTGTTGTGCTGGCAGGAATGACCACAGTGCAATCAGAAAGTAGCATTTCCTACAGCAATGGGAAACGGAGGGGGAGGGGGACATGGACGGACCCATAGTATATCTGGAAGAGAACTAGTCAGAGGGCTTATGGAAGGGGTTTCTGCTGACTTGTTCCTCAGCCTGTGACCCAGGAAGCATTAGTGGATTGCCAGCACCGGATACTGCCCCTAGTTCATACATGGAACCCCAAACATGGGTGCTCCTGGTGGTTTCCCAGTGTATGCCTTGACCTGCCCTTCTTTGTGATAAATCTCTGCACCAAATCACTGATTCTCTGTACTGATACTGAAAGAAGTAGGAAATGGGTCCATGAAAAAATATTCTGGAAAAGTCATACTGTGGATGATTCCTAATGGGATTTTTAAAAAATGGTCTAGACATGTTTTAAGTCATATTTGCAGAACATGTGGCTAGTTTTAAAGCTAAACTAATTTCAAACTCTTATTCCTTGTTACTCTGTGGAAAAAGCATTGATTTCAGCTGCTTTGTGTTTTAATAAGAAATAAAATGTCTACCAAAGAAATAATGTCTCAGCATCTCCTCCGATCCTGTCAATGTGGTGTCAACACTTTTTGCTAGACAGTTCATCTTCCACTGAAGACCAGTCTTGCATGTCAGGGCAAAGTATGCAAATTACATTGGGTAAAAAGTACCTTAATTCTTCCCTCAGCGATGGCTTGGTTAATTGCCACTGCAATTGCTATTCGGCCTTTCTGATCTGAATACAAAATTCTGGCTTGGGATCCTACCACCTGCAAAACAGAAATAATTTGGTAATTGCTTATCTCCATGATCTAGATGTGGGCTAGAGACAACTCTGTAATGGAAAAAGCAAAGATAGTAAATTCACAAATATCTACTTTCCACGGCTAAGGATTAATTGAGTTTCTATTGAGCTGCTATAGCTGATAAATCAACAACTATTGCTTTAGACCCACAGTCTAATATCAGCTGTTTCCTTATTGTCAGATAAGAAGCACAGGCTAACTTAATTATTCCAGATATTTATATATTTGTACATGCACATACAGTTTATTTCAAGAGAATTCTTAGCAGACATTGCATGGCTGAGCCCTGGAATGTTTAATGTTTAAACACCCCCAATATTAAAATTCATTTATTCAAGGGATTAATATGAATGAAATTTATTGCAACCAAGACAAATTCAAATGGAGTTCTGTATTTGAACAGTTCACTAATAAAGAATTCCTTCAAATTAAGGATTCAGGTGGTATGTCCACAAAGAACTAATATAAGAAAACCTTACAAACTTATAAGAAAACCTTATAAACAAGTTTTCACTGAAAAAAGAAAAGGTTCCCCTATTTTGGATCTGTATGTATGATAATCAGCAGCAGGGTAGGCCAGGATATATTGTGCAGGCCCAAGATCACTGTAGTTTGTGGCTACAGCTACAGCCTGAACCACAACCAGCAGAAACCATCCTGGAATCCCAGTTTGGTTGGAAATTTCCCAAACCTGTGTCTGTGGTAACAAAAGGGCACATGACCCAATTCAACTTGGGCAACAACTACGGCCCACATCGTGCTGAAGGAGCTGGACTGTAATACAGCAAACTGTGGATGGGGGCACCAATGCTGCTCCTTGCAAAACATCCCACAGACACAGAAGGCTGGAGGTAGGGCCAAGGCTTCCAACCCACTCTTTTTCCTGGCATTTAGTTTTCCACATACAAAGGGCTTTTCAGCCAAAGAGCTGCACTTGCAGTCTAATGTGCATCAGGCAGCCCAGGACAGCCAAGGTGAGCCAGGCAGAAGTAGGTGAATTCGGCATGTGGTGACCACTGAAGCATCCAGCCAACTCCCATGCTGGAGCCCATAATTTCCTTGGAGGAATGTTGGTGCCTGTAGGTGGAATGAAGTTGGGTTGTTGTGGGGTCAGCAAGATTGTCCTCCTTTCTCACTGCAACTGGGAGGGGGAAATGGCATCAGAGAACACAACATGAATGAATGGCAGCTTGCCAAATAGTTCTGTAACTATGAATTTTAATCTCTATTTTATCAGAGTTTTCAGACTTTTTTTTTAACTTCCGTGAAAAGGTAATTTTTACCTTTTCACTCAGTTTAAATTAAACTGAGTGAAAACTGAGTAAACTTAATTTAAATTAAATTACCTTTTAATTTTTACCTTTTCACTCAGTTCTCCTGTGGCTGGAAGTTGTAGCATTTTGTTATCATTGCCACAGAGGAGTGGTGAAAATAGGAGGATTAACAGCACTTTGTAAAGGAAAGGGGACTTTTTAAACTCCACACTGTTTGGTGAACCACCTGTGAAAAACAGTTTTGCTCATATTAAGATTTTTGGTGTTTTACACAATTTTGAGAGCAACCCACCAGAAGGTTGGGGAGCTAAGAGAGGTCAATCAAAAATCACACAATTTTTCACAGTTAGGGAGGAAGAGAAATTGAAGAGGAAGTAATGACTGAAAAAAATCTCCACTCCTCCACTCCTTAGACTGATCTTTGGATCTTAAAGGGCAATACCATGAAAATTGGGTGGATGGCACTCATTCCCAAGCCAAGCTGCAGAGCTGGCTTTGGCTGGAACTACGGTACAGCGTTAAAGGAACACTCATTTGCTGACCTCCTAGGACTGCAATCACACACAGAATGGATGCCTGTACTGCTCCAGAACCTCCCATTGTTCCAGAAGTACATTCCTAGGATTTTGTAAGTCAGATGAAGGGGGGTGGGGCTCCTGCTCAATTTTCTGTCTCTTTGAACACTCAAAATATTAATTTTAAAAAATCCTCCGCACCAAATGACTCTCAGTTATTTTAAATCGGCAGTTTTCAATTGCACAGATTCACAATAGTATAAATACTCCAAATGCTCACTTTAGAAATAGCACAGATATGGGCTGGATCTCAGCCATCCTTCAGTGAACAAAGCAGAATGCGTGTGCACAGAATGGGTTTCCCCCCATGGTTCCCAGACTGCTGTATCCCCACTCCCAAATCTGCTCACTGGGGCATTCTTGGGAGCAGGGTGAGGTATCTTGTGGGAGCCTGCAGGAAGAGTTGGGTGTTCCTTTAAGTGGGCAGAGAAGCAATTTAAGACCCAATTTAAGACAGTTCTGTATGGAAGGTCCCTGCTCGAAGATGTCCTCCATTTGCAGTTCAAGTCCACATGAATGGTAAAGAACTATAGGAAAGGGGAACAGCAGCAGCCTTGAAGTTTCCCGTCACGAGTGACCATGTGGACGGCTGACCGAGTAGGCACACAGGTCACCTGGTCAAACTATACCCCACTATGAGGAATTGTATTATATCTCTATTCAAATTATAGTCAGTATTTCTAAAACTGCCTCTGTATGTATACATATTCAAATGTTATGCAAATATGCACTGACTTGTCTTTTTCTTTGGTGATGTACATCCTCTTTAAGTGGCCATCCTACTAACATCATATAGCTATCACTTCTCTGCTGTCACCTAACTCCTTTCAAAGCATCTTTTCTGAAAGTGGCGATGCGTACAATGCATGTAAATGCACTTAGCACCTTGAGGCAGGATCATACAATATTTACAGTTGTCATTTACCACATTCATTACCATAATGAATGTGTACAACCGTCCCCCCCCCCCCACGTTTTTCTTTCCACTCTGGCATTGAGTCCATACAGAGACCTCCCACCAGCTGCTAATTTGCTTGGTGGAGGGGAAAACGGCAAGGACAGTCAGCCCATGTATCAGGCAGGTCTGCACACATGGTGACAGGGTGACACACAGCAAAGGATCAAATAATTAGCCACAGTCCCTGCCTCAAGCGGTTTTACAGATTTCTGTAGTGTTTCACGCATTTCTTTAAGAAAGTCAAGATTAGGTGACACCAGCAGTATGCAACGGATGTGTGTTGGCTGTTGTGTTGTGAACACGCGGGAGAGTGTGGCAGTAAGGAAATAGTTCTCAGATCACTGCTGGCACCGCCAACTTTAGGATAAAGAAAACGAGGTAGAGAAGATTTCTCTCAGGCCCAAACTTCCATTTGGAGTCTACAGCCTATAAAACAATGGTTTTGAAATTGTACAGTCGTTGCTTCGGCTTGCTGGGCTCACCTACCAAATTGTGCCTTCTGGCTTCCTGAATCCAACGGATGTTGTCGGAGTATTGCTGCTTCACAGATGTGTTCACTAGGCACAGGGCGAGGAGAGAGAAACAACAAAATAGCCAATAAAATTAGGACATTCAAGCCCAAGTCTTGGATACTGACGGAAGGGGAAAGGGCATGCAGCACAAGCATTACATGACGTATAGGTGTGGATGAAGGGAATAGATGTGATCAATTTATGCATTACTAGGTTTAACCCATAAACACGCAAGGTGTACAGACAAAGAAAGCAACGGCATGTTCATGAGCACATATAATATGCTGCTAAAAAGAAATGTAAAAGAAATGTTCCAGCCAATACTCAGGAATGCCAGGCCTGCCCCAACTTGATCTTTCTCATGAGTTATGGTTGACTCCAAGATTAAATAATACACTGGGGATGAACATGCCAGCCTTTTTAAGAATAACTACCAAAACATCTTTTGCCTTAAGAGAAGTATAGTGCACTACAAATTGCATGAGGTAATATCCTATGCAAGCATATTAGCAGATCTGAGGCAGACAAAAAAAGATTTAATGGGATTTTGTGAAATGCACCAGGAAAAATGTAATAAGGGACACTCTGGTCTTTCAAATGGTTTTTTTTTTTATTACCCAGGGAGGAAAACTCTTGAATGGAAAAGTCTAAGGAATGAGATGTCACCCCTTCCCATGTTTCCTAGGATTACAGTTCAGTTGTTCTGCCGAGGTGCAATATTTTCCTTTTCATTAACTTGACTTTGCAAATCTTCCTGTTCAAGTTTTTCTAAAAGTTGCTACTTCACCCTCGAAAGGTTCCCATGTAACTTGACTTGTTGCCTCTGCTATTTGCTGGTCCATATTTAGGAATTAGGAGATACTAAAGGTACGTTGTGACCTCATCCACATTATTTGTGTCAACACAGAAGTTTACTCCCTATCCTTGAGAGTGATTGTTTATGTCCTAATTTATTTTTACACTGTCCAAGTCTCTCCAAATACACTCAGAACAGGAGGCACATTCCTCACTTAAGACTAGTAAATACCTTTTCACTCCCACTGCAGCCTGGTCTCAAGAAGCCATCAATATTCAGCACATTTTCCCATTCTTCCAGAGCTACCAAGTATCACTTTAAAAGGGTAGCTTTAAGAAGATGGAGCACTATTTGCCCAGAAATACACACTTTGAGAGAGGAAGAGCAAGGTAATGTGTGTATGTATGTGTGCATGGTGCAACACTCAATAAAAGTGATTCAGTTTAAGGCTGGATATATGCTAAGACACAACTACTCATATCCTGTGAATTTTGCAGTACAGAGCCTTGTTTGGTTACAGCTCGGACTCGCCGACTGCAGCTACTGCTGTTCTCCTACTCTCTCTCTTTTCAGCAGCACAAGCAGCACATTGGCATCCTGGAACATGAATGTCACAGCAAATAGACCAACCAGAGTGAAGATGCCATGGCTCTCCATTAACCTTTACCAGTTGTGAGGACTGATTACTAGCAGTGCCAGCCAGAGGCTTCTGAGATCATGGAGATTAATTCACAGGCTCTTATCTGATCTCGTACTTAATAATCTTTCTTTCTACTTTAGGTTATGTAGCCTTTTTTCAGGTTCATAATATGGAGTGTCAGCTGGGACAAGTACCACCTAACATTCAGCAGTCTGAAGCTCTTACTACTTTTTCTGCATTGGAACATGTATCCTATGCTTGTCGATCTCAGTTAGATGTTTAGGTACATGAGTTGCTTATAGTCATACATATACTGAAGATATATTGCATTAATATGATGCATATGCATTATAATTCATGTATTGAATTTCTACTAATGTTGTGAACTGCCATTTTTCTTTCACTATTTTCACTCCAATTGTATTTACAATTTTAAAAATATCAGAAACTCCCTGAGGGCACTGATTCTGCAACCTGAAGTACACTTACGGGCAGCAGGCTTGCTAAGGGGCACAAGGAAGGCTGCGAGGTGTGCACAGCTCTCTCCTCCAACATCTTGTCGTTCTCCACCCTTCAGTACCTGCCACTTGATGAGGTGGTCTCCCTCTGCCTGTAGGGGCAGCTTCAAAGGTAGCAAACTCTGAGGCCTGATTTGCGGGTAAATGATTGTGTACTTCAAATTATTGTTATTCAACAGGTGAAGTTTCGCAGCTGAATGTGAGAAGCTGATTTCCTTGAAAAGCACGGCTTTTACGAGAATGCGAGTTGAGTTAAGGGTTCTGCCTGTGCTGGGCCTGTTGCACATGCCATTCAACAGCTGATGCTTCAGGCACTGAATGTGGTTCATGACTTTTAAATCTTATATGGCTTGGAACTAGGACACCTACAAGACCTTCTCCCATATCAGCCCACCCAATCACCACGATCATTTTAAGAACCTAAAAGATCCATGGTGCATCAGTGCAAGAATCCTCTAGTCCAGGATTCTGTTCAAACCCAGAGGCGACTGCACCTTTCCACCCATGGTCTCCAGCTATTGGTGCACACAGGCATACTGCCTCTGATACTGGAAGGATAGGCTGGACATGCACATGGTGGGCATGTTGTGAGCGGAGCTGGCTGGAGCTGGGGGTCAGACTAGATGCCCCGGGAGACCCCTTCTGACTCGCTCTGTTTCTATGTTTCTAAGTAGCATAGAGCCATCCGTAGCAGCCACTGATAGCCTCATTCTGCATGAATTTGTCCAATCGGATTTATTAAAGCCATCTAGATTGGTGACCATCATTATATCTTGTGACAGTGAAGTTTAACTATTGACTGTGTAAAAAAAAACCCCGTATTTCCTTTTTTTTTTTTTTTCCCTGCCCTGAAACTCCCACCCGACTCCAGAATGTACTACTGTGAGAGAGGGAGAGAAAATGTCTCTCTATCCACTCTCTCCAGGCCATGCATATTTTTTAACCTCTACCATGTCTCCCCTTATTCGTTGTTTTTTCCTAGACTGAATGATCCCAGACATTGTAAACTGTCCTCATAGATGAGTAAACCTGTCAGACCCTTCAGAGACTCTCCTTCATGTTTCAGGAGCATCTGCGTTATATTTGTTTGGAAAGAAGAAGGTTTTCCATGTGGCCAGGCCTAGACAGTGGAACTTCTCTTATCCCCTTTCTGATGGCCTCATCCCTCACTTTATTTATTTCTTTTAATTCACTTCGTAGGAGTTAAGCTGCTGGCTAAGAATCGTTTTGTTGAAGATGAGTCCTGACTTCCTCCCTTGGCGCTCCAGTCATCATCCTTCCCACTTCATGCATCAGAGTTCCTCTGTATACCAGGAAGTTCTTTTGGAAGTAGGAAGGAGAGGATGCTCAGGAGCAATTGGCCCTAGTCAATTCCCAATTCTATTTTGTAACCAGGGACTTGACATGATTACCGGCAGAACTGGCCAAAGAATCCCCCTAGGAGTGACTGGAAATCTATTGTATCCATAAGTCTTTAGAGATGGACCATTCTAATAGGTCCATCTTCTCTACAGGGGCACAATGAAGGGGCTGAGATCTCAGCCTTGACCAGATGATCTGACCAACCCAAAAGCCAGGGTGCTAAAACTTTGCATTTGGATGTCCTTGCTTTGCCAGTAGCAGTATGATCTGACCTTCCAGATCATTAGTTTTAGTCACCCTGGCATATCATTCCTTGCAATGTTTTACCTGCTGCCTCTGCCTCTTCATTCTGTTTATTATTTTGTATTTTCAATGATTTTTTAAAATGTTTCTAGCTTGTTGCAAGCTACTACAAGCATTTAATGGAATGACAAGCAAAACATGTTAAATATCTAAATGTGGCTGAGCCAACCTTCCATCTACATGACCACTCAGGCAACTAGTGGTTTTCTAGGCTTAGAACTCCCATCGTGCCTCACCATTGGCTATGCTGACTTGGGCTGATGGGACCTGTAGGCATTTAAAGGATCACAACTTACCTGCCCTTATCTATGGGTCTTGGTACCTCTTCTGTCATTCATTTAATGTATGTATATTCTGCATTTCCTTATCAAGAATTAACATTAAGAATTAACTCAAGAATGCAGATGGGGGTTCCATGCAGTGTCCTATCAGGTACTGACCAGTCAGATCTGCTTTCTCATCCAGCTTGAGAAAGTTGGATGCATCATGTTCCCTTAGAGTATGCTCTTTGCCTCTATTTAATGAAGGTTCCTCAGAAAAAATCCAGGAGACTAATCTTAAAAATTAGCATTTGGCCAATTTCTTTGCATCATTATATTTGCTGTATGTACACATCACAAAAGCAGCTGCTGACCAGCCACCAAAGTACACCTATTTATCAGCAATTTTATGGTCACTTTGATCTTTGGTTGATCAAAGTGACCATAAGTGACCTGAAGAATGAAAAACCATAAGAAGCTGTGCTCTATCTAGCCCAGTATGGTCAGCACTGGCTGGCAGTGGCTTTCCAAGGTCTGAAGTAGGATTCTTTCCTAGCCTTAGCTGGAAATGCCCAGCATCAAGACTGGGACCTTCCACATGCAAAGCAGGTGTTCTACCACTGAGCCACAATGAATCCCAAGTCTCTATATTCTGCACCTATCCATTGATTTCAGAGAACTTCTAAACTGCTTTTCATTTAAATTAATCCCATATCAGTTTATAAGCTACAAATCAGGAACAAGTACAATATAATCAACAATTAAGACAGTAAAACATGACAACAGTGAAATCACATTAAAATAACCAGGGGAGCTGACAGTGCTAGCAATCAGGGAAATGCCTGGCAGATGTTATTATAGAAATGTTCTGATGATGATGATGATGATGATGTGTCTTCATTGTCCACAGAAGCACTCCATGTTAGGAGTCCCCCAGATCTCAGTGGGGAGTCATCCCACAGGATGGGCACCACCACTGAGAAGACAGTCCTTGCACCACAGCCAAGTGGACCTCAGAAGACTGACCTCAGTATGGCCAGAACCCCCCCCCCCTAGACTGCAGAGATGGGGATGGTTTCTGTGGGAGAAGTGAAACACAAGGAGCCAGTCCAGACTCCCAAACCCACCTTATGAGAACATAGATCGACTGGGTCCATGCTCCACAGGAAGGCCATTACATGTTTCATTCATCATATTCACAGCTTTGCCACTCATGCCATAATTGCCCGTTCCATCCACTACTGGAAGTGTTCTAATAAACAGGGACTGGATGGCAAGCTGGGTACATGGCAAACCATTTGTATCCTTCTCAGTCTACCAAACTCTGAGATCCCATCAACTGATTCTCTACATACTGCTTTGGCACTACTCAGAATTAAGGCCACAGTCTATTACTACTATTCTCTGGCTGGCAAAGGTAAACTCCAAGCAGAACATGCAATAACAAAGAGGCCAAAAGGAATTCCATGAAAGGATAGTTTTAACAGGCGACTTCCCACTGGAGCTCAGCTGTCATTTCTCCCTGAATTCCTCTATCCATTGCTCTGCCAAGCACAACAGCAAATCCAATAAAGAGAGCTGCCACCAGATCTGCCTAAGTTGGTTTGTGTCTGTCTGTATATATACATATGGCCATTTTTGTGTGAGATGCATATCTCCCTAGCTTTACTTGGGGCGTTGGTCCAGCTTAAATGGTGGGAAATTCAAGGCAGTTTTTCTTAGGGTTGGATGTCATACCTTCAGGGAATATCTGCACTGTGAGAATAAGAACATTCTGCTAGTCACAGTGTTTGATATCATGGACCGCTAGTATGGTCCTTCATATTTCTGGTGCCATTTTAGAGCTGTTTCCTAATAGCACAAATAAAAATAATCCAAGGACCTAAAGTGCCATGCAGTTGGAGACAAGAGGATAGTCTCTTTGGAGAAGGGTTGAAGAAGGAAGCACACGTGTTTCATGTAAGACATCCCAGGTTCCATCCCCATCATTTCCTGGTACTGGTGGGAAAGTCTTGTCTGAAGCCATGGGGGAGCCTCTGCCTAACCCTTTTGGGCACATCTGAAATTTTGTGAAAGTGTCATGGCTGCCACCACAAAATGGCTGCCATAGGCGAGAGTGCTAGTCACAAAATGAATACTGTGGAGGAGGCACAGCCAGTCATACAATTGCAATATGATAAAAGTCAGATATAACAACTAAATACATTCATGAATTTGGATAATTTTTTTCATGGAGTTATTCCAAAACTACCTTAAAATTAGAACTTATATTGGTGGCTATAGGATGCACAATTTTTTAAAAAATCAACTTCTGGTGCTTCCTACTGCTCCCATAGCACAGCAATATATATCCAAGACACAGATCCTCATGAATCTTTATGATTTTTCCATTGGATGCTAACAAAACCCTATTAAGTAACAGAACAAGTGGACCTAAGACTTGCTGACATTTTTTGTGGGGATTCCCTGTAAAAATTATGAGTAATTGTAAGATTCCTTGCTTTGTTCTATGTGTTTTTGTTTTGGTGCCATGTCAGTACAGGGGATTCTCAGTTCCGTGCTTTTTGGTATGCTGTCTATAGACAGTGTAAACTTTTATTTCATAGTGTTGAGTCAGATTCTGTGTGGAGTAGCCAGGGCCTGTGCAGGCCTTTGGGTTCTCCAATAATGGCATCCCGCAACAGTCAGGGCAGGTTGAACAAAACCTAAGGGACAATGACTCTTCAAATGGCTCAAGGATTCTCAGAGGGGAAAAACTGAAGGATAAAAGACTGAATACTGGTGACATGAAGAGGAAAAAGTGGAGGAAGCAAACCTAAAGGAGTGGAGCCTGGAAGGCAGATAACCAAGACACACACCTGATGGCTCTCAGGAGAGGCAAAGAACTCACTACAGATGCCTGGCTGCTAAGAAGGTCCTTCCAGCACAGACAGCAACACAGTGAGGAAATACTCAGATGAGTGGCTGTGGAATGACTTAACCACCTTCCCAACAAACTCTGGAAGCCGTTATCCCAGTCCTACAACCACTCCCTGCCAGCTGGGACCTAGAAAAGCCAACCCTTATCCGTACCACCTAAGGTCCTCTTGCCAAGCACTTTATTTAGTGAAGCATCAACCTGGTTCTGCTAGAATTTACACGTGGCATCCACTTGTAACCACTTGCCCACATTGTTTCATGTCAGGCCACCTGACCTGGGAAATACTTCCACAGAATACTAAGTGGTTTCCTGATTCTGCAACAATGGACTATAATGATATGCAGAGGCAAGCAAGATCAATCAAGTTTATACTGAGTACATTTGGGTTCAAGCTGTTCTTAAAAAGTAGCAAGAGGAGAAAACACGCTCCCGTGAATGAAAGGAATGGGCTTTGTGACAGATCCCATGTAAAATCATGCAAATTCTAGGGTGTCCAGACACTCAGATGGCTGTCCGGTTTCTTTTCCACTGTCTGCCTGTGTGTTTTTCCATATATGTGTAGTAAAGACTCAGTCGTGTGGGGAATAAACCTGCAACTCAGCTTTAAATCATGGTGGCATTACTTTGCTTTTTAAGGCCCATTCAGAAATATGATTTGACTGAATGCAATATAATGTATTTTCATTCATCATGTTTTTACAGTCCATCCTTTTCCTAAAGAGCTCTGGTTAATACACATGATTGCCTTCCATTTTATCCTCATAATCCCATCCAGTAGGTTAGACTCCTTGGGAGACCTGCACCCAGGTGTCCTACTCCAAGCCCAACAATCCGCCATCCATTCGGGCCTTCACCTGAAACTACTACTCAGAGCCTCTTGCATTTGTCCAAATATAATAGGCACAGCGGTTGGAGATGGCAGTTCCCCATCCTCATATGCAGTGTAACAGACATCCATGCACTTGTTACACCGGATGGGGATGATGCAGACTAAATGAAATTTCCCCACACTGAAGGCGTGCCTGTCTGGGGAATCTGAGCTGAGGAGACCCAAAGAGGAAAACCATTTGGTGCCTGGGATCTACACAGCACGGCACAATGACCCGCGGTGACCCATGTCCCATCACTCACCTTCCACATTAAACAATGGGATGCCTTACCTCCCTGAAGCACAGCTTCCTGGAGCACTGCAGTGGCTAGAAAGTCAGTCGTTGCCAAGTCTTCCGGGTTACCTGAGGTACAAACCCAGCGAAATGGTCCGAATCCCAGAGAAAAAATGTCACTGGGAAAAGAATATGTTTAACGATTAGAGGATAGTTTAAATTCTTGTCATATTTATCCTGGCAGTTAGCAATGCTTTTCTTTCATTAACTGAAGATGAAAGCATTTCAAATATTTCAAACAAACTAATCCAAACACAGAGCTCTTGGGTCCCTCATTTCAGAATTTTAAATCAGACCTGACACACGGACTTAAGCCACTGTGCGTGTGGGTATGAGACAGAGGGTGAGATCAAAACCGATCCTGAACACACTCTGGGAAAAGACCAGAGAAGTTTAATTGAAGAGGGGTACCTTGTGATTCAACAACATCAAGAGCTCGTCGTTGATTTTGGCCACAGAACAAAGTGAGGCAAGAGCCGAAGAACCAAGTTTACTCATCTCCTGTGTCTGCTGGCCAAGGGATCCCATCATGCCCCTCTTCATATCCTCCCTGAACAGACAGTGAGGTGAGAAGTGCAGGGACAGGACACTGAGGTACCTTAGAACCACATCAGAGGTCCTGAGGGCATGTATTCCATTAGTGGGGGACCTAGGGGGATGGACTTGGGGGGAATGGAGTACCTCCAGGCATCCGCTGTGCCATTTCAGAGGGTACCTGACAGACTTCAGTTTCTCACAGAACAGCTGCAGCAGACAGGTCAAAAGCAATACAAGGCAGAGAAGGGGAACCAGGCTTCGCACCACTCCTTCTGGTACAGCTAGATGCCTACTGCCTCGTTTAGCCCCACTGCCCTGAAGAAGAAAGGGCATGGTGGGTATTGGCAGCTGCTGTGAAGTTAGAAGGAAAGGGAAGACTTGGCTGCTAGAGCACAGCTCATCTCTGCACTGTGTGACCCAAGAGACAAGTGCGTACCAAATTCACCTCTGCCTTTCACCCCAGCCCTAGATACTCCGCCCTTGTGGCAGGTCCAATTTATGTACATAGATCTTTCTTCTTCTACGCATATGCACTGAGGGACAGACATATTCTTTGGATCTTCAGGGTTTAGCCATCCTAGACAGCAATTCTCCAAATTCCTGGTTTAGTAGAATAGTATGCAACCAGAAAAGTAGAAAAGGAGTGCAGGAATCTTTCCCTTGTATTGCTTGATGATCATCATTCATTTCTTACCTATGCTGAGTGAGCTGGGCAACATTATCCAAACAAATAGGTAATAAAAAACAGAGGTGCAGTCCTATGGACCTTCTGTCTGCTATGTTGCTTGTTTCATGCCTGGAAACATGCAGGGTTGTGACCTGTTCTCCCCCACAGTGGAGGAAGGAATGCAGTCCGAGAGGGCAAAGCTCATGGAACCGGGTTTCAGGGTGGATATGGAATGGGCTTCTATGGAAGGTGGTGGGGGCCCATCAGTGATGGTGTTCAAGGAAAGATTGGACAACCACATGTTGGGGATTACATGAGCAGAGCTGGCTAGAGCTGGAGGTCAGACTAGATGGCCCAGGAGAACCCTTCTGACTCGCTCTGTTTCAAAATTCCTGTCATAGATTCCCATGCTCCATGATCATAACACACATGACAGGCTTCACAAATGATTTATGGACCAGAGCATGTAAGAATCCAGCTTACAGTGTATAGTCTATTTATTCATAAAAGGGAACTGAATGCACAGCTGTGACTTTAAAAAGTGACCTCAAGCTTGGCAACTCATTCAGAGTCTTCCTCTTTCCTTTCCCAAGCCTCTTCCAAAAGTTAGACACATTCCTTTCTTCTTTCTAGATGGAAAATGGTTGAAGTTCCATATTTTATCCTCTTCTACATACCCCATAATGTGCTGAACATAGGAAGGGTATCGGAATTCTCCTTTGCCGGCTCCTCTCTTCTTGACATCAGCACCTTCAAAAGAATGTAAATGCAAGCTATTAAATGGGGGGGGGGGATTCCATGGATCTCAAGGGCGCTTTCAGATGAGTGGCTCTGAGCACGAATAAATTATTGCGCTTCTCCCAGAAGCTACGTGCAGAATGGCAAATGAGTTACAGCCTATTCAGGCACTCCCCAGTATGGTTAAATTTAATGTGTGAAGAGAGCATTTTGGCTGCATGCCCCTGTGTTGTCACGTTCATCACTCCACTCATGGAAAACAACCGTCTGGAGATGAAAGCCTTCCATATCGGTGGAGACTGTCCATGCAGTTAGGGACTCCTCACAGCCAGTCCAGGAGGTATGCCATCAGCTGTACTCAGCTGAATACTGGACTTGTTTAATTTACATGCACAAAATGAAAGACCCACCAGCTCGCTGAGCTTCTAGAAGGAAAGCATTTCCATAATCCCAAAAGAACATTCCATGATCGGCCAGTTTGTTGATTGCAGCCACTTGCCTCCTGAGACTGAAAACATTTTAAGATGCATCATTACTCATTCTTGGCATCATCTAACAATTTACAGGCACCAGTGACAATAAGCTAGCACTTCAACTACACATTTAATTAATTTGAATTAGAGAATGATCTTATGGCCTCCTAGACAGCATATAGGGGGCCAGTGGATACTTCAGCTTCCCAGATCCAAGGTCAGGACAAAGACCAGAATCTGGAGCTGAGAATCCAAGCTCCAACCTCCCTTCAGAACCACCACAGAAAGAACTGGACTGGCTGCCTCTCTGTGGGCAGCAGAGGAGAGGGCGTGAAGGGTGAAAAGCAGAGAGCTCTCATATCCTGGCAGCACTGCAGCTTCCTTCTCTCCCCCTCTGAAGTGCCTCAGCCAGGTGACCTAAAGTGGCCATCAGGCTGAATGGAAGAGCAGGACTGTGGGCAGGTCGAGAGCACCACCAACACTGCTCTGCTCTGCACTAGATGCTTATGAGCCTGCCAAGCTGGGAACACTGAGGGTTCAATCAGTAAGACTACACCCTTCATGCGTTCTAAAACCCTCCCCAAAATCGCCCTGCTGAGCACACCCCTAGCCTCCCTTTCGTATGTGCACCAAGTTTCTGGGGTCTAAGTTGCATCGTCTTGAAGGTTTGGTGCCGATAGATGGACAGACCCGCACACAGTTTTGTTGCCACAGATTCACAGAGTGTTTTTCACTCCAGAAGGACCTTCAAAGTGGCTTCTTGGAAGTGGGGGCATCAAAATACAATGGACAAAATCAATGTATTAAAAAGTCAGTAAAGTATTAGCAATTAAACCAATAACAAAATCTTAAGCAGGATGACAATTAAAACCAAGACAAAAGCAGGAGGAAAAATCATTAACAAGTTGATCAAGCAGGGGGACAGCTTAGCTGATACAAAAGTCTTCACGAGACACTGAAAGGAAGGAAACCCCCCGAGTGGGTGCTGTCCCTTGTTCTTCCCAACTGTATCTCTGTACAACACAGAGCGTGGCTTCCCCTGAAGATCGCTGCTAATAGTCAGGACCACTTAAGGGCTGGCAGTCCATAAACCCATTTCTATTCCCAAAATGCAGCTATGACATAGGCTGACAGTAGAGCTGATGGGGAGTTGCACTGATTAAAAATGGGTCTTTATGTAGTGTTTAAAAATGGATATTTTAAAAGAGGGGTAGATGCCTATTTTTAAAGAACTACAGAGGAATGCAGATAAGCATAACTGAATCCTTCCTCCTCTCACAATTAATTATTTAAAAAGTGTGTATACACTGGTTGATATTGTAATCCTATACATATTTTGGCAGGAAGCAAAACTTTCATCATTCACCATGCAATCATGTTAGTTTGGATATACTAGGGATTGTAAACTTATTTTCTGTCTAAACACGCATAGGATGGGGCTTAAAAAATCCAAACAGTATACAAAGTAATCATCAGTTAAAACACAAGAAAAATATAAAAGGTCACTGCGATACAGTGGTTGGCTACAGGGATTTACTTTCCACCGACTGATGTCCAAACTCTCCCATTCACCACCCAACCCCACAGATGGATTCTGCACCATTCATGGCTGTTTATGGGAGGTCAAGATAATAGAAACATAGAAACAGAGCGAGTCAGAAGGGGCCTCCTGGGCCATCTAGTCTGACCCCCGGCTCCAGCCAGCTCCACTCACGACATGCCCTCCATGTGCATGTCCAGCCTATCCTTGAACACCCGCACCAATGGGGCCTCAACTACCTCTTGATAATTACCTCAACGATAATGTAGACCTCATGCTCACTGACTGTGTCTTCCATCTTTTCCTTTAACACATACAAACTATTAAGGAAACAAAATGGAATAGCTGCACAATGCCCTCCAGTTGCTGGTATTAGGAGTCCTCCACCTGGGTGCTTCCAACAAGTTAAGAAGATGAAGGATTTGTATCACCAAGGTGAAGGATGCAGCTTTAAGCATATCAGACTGCAAAGCGCATCATTTAGCAAGTGCAAGTTGTATAAAGGGTCTTGCGATAAGCTTTGAGTATTGGAGTTTGTCATTGGATTATGTTGCTAATGAAGAGAAGTTAATTCAGACCACAACAGAATGTAGACTCCATTGTATGAATGTATGAAGCTCATTTTAAAAATCACCCTTCTCTGCCCCCTTGCCAAAAACAAATCCTTAACTTTAAAAAGACAGTATATACAGAAGGCAAATGAACACTGCCAGAGATATCAGAGCTAGAGTTTCATCCAACCTATAAAACTTGTGAAAATGATTGAAATACCTCTCTTGCACTAGAGACTGAAATTTTATAGGATTGCTGGACATGAGCTCGTTAGCCTCCTTAAAGTTCAGCTGCACTGGGTAATAGCCTCCATTAAATGGATTGTGACAAGATGTTTGGTCAGACCCCAAATCAGCTAAAAGTTCTCCAGTAGTAATGAATTCATCGACGAGTCTTTCCCTGCATATGAAAAAGCAGACAAGTATAGAATCTCTTGAGCAAAATATAGTGGAGAAAAGGGATTTCAGGAGTGTTTAGTCAGTATGCATTTTGTAAAGTCCCCTTATATGGAAAAATACGTCCAATGTATCCATCATGAGTAAAACTCACTAATTTAAATGACACATGCTTTGCATGCATTAAAATCAATGAGACTATGCCAGCTTCCCTCTCCAAAGGAGTAGAAATTGGAGGGGAGGGGGCAAGATTCGTATTGAGAATGTAGAATTGAAAGGAAAATTTAACCATTCCCCAGTGGTGTGGTCCCAATCCTGACCACACAGACAAACAATTCGTTTTTATGTTTTACAACAACACAGATTAAAAGCAGCCACACATTCAAGCTGCATTCATATACAGGTTTACCTGGGAGGAAGCCTCACTCAACGCAACAGGGTTTATTTCTGAGTAAGCAGGCCTAGGATGATGCTGTCAAACAAACTTCTAGTGTGGCTCCAAAAGGACTTCATTTCATTAAGAAAAATCACAGCATCCCTTGTTTCATGATTCAGGGGACATTTGTTAACATTTCAATGTGGTTTTTCATAGCTATATGCCAGCTAGTGGGGAGGTGCAAATTGCGCAGGTGAGCAGGCCAGCAGTGGAGGAAGGAGGAGCTGGTGAGGAGCAGCTTCTCAGCAGCGGTGCCAGCACCTTCCCAGTCTGATGGGCTAGGCAGCACTCTAACTCCTGGCTCTTTCCTTTGTTCTCCCTCCGGTTCAAGCTGCAGCTCCTAAAGTGAGCCTCCCGCAAGGCTGCTGCACAGCAGTTGCTACTGTACCCATGTTGTCTTGCAGGGCAAAGGCAACCACCACTTAATGGGCCTGGGAAGGTGTTTTACCTGCATTCCAGTTGGCACAGGCAGTGCAGGGTTGTTTGGTTGGCTTTTGCCATGCCCACTGCCATTCCATTGGAAATGATCTGATCTGGAGCGCCAGTGAGGTATCAGCCGGGACCCAGGCAGTGGAACTGGGCTCCCTGCTCCCCCACAGCAGAAGTTCCGGTACGGGCCCTTGTGGACAGGACGGCAGGATCAGCTCAGCACGGGCGCTGCAAGATGGCCGTGCCCAGGCTCTTGTAAAGAGGCTCAGCTTGAAGTCTGTGCCCCAGTGACCTCTGGCCCTGCCACACGCCACCGGACTCCAGGCACCTAGCCTAGGAAAGGGGAATCAGAGAGCAGGTGGGCTGGATGCAGGCTCCATGCCACTGCCAAGTCTATCCAAGGGGAAGTCGGGAAGGTTTTGGCCGATTCATTATCTCGGTTAAGTCACCCAACCTGTTCCTTTCTCTTCACCTCCTGGACAGAAGTGCAGTTTCTAAAAATGCTGTTCCCACATCATCTATCCATCCATCTAGTGCATTTGTATGCCGCCCCATAGCCAAAGGCTCTGGGGACGGCTTACATAAAATACAATATAAAATACAAATAAAAACAATAACGAACCAAAACTATAAACAAATAGAATTAAAATACAATATAAATACAACAAATACATAGAACAGGAGGAAATAAACACAATAAACCAATTAACAACAACCAATGAAACAATAAGCCAGCAGCAAGCCAAGTCCAATCTGAAGTCAAATAGTAAATAAAAAGGCCCTTTTCCTTGCCAACTCCCCCCTCTCCTCATTTGGGGAGGGTTCAGGAAGGAGGGCTTCCATGAATGACCTGAGTGGTCTGGGAGGGTTGTATGCAGATAAGCGTTCCTTTAGGTATCCTTTAGGCACATAAGCAGGATAGATGCCATTTTTGAAGAGATGTCACCTTCTGGATGCTTGATAAATCACCCCCTGCCCTGCACTGCAGAGTATTACACACAAATCTGTCAAGATCACAGATTGGTCAGCATTTACTTACCAAAGATCTACCACATTCCCATGATATCCCAAACTAAGAGGCATTTTTTCCTTCTTTGCTTCTCTGTGTAAAAGACAAAAAGAACTCCATGTAAAGAATCCTGCATCATCCTAATTTCAGCTTTAGAAGGTGTGAGAGAATTTTGCTCAGAATCAAACGTTCAGCTAAACATTTTCAAGTGAGAATTTCTAGAAATGCCATATATGTCCTGGGGCTATAGAGTGCAATCTAAGTATTGTATCTAATTGATTGCTCCAAACCTGAGTTCTAAATGGTCAGACCCGGGTACGGTACTGAATCTGCCTTGGTCGCCCTGTATGATGACCTGTGCAGGGAGAAGGACAGGGGGAGTGCGTCCCTGTTGGTTCTGCTGGACCTCTCAGCGGCTTTCGATACCATCGACCATGGTATCCTTCTGGATAGGCTTGCGGGATTGGGGGTTGGAGGCACTGCTTTGCAGTGGTTCCGCTCCTATCTCAATGGCCGGTTCCAGAAGGTGGTGCTGGGGGACTATGGCTCTGCGCCATGGCAGCTATGCCATGGAGTACCGCAGGGGTCCATTTTGTCCCCTTTGCTGTTCAACATATACATGAAACCACTGGGAGAGGTCATCAGGAGGTGTGGGCTGCGGAACCATCAGTACGCTGATGATACCCAGCTCTACCTCTCGTTTTCCACCAATCCAGGTGAGGCAGTGGCTGTGCTGAACCGGTGCCTGGCCGAGGTAATGGGCTGGATGAGGGCCAATAAACTGAAGCTCAATCCAGACAAGACGGAGGTCCTGTTGGTTGGTGGATCAGGCTTCGGAGAGGGTGAATTGAACCTTGTCCTGAATGGGGTTGCACTCCCTCTTAGGGACAAGGTCCGCAGCTTGGGAGTGCTCCTCGACCCAGAGCTTTCACTGGAAGCTCAGGTAACAGCAGTGGCGAGGAGCGCTTTCCTCCAGCTTCGGCTAATTCATCAGCTGCGCCCCTATCTGGAGAATGACTGCCTTGCGACAGTGACACATGCGTTGGTGACTTCCCGTCTGGACTTCTGTAACGCGCTCTACGTGGGGCTACCCTTGAAGACGGTCCGGATACTTCAATTGGTCCAAAATAGAGCTGCCAGGCTGCTGACGGGGACTGGACGTTATGTTCACATGACTCCAGTTCTCCGTCAGCTTCACTGGCTTCCCATTGAAGTCCGGGCCCAATTCAAGGTGTTGGTAATGACCTATAAAGCCCTAAACGGCTTGGGTCCTGGTTACCTGAAGGAGCGCTTACATCCTTATATGCCCAGCCGCCCCCTGAGATCGGCGGGAGAGGCCCTTCTCCGGGAGCCCTCCATGGAAGAAGTTAGGAGGGTGGTTACTCGGAGGAGGGCTTTCTCAGCGGTGGCGCCTAAGTTATGGAATGCGCTCCCCAGAGAGGTCCGCCTGGCGCCGTCGTTATTTGTTTTTCGGCGCCAGGCGAAGACCTTTTTATTTAAGTAGTATTTTAAATGTTAATATTATTGAATTTTATTTGGCCAGGGCGGCTTGTTTTATAGTGTATGTTTTATATTATATATTTGTATTTTATTGGATATATTTTAAAATGTTATTTTAATCTTTTTGTTGTAAGCCGCCCCGAGGCTTCGGCGAATGGGGCGGCATAAAAATGTTTTAATAAATAAATAAATAAATAATAAATGGTGAACATCTCCTGACATGCTATATTCCCCTTCTCTTCCTCTAACTCCTCAGCTTCTCCCAACTAGAAAAATCAGAAAGGATCTAGAGGGCAACAAAAATGATCCAGGGTCTGGAAACACTGCCCTCTGAGGAGAGACTGAGAAAATTGGGCTTGTTCATCCTGGAGAAAAGGGGGACATGATATCCTTCCTTAAGTACCTCAAAGGCTGTCAGAGAGGAAAGTCAAGATCTCTTCCCACTGATACCAGAGTGTAGGACACAGAATAATCAATTCAAGCTGCGACAACCCAGTTTCAGGATAGACATCAGGAAAAGCTTCCTTACTGTCAGAGCAATACGACAGTGGAACCAGCTGCCCAGAGAGGTGGTGGGCTCTCCCCCACTGGAGACATTCTAGAGAGAGGTAGCCACCCGAGTGGGATGGTGTAAACTGGTGTCCTGCATTGGACCCAACGGCCTTCTTGGCCCCTTCATTCTCTACTGTTCTATGACTCTCTAGATGCCGTTGGCTAATTGTCTCTGATATCAACGTATGCAGATCAGCCACCACAGACTTGGTGTGCAACATTGTGGGGATGCCTGAGACCCTCTGACAATTAGGGGCAGCCTATGCAGGTGGCGCAGTGGTTTAAACCGCTGTGCTGCTGGGCTGGTTGATCGAAAGGTCGCCGGTTCGAATCTGCACAACGGAGTGAATTCCCATTGCTCCGCCCCAGCTCCTGCCAACCTTGCAGTTCGAAAGCATGCAAATGCAAGTAGGTAAAAAGGTACCACTTCGGTGGGAAGGTGACAGCGTTCTGTGTACCTCGGTGTTTAGTCATGCCGGCCACATGACCACGGCGACTGTCTGGGACAAACGCTGCCTCCCTCGGCTAGGAAACGGAGATGAGCACCACCCCCCAGAGTCAGGCGTGGCTGGACTTAATGTCAAGGGGAAACCTTTACCTTTACTTTACCCTTATGCAGGGCAGGAGAAGCATGGGGAGGATGGTCACCTTCACTCTCTCCTGCCCTGCAAAGAAGCCAGCAGTCTAACTGTGGCACTTCAGAGTGTGGGGAAGGAGGCTGAGGAACCTCCAGGAAATATTGTACCTTAGCAGTGACTTCTCCTCTCCTCCTTAGCCCGAGGGAACACCCCTAAGCACCTTCTCCCAGCTTGCAAAAGCAGCCTCGGAGAAGCATCCCGTGCAGTTCTTTCAACCCCAGCTGTGCATGTGTGTGTGTGTGGGGAGCATGCACTCCAAGCATGGAGAGTCAGCTCCAGCATCGCAGCAGCTTTCCAGCATCGGAGCTGAGATTCCAAAAAGCTCTATGGCTGTCCAGAGGCCATCCAGCGGGCACAGGATTATGCTGCAGGCTGTTGAGATGCAAGAGCCTGGCCGACTGGGAGCTGAGTAGCTGAATACTAAGGAGATTTTGGGAGTCCTTAAAATGCCAAACTCGGGAACAATTTTTATTAACAAATTAAACTACACAAAAATGGACAAGACATCATCAGCTTTTGGGTGACATCTGGCTAATGTCAATCAGGAGGCAGGGCGGAGTGTAGAATGGGAAAGGTTTTCATGGGGAGATTCCAACAGAAGCAGGCAGACAGGCGGCCTCCTGCTAGTCCCAAAGCATCCATTTATTCATGTCTACGGCGTGAGCAGGTTCTTTACATGGCGGGAACATACCTGGATATGTGCACCCTGGCCGTGCCAAGTCAGATGTGCCTCTTCTACAGTCCAGTGGGAAACCTGCTTCAAAGAACAGGGCCCACCCCAGGCCTTCCCAATGACAAAGACTCGGACTGTGAACTGTTTTCTGTCTTCCACACACATTTCTCAACATCTGATAGGAGTAGCAGATGTCAGGAGGTGCAGAGAGGTGCACCCCCAGCAGCGCTGCTTGTTTTGATGATGAGCACTGCCGCACTCTCGCTCCCTCCTGTGAAATGCAGGGTCAGGTGCTAGAAGTGCGCTGAGTGAGGCAGGTCGCCTGCTCCTGCCTTTCTTCCACATCGCAGAAAGCACTTCTGGAAACGCCTTTGGGGCATCGCGTTAACAAGCGAGGCAGTGAAGAACCTACTTTTGAGCCATACCTGAGCCGATGAATGCAGTGGTCCAGACTTTTTGTGATTTCCATCAACCATCCCTGTTGGTGACGTTTTAAAAGGGCAGCTTCATCAACCTTAGACATTAGATTTAAAAGATCAGTGAGCTCTGGACTTTGGCACATTTTGCCTTCCTTCTGAGAAGTCTGACTGGCACTGAATAGCTTTGAAGCCTAGTTCTGGATAGGCAACGTAGCGTTGCTTGGCAAGGATATTCTACTAGAGCAAATGCAGAAACAAGATGCTCTTCACATCATCTGTGGTAAAATTACACGGGTCACCAAAATCCTTTCATCGCCCAGTTTACTAGCCTAGCTATAAAGGCCTGTTCCACATGAGAACTTTTGGGCCCTTTAGGAAAATATTTTATTGAGTGAGCAAGACATGGTGAATCTGTCAACCAGCACATTGCTTGAATTACAGCCTACCTGACAACATTCACATTTGGCAAAGCAACTCCCCATTAGCAAATGCTTTATTAGTCTTGGAAGTGTCTTTTTTAAAGATCGGTTTTTGATTTAAACATATGGAAGCTTTCCAACCTAGGGTTGGAATGGAAACATTAGCATCCAGTTTCTTAAGACCACAATTCACAACAGATCTAAATATATTATAATAATGCAATCTTGTACTCGAGAGCAAATAGCCAGGGTTGTAGCTCAAGAGTACAATCCTAGATAGTGAACTGAGTAAGTCTCACTGCTGAGTAAGCATGCATGGGATTGTGCTGCTTTAAGCCAGCCTTCCCCAGTCTTGTGCCTTCCACAGGTTTTGGACATGAACTCTCTTCAGCCCCAGACAGCATCACCAGTGGTCAGGAGATCTGGTGCAAAACACCTGGAGGGCAACAGACAGGAGGAGGCTGCTTCAAATTCTCTTAACTCTTTGGATTGAGGCCTAAATGTTCTATATAACTTCCTACAGCTGTGAGGGGGATTCACAGCCATTGGGGTGGGGAAGTATGTTGAATTCTTCTAAGTGTCACCCCATGAAAGTGATTCATGATAGAAGGAAGTCCTCCTTCACACAGCACATAGTTAAACTATGGAATCCACCGCCCCAGGAAGTAGTGATGGCCACAAATTTGGATAGGGAATTGAGCACATTCATGGAGGAGGAGGCTATCAATGGCTATTAGCAGTGTGCTACCTCTGTTTTCTGAGGAGGCATGGATGCATGGTCCAATTGCTGAGGAGCCTGGCCAGCTGGAACTTTTGCACCCATCCTCCTTGAGGGATCCTGCGTTTGCCACCATGTGAAGGAAGTGCTGGACTGGACAGACCTATGGGCTATGGGGCGGCATACAAACGTAATCAATGAAATTTGGCATGGCTTTTCTTATGAGCTCAGGTTGTGATGCCCTGATGTGGCCATGAGTTGGTGGTTTGCATTCAGAAGGTCTAACAGTCAATTCCTGACATCTCCATGTAGGGCTGGAAAAATTCATGCTTGAAACTCTGAAGTACCAAACTAAAAGCACAGCAGCACCCCATCGGAGGGCACAGGAACACAGACATTGAGATCATGGGTCCATCTAGCCCAGAACTGTTGACATGGAGTGGCGGTGGCTCTCCGGGTGCATATGATCCCTCTGCACCACGGGAGTAATAGCCTGGCTCCACTAGGAGAAAGGCACGGCCAATCCGGGTGGCAGAGGGCACCCAGTCCCGCACACACATGCAATTTCCAAATGGGTGTGCATCCAGAGCGACTGCCCCCAAACCCTGCGCAGTCTTACCTCGGCAATAACTCCCACGCAGCCAGCAATGACTGCAGCCTTGGCCTGAGCCCCACTCATCCCCCCGAGGCCAGATGTGACAAAGACTTTTCCGGACAGATCCTCCACTCCCAGGTAGCGACGTCCCGCATTAAGCACTGTTAACTAAACAGCGTAGAAGGAGAGGGCAGTTACCACAGGTGGAGCCTCCCTTCCCTCTCACACACAGAGGGTGATTTATCAAAGGCAATATTCCTATCACATCTACACTGATCTGTCCTTGAAGCCTACAATGACGCATCCAACCATGTGTGTAGTTTGAGGAGTGAATGCCTAGAGCTTGAAGTAAAAGTGAGGAGACCTCATCGTCTTCTGGCCGGTCACTCTGGTTAAGAAGCTCTCCTGGTCTGAAAGGGAAAAGCGACGAGTGCAGGGCTCTACATAGCCAGCAAGCTTTATTTTACTGGGTTAAGTGCAGTGGGTTCAACCTGGACTGAAACTCCCGTGTTGGAGAGACGGGAGCCCTAATCTAGAGTACACAAAAGGAAAAAAGTATGAAACTGCTAGATTTAGATTTAAGTAATACCTGCTTTGGCCCTGAGCTTTAGCACAAGGGTAGTATCCAAGATTAGTCCTACACAGAGTAGACTCACTGAAATAAATGAGATGTGTGTTAGTCCTAACAACTAACCTAAGTACCGTTTGTTTCAAACAGGTCTACTCTATGTAGAACCGACCCTGGCCACTACTGTGAGGATCCGTGGCCCTGACCAACCTGGGCTGCCTTCTTAAGGCTGCCCGTGCTTGTGCCAGAGACTCAGCTCACACGCGATGGTGGCCGTGTGCCGCCCCCGTGTGCGGCCTTCCCCTGCTTTTCCAGCATACTCAGAATCACTTCTAGGACTGGGCCTCCGTGAGAGTGCAGGTGCGCAGCTTTTACCACACTCACTGTTTTCTGGACTGGGAAGGCCATCTTTATGAGAAATTAAAATAACCCTTCCAAGCCAGAAATTTGTGGCACTGATTTCTTTCTTGTCAGCTGGCGCTACCCAGTTCACTTCCAGAACTGTTGCGAAGGGGCCAAGTGTCATTCTGTCTTTGAGGCTAGACAGACCTGGAGAGTTTCCGTATGGAGAGAGTGCTATGGATCCCCATACAGACTGCTCTTCTGAGCAGCTTGGCGAGGGGTCAGGGTACAAATGTCTCAGCGGAGGAAAACGTATTTCGATGGAGGGATCCAGTCATTGTTCCAGGTGTTCTCTCCTTCCCGCTCTCCCTCCAAAGGAGGTGAATAATTCTGTGTGTTGGTAGCCACAGAGAGGGCCAATCCAGCCTGATGTAGAGCTATAATAGAGTCACCTGCCTCCAATTCAACCACGTTTGAAGGAGGCAGGTCCAAATTAGGGCATCATTCAAAGATACAGCAGGCAGGAGTACTTTGGGCTCATAGGAGCCTCTATTATCTAATTATTTCTTTACCACAATGTGGCAGAGCACTGGAGAATGAATGTATTTTAAGTCCCTTCTCAGTGCTTTAGAACTGAGTCATTACATCCTGCCTTTACCAAAGCAGTCCATCAGATCTGCAGTTGAATTTGCATTTTTAGTGAGATGTGAACTGATGACCCCTGTTTCACAATGGATCTATTCTGACAGATACCATGTTCCTACCACAGTTCCGTGGACTATTCCTTGTGGTCCGATGTAGCAGTAGCTCCCTGCTGTCATCTGTCCATACCTATCAAAACCAATGGAAGCAACAAAGTTTTCACAGTTCTGGATGGCATTATGTGGAACTCCATTTCCCAATGTGCCACTACATTGCTTTGTTAGCCTTGCTCAGCCTTCCCCAATTTGGTGTCTTCCAGATATTGAACTCTGCCACCTATCATCCTCATTGGCCCGGCTAGCTGGGGCTGGTGGGACTGTAGTCCAGCAGATCTAGAGAACAACAGGTTGGGAAAAGCTTGCCTACTCATGCAAGGCCTCCCAGTTAGTTAAACCCTTTGAAACAGTTCTATACCTCTCTCCTTCTGGCTTCTTACAGTGCAGACCTAGACTTGTCTTCTCAAAGTGCACTGCGTTCTGTAGGGCTTACTCCCAAGGAAGGAGGTACAGCACTGCAACCTTAGTCTATATTCTTATGCATGTACAGAAATTCGATGACTCATGTAGATCTACCTGTTCCTTAAAGGTAAACTGGACAATTGATAACTTACATTGTAACCCCCATTGCAAACATTCGTTCATATTCATCTCTGGAGGAATAGTTGGGAATTACCTTTAAAAAAAACAAAAGAAAAAACACCAATGGTGGGGTGAGAAGGAAAGGGACAAAAGAAAGAGATCTCTGTATAATGCTACCATCGCTCCAACTTAATCCAATTAACCCATCTGAAGAGCAAAGGAGATCCATTTCCAGTTATAGATAATACATAAAATATGGGCCTGTTATAATGACGCCCCTTAAGGATATGCAGGAACCTCTAGATATTTTCTCTAGTATCTGCAAGGCAAGAGAGGCTGTTGGCTCAAGAATGAGATACCCAAGGAACCATGGCACAGGTGCAATTAGAATGCCCTATTCTGACAAAATTCAGTGCTAGAGGGCGGCAGCTGGAGACGTAAATAGGGCTTCCTATAGACTTCTGGGTGGCCACTGTGAAAACAGATCATCCACCTTTGGTCTGAAGTAGAGATGCATGATTCTGTCAATTTTGGTTTCATTCTGTTTCTCATCCTGCTCATGCCGTTCCTCCTTTCTGCGCAAGCCCTGAATCCTCGGTGCTCAACTTGTAATGGCCACCCACCCCGCTGCCCTGAAAATTAAGGGAAGTGTGGTCAGACAAGGAAAGGCTCAAGCCAGCAGAAAGGGGAACCTTGGCGCAGAGACCCTCACCCCACATTTTAACTCTTTGGGAAGGGGATAGCTACTGCTGCTCCCAGTGGGTTTCGCGTTAAATCACCAGAAAGGAAGTGCTGAAGGATCATCACCAACCCACACAGGGCCAGTGCGGTAAAGCAGAGGAAGCACTGTGGGAAGGATACACGATAGCAAAGGGAGAGCAAGACATCAGTAGCATTTACCATGCCGTTGGTGATGACTAATCGAGGAGCATTCCGATGGCTAGGGAAGAGCCCCAAAGGATGTCCACTGTACATGACCAATGTCTGATCTTCGGTCATCTCACACAAATAGTGCATCACCAGCCAGAACTGGAGGAGAATGGGACAGAAAAGTGGCAGCCTTGGTTTCCTTCGTACATCAATGAGCATTCTCAGGCTTTCAAGGGCAACAGTAGGTCAAAATTGGGTGGCTACCAAATTCCTATAAATAGCAAAGGGATGATTTACAATAATGAATTGGCAAGTGGGAAGGGAATGATGAATATTCTTCCCAAAGTCTTTGGCTCTGAAACTGTTTCACTCCAGCCATTTTTTCTTCATGGTGCAGCTTGGAAGCTTGAAGTAATTCATACAGGGCAGAAAACTGCTTTAAGATGAAGTGATTTTGGAGAAATGGGTGACCATCCCCTCCATGCATCCATGTTGCAGTTTCAGTTGCCTCTCCTACTAACCTGGGACAACTACATTCTAATAAATAGATTGTGTTGGTCTGATATTGAGCACTATCCCTAAATTTCTACTTTTAAAAGCAATGCTGCAGGCAACATGAATGCAGCTTTATGCATAACATTACACTTAATCTTTTTAAGTATTTTTAAAGGAAGCCTCTTAGCAGGAAATGCATAAATGATAGCAGGACTAAATTATCAGATGCCCTTTCTGTACCATGTCTGGCAGTCCCTGTGCTATTGAAATTTAAGAAATGTGTAGGACATGAGAAGTGCTAGGAAATAGACTGATAGTCTATGAAGCTGCTGCAAGACGGGCATCTGGGCCTCCCTGCCTCCATCCCTGGCCAATACTTTGGCTGCGTCATTCTGAAACAAATGACACTTCCAAGCGCTCTTCCACACCAGCCCCAGCTGGAGCATTTACAGTAGCCCCCAAGAACGTCTCATCCAATTCCACTGAGACCTGGGTTCAGCTTCCCACATAAATTGCCACCTTGGGCACCTTAATCTACACTATTTACAGAAATGCTATAATAACCTATGTTTATTCATGCACAACAGCCCTCCAGGCTTATTAATCCAGAAAAGAGATGAACACATACAGAGGAAGTCCCATCTCAATTTCTGCGGTTCAAAGATGGCCCAAGCCTTTCTGTTAAAGCGCCAGAGAAATTTATATCCCAAGATAAAACATGACTTGACGCTGTTCAGTAATTCACTTAGAAAAAAGGAAGGGAAAAAAGGAAGGGAAAACACAGTTAACACACCAGAAATAACATTTTGTGGCATAGTTATAGTCAAACGTCTCTTTCAAGTCTTTTTTCATGACACCAGACACTGAGAACAAACTGTCCTTATCACAACTGAATAAAATCATGCATCTAACTGCTATTCTTAAGTATCCGGTGACAAAGAAGTATTGTTTGCTTTGCTGTGAAACTCTTGTTAAATATCGTGGTCATATCTAAGTTGGACAAGGAAGCTGGAGCAAAGGAAGAGATAGCAAGTTTCCAAATGTTGTGTTGTCTGTATTTCACTCTGCGGCCCCAGGCACATGCCTTGAAGAATGTTAGGGACACTAGATACAAAAGCAAGTTCTGCATATATCTTTTAGACGCAAAGTGGCTATTTCAAGGAAGAAAGCTTGAAAGCTGTGATGGCTCCACTGTGGCTGGGAACCCAGGAGTTCTAATTCCTGACGGGGTAGAGAATTATCGTGCTTATTTAATGATGAGTCAGGAGCATTCTGTGCTTGCTTAAGGGCACACCTACCTGCTTTATTTTTCAATTTGTTTTAAAGCATGCTAAAACCAGGGGAATTAGAATCTTAAAATAAGGAGGTTGGAAAGGGCTCTGTAGGCCATTTGTTCCACACCTTGCTTGAGGCAGGCAGTCCAGCCTATCTCCATTTGTTCCACAGTAGAGCATCTCTCACCTTCAAGATCTCCGAATGGTCAACTGAATTCTACAAGTCTATAATTTACACCTATTTGATCTAGTGCCGCCTTCTGGGGCACCAGAAAACAGTCTTTGCTCTCTTCCAAGTTACTGTCCTTCCTGAATTCTATCTTGTCAGCCCTCAGCTTTCCCTTCTCCAGATTAAGTTGTGGACACACGTTTTCAGCCTAGGTGCATCTCCTTGCTAGTGCATCCCCCACATACACACCCTCACAGAAGTGAATTGCCAAGGATCCATCCACTCCTTGGGACGAGACCATTTGCTGGCACCGAGAGAAAGAGACGTAGCCCTGTGGATCAGGACCAGGGCTCTCAAGAGCATGAGGAAAACAGGCTGTCCCAAGGACCTCAGCCTTGGTCTTTGCAGGACCCTCTCTGGGCAAACTGTTTAAGAGCATCTCTTGCCATATGCCAGCCTGCAAGTAAATCAGCAGAATGGCAGTGCTGCTTACTCATCTTGAGTTGACGCAGTGGCAGGGACGACTCCAACCTCCCACTTAAAAGGGAAGCCCTGAACCTTTCCCAACCAAGTGACCTTCCCAACAGCCCCACAGCTGCCTCTGCACATCCACCCCACTGCAATTACCTCCGGTTACTGGTCCATCTAGGCCCAGTATAGTTCTGGCCTGTGAGATCATGCATTTATACCAAAGTGCTGCAGAAGTGAAACTGTTTCCTCTGATTCACGAGGCCTGGGCCTTCTGGGCCTTTTGACTTGCTTCTCATCAAAGAAAGTAACAGACCCACGCCTTTCCTCATCGCTACTCTTGGAAGTCTCCCACAGTGCAGTGCTCAAGTTTGGGAAGGGGGACTTATTTCCAATTTTTGTCAAACCAGAGGCCCTGTTTTGTAGCCTTCTAGAAGCAGGACTCAAGGAGCAAACGAGGCTGGTCCTCATCCTCTCCTCTGCTTTTCCCCTCCTCTCCCCTGGGTAAGTCAAGAACTGGATTGCTGGTCTGCTTTTTATTTTAACCACAAATCTCCACAGCCCACATTATTCAGCCAGTGAGAGTCAGCACACCTGAACAAACTTTGCCTGAGCAGGATGGGTATCCAAAAAGTGACACATAAGTAGGGTCTGGCTTCCCACACAATTCGTGGGAGCAAGTATATCAACAGCAGCATACCTGAGCCCAGTTGCTGAAGACTTGGCCATTTCCTCCATAAGTTATAAGTTCCTGGGGAAACTGCAAACACAAATTGTAAAATGATACTGGAAATGGCTCTGCAGTAGTTCTGTTACAGCATGTCTTACTTTGTGTCTCAAAACCCAGAAAAACCTATGTTCTCGGTATATCTTATTTTCTGTTGCAAACCTGAGGAGCTACAAGCTCTTCTTGACTAATGATATTTAAGTAGAGGTTGGATGGGGCATTGTAGTGGAAAGATGCCTGCACTGAGCAAGGGGCTGGATGTCTTCCAATATCACATCCAACTGTAAGGGCCAAAACAGTCACGATGGTTAAATAACCCTTGCATAACCCTACAATTAACCACAGGCCATGCAAGGGTTGTTTATACACCATGACAACCATCAGTCAGAAGCATCATATTCATAATGACAGCCCATCATATCTCACAGCTCCTTGAGGGTAAATCAATCATTGATGGGCTGTCACGTAGTATAAATCAGATCAATATCAAACACTGAAAAAATATCTTCCATCCCCATTCCACATAAGGGACATTGAAGAAAGACCTTTCGCAACGAAGGGGCTGAAATATACTGTATGTCTGAGGCCATGATGAATTAAGCTTTAGAGGTGTGTTCTCAATTTAAGTCAGTGAATGCATCTCACCACAGCAGCCCATGGTTAAACTGTATCACACTGTGGACTAATTTGCATGTCATGAAAAACCGTGTTGAAAGCAAGCCGTTGTAGGTTGGTTAATTCCTTGCTAAGCCACCCTGCTGCCAACAGATAATCAGGCACTCGCTAGCTTGCCATGGTTTGCATCCCCTTTTGTCCTTCCACCCACTCCCTGCACCCATCCTGAGGCCTTTGCCGTACGTCCTAAAGTATACTTTGAGGCTTGCATGTTCACTGCACCACCAGAGTGTCTCTCATTCAGTGCAGTGTAAAAGTGAGCTTCTCTCTCCATTTCAGACCAGTCCTGGAAGAACTGAAATGTGATGATTCACAAAGACCAACATTGCCATTGACATGTGAACTGGATTCCTTCCCAAGACTAAACTTGCACTGAATTTTCATTACCTGGGCCACTTCAGGATCAAGATTATTCATAATCATGTGCATGATTGCAGCGGCGTGTTTGGTTTTGCAAGGATATTCATGGATGGGATAAGCTCTGCAGTTAAAAGGAATAGGTAAGGGAATGAAATAATTATTTTTAACCATTTTACAATTGCATATTTGGATGTATCACAAATGAAAAGAAAAACCACAATGAAAATAAAGCACTTGACCAAATGGTCAGGTCAGTCAGAGTACAATCCTATGGCCTCTCAATACTGGCTGGGGTGCCATAGGGTAGGTCAGAGCCCCACTTCTAAACTTAGAAAAACTCGGTCTGCCTCTGCCCTCCCTCCATCCTTGCAGTCAGCTCGGTTCTTTCCAGACTGGCTGGGCTCCAGAGATGGAAAACCATCATCCTCCGACAAATCCTCACACCGCCTCAGCCTCTCTTCCCTGCTTGGAGGGGAAAAACATTTAGATGGCCAAAATTTGTCATCTAACTGTTTGGGAGGCGAGAGGAGTGCAGATATAACTGCACCTTCCATTGGATACCTGTTGTGCTCCAAGTTCAGAGCGTTCCGGCAGGTACATTGGATGGGACCCTTAGGACTGCATCAGTACAGACACTTACACAGAAGTAACTTGAACTCAACTGTTATGTATGAGTAGACATGCGTAAGATTGCACTGTAGGTCATTTTTTGGTAGAAATCATTCTAATCATGTGATTAACAAATTCACACATTTTTCAGTATTCCAGGAGTTCTGGTATTCCCATCAAAATCCATTCCCACTGCATAAACTTATCCAGTATTAAAGACCTTTTTATCCCTAGGATTCATAGAGGTGAAGGATGTGAGCTTCAGTGGTTGTGCTTATGAATCCCAACAGACTGGACCAAAAATTGTTTTAGTTGCCTGTGGATTGTAAATAGCCAGATTCCTTCAGCATAAGGAAGCCAGGCAGAGATTCTTAGGACAGGACAACTAGGGTGGCCATCTAAGATAAACAAGGAAGAACAAACCAATATGCATATGCATGTTACCAATATGATCCTGCATGTTTAGACAGGGAAAAAATGGCCTACGACTGCACAGCTGATTGGGGTATGCTGAGAGCTGTAGGCCATTTTTGGTAAGCATGTGTAGCAAATGGACTTATCCCCATGGACACGAAGGCATTAAATACAAATATTAAATATACACGTTTGTCGTCAGAGGCTGGCCTCAGTGGAGCCTGTTCCAAAGCTGGGGGAACACCACTGAGAACACTTTCCTCCTTGTGGCCTCCAGCTGAGCCTTGGTGGTGGCAGTGGGGCAGGCCCCAGATTCTGAGCGCACTGTCCAGGCCGACTGAAAGTGAGAGAGGTGCTTCATCAAGTATTACAGTCCCAAGCTGCAGACATCAAAACCAGGACTCTGAATGGGGCTTGGAAGCATTTAGGCAACCAAGGCAAGTAATAGATGTAGCAACACAACCCTGGTTTCCAGAAACCCTGGGGAACAAACCAAGGTTAACACAACCTGGGTGTGGAGAAAATAAGTTGGAGCTCTCTAATAAGTTCGCAATGGGAGACACAGAAATCATCAGGTTTTGGCCTAGGACAATCTTCCCTGTCCTGGTGCCTCCAGATATTTTCAACTGCAGTTTCTAGGATGACTGAGCAGCATCTTTGGTGTGCAGATTTAAATTACCCCCAGACTGCAGATAAGCACATGTAAGTTCACCAGTGGGTCAGATTACCTGCCTGTCTGCATAGTGCCTCACTTGTTTTGGCTCCCACCTACCACCTTTTTGGTGACATCACCCAGTTGGGCCATGATGATGCCCCCTGACTGTCCACTAGCTCCATCCAGGGCCCATGTCAAAGGTAGGCATGATTGGACACTTCCCAAGGGACCACGCCTCAAGGGTGGGGGGGCACTGAGAAGAGCTCCTGGACATGTTCTTCCTCTCCACTTTCATGGCAACCTGCTTGCTGGCCTGCCTCTTGCTCAGGCCCAGAGCATGGTGGTGGTGAGAGGAGGACCAGGAGATGCTCCTGCTGACTGGCTCCCTGGCTCTGTGCCTGTCGGGCATGCAAACAGGAGCAGCGATGGCAAGAGGAGCAACAGCAGCTTGTAACAGCACCAATGAGAAGGTAGAGTGGGGAAGGAGGCCCACAGAGGATGCCTTGGCCAAGGACCCCCAAAGCCTGCAGCCAGTACTGGTTCACCCCTTCCCAAACCAAGACGACTTAATCTCACTCTTAGCACGGGACTGGCTGTTCGAAGCATGCCATCCCCAAGCCCTTACCGCATCTTCATCTGGGGACAGAACCTGTACATGTAAATATGTCCGTAGAGCTTCAGTTCTTTGGCAAATTCCGGTGCTAGTATGCCATGCAAGTTGGGTGGAAAATATCGCAGAGCATTCTTCAAAGCCAGCTGCCAAGATAGAAAGGGTGGAGGAAAGGGGGGAGCAACAGTAAACTTAAAAGGTGATTAAGTGGGAGGTTATCACACAGTTAATTAATCATATGCATTTTATCAGCCACAGTGGGAAATGTGCCCAGATCTTAAAAGTGTATTCAAGGGTGTTGGCCATAGTAAGTAAGAGGCTCCAGTAAACAAGGTAATGCAACATTTGGGATGGGATCTTTTCACTCTAACCTTTATATAAACAAGATAATATCCTGGCATTGTGTCTATGCTGCACCCATTCTCCAGAGAAGACAGAATAGCAAGCCAAACCAACTGTAATGAACCGAGTCTAGTAATTGCGCCATTATCCCAAGGACAAAACAATGGAAAATGCTCCAGTGCCTGGACTTTGTCCACCCGGCTTTGTAACCTTACGGTCACACTGAAATGGCCCAAATGGCTCTATGCATGCAAATTGATCGAGATCACTCATTACCTTGCCAAGGAAAACACAAGCTTCTCTCCCCAATGTTAAAATATGAATTCCCAAGAAGCCAGAATTTTACAGACCCACCCTCTTGGACAGATGTCTAAAAAGAGATTTGCGCAGCCAGAAAAAAGAAAAAAAATTCAGATGGGCTATTTTTTGCTGCTCGCATGTAAGTATGAACTGCTGTAAAGAATAGTTTATAGACACCCAGAAGAGTCTCAGCTGTCACTGCAAAGCCAAGTCGGCCCTCGGCCTGTCACTCCCCCTCAGTCAGTGCGTGGATCTGCCACTGGATCCAAGGCAGCATGCCAGTTTCCCCACCAGGTCTAGACTGAACAAACTGAAAAGGAGAGCCTCTCTCTTGTAAAGGAAAGTCACTCTGCAGATGTCGGGGACACTTTCTCTGTAAAAATGAGTCCTCCCAGGGCAGAGATGGGGAAAATCTGGTCTGGGGAGCCCTTTTGGCCTCTCCAGATTTGCCCCCAAGCTCCAGCCCCTCCCCCCAGGTAGGGAAAATCTCTTCACCAAGAGAGAAGTTATTTGCTTTCAGTTGCAGTGAAATGATTTTCCCTGCTGGAAACCTGATCACAGAAAATCGATCAGAGAGAGCTGTCCTTGAAAATGTGCTCCCAATTTGCAGCCCCAAATTGCCCCCTAACCCACTCAGTTGTGCCCTAATTACCCACAATTACCCCAGCCAAACCCCACCTAACTGCCTGGTCTGTCGTCGGAGCATGTGTGTTGTATGTGAATGTATAGGTCTGGGCAATCAAGTTGAGGGCAGCATACCAGCAGTGAGGTAGTATTTTTAAATATCCCACCGGAACCCTTAAATGGTTTGGGACCACATTCTTTGAAGGACCATCTTCACCCTGTCAACTGGCCTTATTTTAAGACGGAGAGGGGAGGGAAAGGGAGGGGTTCTTCTCATGTGCCAACCTCTGAGGTCAGCTAGATGGGCAAGATCAGGAGAGAGGGGCCTTTTTCACAGTGGCCACACACCTCTGAAATGAGCTGCCACCACAGGTTTATCAGTTCACACCACTGTAGGCTGACAGGAAGGCTCTGGAAAGCTGCTTGTTTCCGTGGCCTTCTTCTGATTAAATCTTATTGAACCATATTCTGTAGCTAAAATTTTGCTGCAGGTTTTTTAGTCATACTTTATTGCTGGTGCTTGTTGTTTTATGAAGGTTAACTGCCTTATCATTGTATTTTTATTATAGGAATGGTAGCGTTGTAAGCCACCTTGGCAGGGCTTTTGCCCTGAAAGTCACTTTAGAAATATTTTAAATTGACATTTCACTTGTGCCGTGTACTGCAAAGCTCTCTGGGCAGTTTACATAGGCAGGGAGTTGAATGAGTCTCATCGGTAGCAAGAGCACAATGGAGCAAGAGGCTGTAAAGGCGATCTGTTTGTACTGGATGAAGGAAGAATCTTCTGGCATTCTGAAGACTGAACTTAACAACTTTTGCTATTGTGGGAACAAACTGATAGGACAGCCCACTCTCTGATTTGTTGGATGAGGAAAACACCTTTCTCAGGATTGCTGGTGAAAGAGCAGCACGGCATCCATATCATAGGGAGGGGAAAAGAGAAACTAGAGGGTGTAGCTGCTCAAATGCCAAGCAACAAAGGGGTTTGGGAGTAGAAGAAGCCAGGAAATGTCAATAGAACGAGCCTGCTAGATATTGCTTGGTTTATCCAAGGAAATTAAGTTGGGGTGGGATAAAGTGCCGCAGTGCTCTTCAGAAGAGCCCAGGGCACATGAATCTTTCAACATCTCTCCGAAAGGCATCCTATTATTGCCAGAAGCAGAGACACACATAAACAAAACATGGGGACAGTTTCAACTTGCTGCTGCAAATAGAAAGTGAGAGTTGGGATTCTTGGCTGAACTTAACCAGTGTTGTTCCCATTGCAAAACGCCAGTGTGGGACCTCGCTACCATTTTTGCAACTAATCCTGCTACTATTATGCCAATAAATGAAACTGATGCTAACATCCCTGAGGCTCCTTCTCTCATTCCCTATATACCATGGGTCCTCAAACTACGGCCCGTGGGACGGATCTGGCCCGCCATGCCCATTTATCTGGCCCGCGCCTCCACCCGTGCGCATGCTCACCTTGCCACTTGGGTGGGGAGGTGGTGGCTTGCTCGCTCGCTCGCTCGCTCAGAGATGGTTTTGGACTCGCTGGGAGATCTCCAAGTGGGCAAGCCAC
This sequence comes from Varanus komodoensis, assembly GCF_004798865.1. Taxonomy (NCBI): domain Eukaryota; kingdom Metazoa; phylum Chordata; class Lepidosauria; order Squamata; family Varanidae; genus Varanus; species Varanus komodoensis. The sequence continues at coordinate 21,577,955 of NW_025336346.1, forward strand.
CGTCATGCATGCCTGACACCGCCTGACCAGCTCGCACACCTGACAGTTGGCCCCCTATTGAAAAAGCTTGAGGATCCCTGCTGTATACTAACGACAAACTCCTTTGCTGAATAGCAGTCCTTATGGAGACAACAGCCTCTAGCGTTGTGCTCACACAGTGGCCCAACAGGTATCCCAACAGGTCGGAAGGCCACAAACACATGATTGCAACAGCATGTTTTCGCCTGTGTTCCCTAGAAGCTAGTATTGAAAGGTATACGGCCTCTGCTGGCTGGGGGTGTTATAGAGACATCACGACCTGTAGACATTGGCAGCCCAATTTTCCACCTCCATACATGCACAAGAAGCAGGTATCAGTAGGCTTGGAGGTATTCCAGTGAGGTGTAGTAGTTAGAGGAGTGCAGGACTGGGGACTCAGGGGCTCTGGGTTCCAGTCCCCACTCGGCCATGGAGTTCCCTGGGTGACTTTGGGTCAGTCACAGGCTCTCAGTCCAACCCACCTTACAGGGGTGTTGTTGTGAACATAAGATTGAGAGGAGGAGGAGAATTATGTAAACTGCCTTGAATTCCTTGAAAGGGAAAAAATGGGATTTAAACACTGTATAAGAAATAAATAAACCCAACATTTGCAGAACCGAGCTTTAAAAATGCTTAGAAAGTTGTGGCGAGTAGCACAGAAATAGTCCACTGAAGACCGAGCACGCTTGTTGAGCATAGAATGATGAGTGACTTGGAGGGAAATGGAAAATCAGTAGTGAGAGAAATGGAATGGAGTAATCTGGAAACGGGTATGGCCAGCTGGTTGGAACTCTGCAGAGAAGCACCCTACATTTAACATACTGTTCCATGTCCAGCATACTGAATATTCAGGACCAGTAAAAGAAAACTTCTAGTATATGCCTCACTTGTCTTAAAATCCTATATGTGAGCACTGGAATTACAAACAAAAATCCTGAACTTGCATAGAAACCAAAACAGAGAATTTTTCGTAAGATGTGCATTTGAAACAAATCATTATTAAATAACCTAGTCCTAAGGATTTAGGCTTGGGTAATATAATAAAACTACCTAGGTAAAGAAGCATGTGCTTTTAAATATTTAACAGGCATATTTGGAGGAAAAACTAACTACAATTATACTAAGTACAAGGAAATTAAAAAGTCAGTTTTACAAATAAGTCACAAGTCTTTAACATTCCTCTCATCTAAAGTGAAGCAAAACTTCCAATGAGATAAAATACCCTTAGAATTTTGCTTGGCTGGGAGAAGCGAGGAACATGTACAAACAATAGAGAACCAAACAGACAATATGATTAGTAGAGTTCAGTTACTGTTTCACAGAGCAGCTGCCTGCTTAAATAAACGGGAAAAGATACCACCAAAGAGCAAATAATTAACCCCAAACCCTGAAGTCTGTGTTTCAACTTAGTGTGCCAGATCACCTGATTTCCCTAAAATATTCTACACCATTCTTTCCAGTGTGGTGACCTCTCATTATTTTGGATGATAACTCCCACCAGGAATAATAGAAGTTGTAATCCAAAATATTCAGAGGTCATCCCACTGGGGAAGGCTGTTCCTTACCACCCTACCAGCATGTGTGCACATGCATGCACGCACATGTGCACATATGTGCACGCATGCACACAGAGAGAGGATTTATGGTGACCTGATTTGAAAAACTGGGTCTATCTTCTCTTGTTTGCACAGATCCGTTTTGCTGAGGCCTTCCAAAAGCACGGCCAGGTCTACGAGGAAGAGAGAACAAGGTAGACAGAGCAAGGGATGGCTATCTACAACTCCCTGACACAGGTCCCACTGAAAGCTCTAAAAGAACTGAAATATCCCATTTGCCTGCAGAACAGATGCTGGCTCTGTTATTGGGGTGATGAGTGTTTAGTGCTTTGTTCATGAAAAATGCATTAACACCTGAATCTTCAAAGTCACATTTGCCTTGGCTTTATGTCTTGCCCACTGCCATGCAGGGCACCCTGCAGGATTCACAAACAGAGGGACACAGGAATCTCAGTACTGTGAAAGGTCCGTGGCAGGCCTGTCTGTCGCAGGGAACCACCACTCTGGAAGCTGCCACGGTCCCTTTGGCAAGTCTCCCTGTGTCGGGTGGGTCGTGTGCAAGAAGCAACCCATCGGACCCTCCAACTGCTAGAGATGCAATTCAGTGCAAAAACATAGCCATGTGGGAATGGCCCCGTGCAGAGAAAATATGAACAGAGAGCCCTTTGTTTTACTCATGATGAGTGGGCGATGAGCTTAGAGAAAGAGTGCACAAGTTCATCCCTCGGTGATATTTTAAGCAGCAACCAGCAATATAAAGCAGCAATATAAAAAGAGAAACAGGTAGCCACTTGCATGGGCAAAGGCAAGACAGTTCATGTAAGCAAGAGCTGCTGTGGCGTTGGCGTCTGGGATCTAGGCTCCACTCAGCACTGAAGCTCACGGGATGACTTTGGGCCAGCCATGGGCTCTCAGTCTAACCTGCCCTGCAGGGCTATTCTAAGGATAAAATGCAGAGGAGGTGAACCTGGCACACTGCCTCAGGTTCCGTGCAAGAGGAAAACAGCCAGGATATAAATGTAATACTATAAGTGTAAGTACGCTTACTAGAAAACATACCCTTGAACTCACTGGAATTTTCTTCTTTAGGATTGGGCCACAGTAGATGTACCCTCTTTGTGCACTGCTTTGTACTCTAATTGTGCAAGTGTATGTTTTTAAAATTAAAATAAAAGATCGATGTCTGTCTAACCAGCCAAAGTACTTCACCTCTCTTTTGCTGCGTTGAGGGTGAACAGAAGGGCTGGTGTGAAGATTGCTTTGGTCCTTCCTTTCGTGCAGGGACTTCCGTCTTCTGCAGGGACTTTGTGTTTGATAAACCGAAGTGCTGCGGGCTGAGGGATATTGCCTCCTTGACAGAGTGACAGGGGGCTCCACAGAAAAGGTGTACAGATGCTCCCTTACCTTTTCCTCCTGTGCAGTGAGGTTGGGTCCCCTGACAGGAGCATGAGGGATTCCACTCCTTCGGGCTCTGTTCTCGGGAAGAGGGTGCAGCGGGAGCCCGCTGCAAAGTTCCTTCAGGCTGGACATGGCTGCTGGGGGAATGCTAGCAGCAGCAAGAGACCAGCCACGGAATATGCCTGCCTGAGGGACAGCCCGTGGAAAGGGCCTCGGAAATACTACAGCAGGGCTAAGGCGGCTCCTGATGAAAGCGGGTTGCCCTTTGGCCCTCCACAGGAGCTGCCAGTTGTCTGGGGGTAAGAGCCGTGTGTGTCACACCTATTCCACCTGCACAATCCTATTGGTTTCTTCTACCCCCTCCTCTTAAATAATCATTCACAGCTTTACTGTTTATTCTCTGTACATGATATTGTCCTGTCACTTTGAACCAAATTTGGCCTAGTCCTGTACTTTGAACATACAACACAAACATTCACTGCTTTCAGCCCAGGGTGTGAGGCCAACTTTTGTGAGAATTCAAAGGGAAGCATGTCTTGCTAACTTTATACAATCTCAGACACAAATGCCTTTTCCTTGGCAAGTTTGCATCTTTAGGGCTTATATCACCTCTGAGCCTTTCTCACACAAGTTGCTATTTAACTGCGTTTATTATGTAGTTCAGATTTTGATTCCAGAAATCCCCAAGGTGGTTTTTCAACAGGGAAAATCCACAGTAAGACATTTAAACAATATATTTTTGTTTCAATCACATCCATAAAACATCCATCAAATAAATCTACACTACATCATTATTGCTCAGCACCAACAGCATAACTAACCTAATCAGAGCACCCACCCAAAAGCTCTTTGAAACTAGACAACCTTTTCCCCACATTTGAAAAACCACCAGGAGAGGAGGGAGGTGAACCTGACCCAAAATTTTGCTTCCAATACTGAGATTACCTTGTTCTGAGCAGCCACCTGGCCACTGTACCCAATGGTGGGGGCGAGCAGAGCAGGGCTTCCCAGGAAGATTGCAATGTATGGGTTGGTTCATATGGGAGAAGCCATAAATATCTTAGGGCAAGACCTTCAAAAGAACTTAGAATTCAACCCAGAAACAAACTGGGAGCTGACAAAGCAGTTCAGGTATTGGCATTAGAATGTCAAAGCAGCTTGCAGAGGTTAGTATACTGGAAAATGCATTCTGAAACATTTCTGAGTTGCAGTTCCAGGGCAAGTGACAGAAATGGCACACATAAAGATGCCTTTATCATTTCCATGTGGAGATGGAAAGAGAGGCGTGCACAATCCAAAAATGGAAATGGAAGAGGCATGCACAATCCAGATGAGCATCCTGTGCAATGCCATTTTTATGTTTGCATTTCAACACAATGAAAACAAGATTCCTTTGGCACGTTATGGCTTGTTCTACTGCTCTCGTTTGCATAATACAACCCCCTTTGGGCTGTGGAGGGCTCTTTGTCAAATTCCAGGTGCCATAGATCAGTGGCAGGGTACCTGCTTTGCATGCCAACAATCCCAGGTCCACGTGGAGTTCCCCATCATCTCCACATGGAGCCCTTTCCGCTCCCAGACAATGTACATGAGCGGAACTAGATGGACTGACTCAGTCCTGTAAAGCAACTTCTTTAAAAAAAAAGAAACATTTAATTTTAATTCATTTCTAATGTGGGGACAAAATCTGCATGTGTTCCTGTATGTTGCCAATTAGGCTTGCAAAAATTGCACTAGGAGAGCCTCTGATGTAGCATAATCCAGGAGTGCCAGTGTGGTGCATTGGTGAGTGTGCTAGAGCAGGAATCTGGAAATCCGGGTTCTAGTCCCCACTCTACCAGGAAGCTCACCAGGAGACTTCAGGTCAGTCATGGGCTCTCAGCCTAATGTAGCTCAGCCCCACGTACCTTACCTTGTGAAGATAAAATGAACAGGAGGAAAATTTTGTATGTATATATCATGAATTCCTTGCAAGATTCTCCATGTAACTACGATCTGTGTGCATGTGTGTGCTCACACTTTGAAACACAAAAACGTACACCTGTGGAATGCCCACATCAGCTCCTGTGGGAGCCTCAGCCTATTTTTCTAAATGGAAGAGGTGACTCCAAGCAAAGATGCAGGCAGGCAGTGAACTCGTTCTGATACAAAAAGAGTTCCTGAACTTACGGTGGTGGCTTGTCCATACAATATTTTAAGTATTATACATTGTTCTACAAAGAGAGAGAAAAAAACAAGAAAAATGTAGATCAGGGAATTAAGTCAAAAGTACATCAACCGACAGTGGGCTGCAAAATCTGGGCAGAAAGATCTAAAATATACTGAGGAAGGAGGAAGGTTGGTGACCACCCTTTGAGTATATCGAAGAGAAATAACCACATATGCAGGTGGTCAATGCTAATGCAAAACAAGATTAGAAAATCCATTTAAAACTTATGGATACAGTGGGTCCTTGCAAGAGGAAGAAAGGTGGGGTATAAATTTAAAGAGATGATGATGATGATGATGATGATGATGATGATGATGATGGAATAGATCTAGAACCTTAGAGGCAGATGCTTCCTGGGTGGCCTTGAGCAAATAACTTTCTCTCAGCATTGACATGCATCATTTGTAAACTGGGGGCAGAAAAGTGGCATACGTTATAAGTCTGCAGTGAAAAGATGGATGCAGAAAGAAACACTCATAATCACAAGGGAATCCTAAAGAAGGTGCATTTAGGGAAATGCATTGTGGGAGTGAGTCAGCCATAAAAATGAAAAGGAGGCCAAACAGTAATACAGTAGACTCTCAGTTAACTGTCTCCCATGGGGATTGGTAGATGCTGATAAAAGTTGTTGTGAACCGTCCAGATATCTGTGATGGGATGGTAGACAAAAGTTTAGATAGATAGATAGATAGATAGATAGATAGATAGATAGATAGGTTTCTAGCTGCTTCAGAGTTACTATTAAAAACAGGTCTAATACTATACCCCATACTATTCCATAGCATGCCATAAACTCTGTCTTGACTAGGTATTAATACTGAAATGCAGTTCTTAAAAGTTAATAAAGACAAATAAAGACAAATTTGTACCTTCTGAGACTGAGCCTTAACGTCACAGATCGTTGGCAAACGGACACTAAATTCCCCCATGAGCACTGCACCGCTCTCGCCTTTCCCAAGCCTCTTGCTTATTTCCATCTTGTGATAGAGGATAAGCACTCTTCGTTGACACTTCTTGGGACCTGTTGCCGCATACCTGAAACGCAAAATTTGAATAACATTAGATCCCCACGACCGGTATGTTTACCCGGTGAATTGGCCCGAGCGGGAGACAAACACGTGGCTGACTCCAGGCACGGAGCCCGGGCACGCCGAGTTTAAACTTACTTTTCCGCTGGAAATTGATTTCATTTTTTTTAATTTAAAGTATAATTTCTTCGATTGTTTTGCCGGTTGCTTGAGTTCCTGTTAACCGGAAGTCTACTGTACAATAATGATACAATAATTGAATAACAATACATAATGAGCATTTTTTTATGTCAGAGCGGAGCAATTGGGTATAAGGCATGCTTTCACTGCAATTCATAGGAAGCTACTTTCTGGACCAGATTTGTTTTCTTGGAAACAGAAACAAAAAAGAGGCTTGTTCCTGAACTTTGAATACTTGTTTTTTTCTGTAACCAAATATTATGGCTACTGCTCCCTGGAGCCCAGCAAGGTGAGATGACCAGAGACTTACGATCAATTTGTGTAATCATTTTTTCTTTACAAATTTGAAAAGCAACACCGGACAGCGAAAAACTGGGCTGTGACACTGCCAGGGTCCCCAGACACCAGCAGCCCCTCCCCAAACCCCCCTTTTTTTTTACTTGCTAATCCGTGACAAAAACCTAGTCTACTTTTCGATATTTCCCTTTTTTCTGGCTAAAGTAAAAAGCGCAAAACTACTCTCCATGCAGAATCTGGCAGGTAGGTATAACTTGCATCCTAGATGCCCTTCCTTGACTGCTCATTAGTAAGCATCCAGTCTTAATTGGCCAAAGTCCATAAACGGGACAGCGTATGGCTCGGAACAGCAGAAAGTTATTAAACGCACTCTGCCCACGGTCTCGCTCTCGCTTGCTAAAAGCGCGGCAAGCGGCTGTTATTAGCCGTTCCGCCCGACAGAGGGCGCTGCGGAAATATCAATTAATCGCTGCCTCCGGGAGCCAAAAAGGAGAAAGCGGACTCCCCCACCGCCCCACTTGTCGCCGGGCTTTTAATTTAAAGGTACAAGAACAAGCGCTGGGAAAGCAGCAGACTGGGAAAGGATAACCCGGCGCTTGCAAGAGCCCTTTGAGCCAGGCTCTTGCAAGAGAAGAAAAGACGGCTAAGATGCAAATATGGTGACACGTGCGTTTCCAGAGCGGCAACAACAGAGCAAGCCCAAAAACAAACGAGTGTGCAAATGATTTTAAAAAAATCAAACCAGCCCTGCCTCTTTCAAAGAAATGAAGAAGGGAAGATAACATGTAATAATCCTGTTTGCAGCCAGACAGGGCTCGAGAAGGCAGAGAAAGGCTCAGATGGGAAAGACCGCTGCGGGAGGGGGTGGTGGAGACGATTGCAACGGGGTTTAAGGAACCCTCTCTCCCGCAGCTTTAATTAATATTATGAGTATTGTGATTATTAGGGAAGGAAAGCAACGTCCCCGCCCCCATCCGCAAAGCCACTGTGAATCAAACGGTATCCCGTGCCCTTTGGGAACAGTTCCTCGCTGGGGCTTTAATATCAAGATCGTGCAGGGCAGAAAAGACGATTCCAAACTATTCTAATCGCGTGTGTTTTTGGCGAGCGGAGGGGGTGGCACGAGGGGGGAAACTGCTTGCAAGCTGCTGCTTCTGCGGCGACGGGAGTGCGAGAGCGGAAAGTGACAGCGAGGCAGCGAGGGGGCTTGTTTTGCGATGGTAGTAATGGGGACGGTTGCATCCCCATCCACCTCATCTTTCGATTCGTGCTTCTCCTGATCGGCGAAAAGACGAACAGCCGGCGGAGTGGGCCGGCTGCTCCGCGCCAGACGCGCGCCTGCGACTCTCCTCTCGTCCTGGGCGCAAGGGGGGGAGAAGGCGCTGCGCAGCGAAGGGGCCGCGCGCGAAACAAAGGCAGGTTTTGCCCCGGGTTGCGCTCCCGTTAGGAGCACCGACGGCGTGAGTGAGTCGAGCCAGCGCGGGGCGGGCGCGGGAAGCCGGGGCGGCCGCGCGGGATCCTGCGGGGAAAGGCGGCGGCGAAGCGAAATCGAAAGCCGGCGCGGACTGCCGGGGGGTCCGTCGGCGGGCGGGCGGGGAGAGGGCGCTGGGCGTCCGCTCGCTCCCAGCTGGGCTTGCGCCAGCCATGTGAACTGCAGCCCGTCTCCCGAGGGCAGGGGGCGCCTCTCCGCGCGCGGCGTGATTTATTCATGCGGAGGCCATGCACGGCTGAGAGTGACACGGAGGGAGCCGAGCCAAGCAGAGACCGGGCACACGCCACCTAGATCTTACGAGGACGGAGGAGGAGGAGGAGGAGGAAAGCACATTCACAGAGAACAGGCGAATGAGAGCGAAGACGACGGTCATTGCTGCCCCGAGGGGAGCTTCTCGCTCGAAAGGTCGCGCGCGCGCGCACCCACACTTGTGCAAACCAGAATCGTTATTTAGTCCTCGCGTCGCCGGTGAAGATGGATTTCCTAGGCGGAGTCATGCAACGCAAAAGCATAACGCTGATCGTATTCCTGGAGTATATTATTACTGGTCCGCTTGGAGCAGGTAAGCAGGAAAAAAATAATGAAGACGTCAACGCGTCTATTTCCAGTCTGTGTTATCAGGTCGGGCAGATCTCTAAAATCCCTTTATTTTCGGTTTGATTATTAATGCTCGATAGGTCGACATGTGCTTTGTTCTTTAGGTGCTCAGCCGTCCCTGTCATTGACCCTAGAGGCTGGCCGCATTTACTTCTCTCATTCCCGCCTAAGGGCATCGTCCCTCTAGGTCAGCACTGTGCCCATTTTAAAGTCAGGACGTTGAGGCAGGAGAAAAAGTGTAATTTCCCAAAGCCAGGCAACGAGTCCAGAGCACCTCTGGCTTTGGAAGAAAGCAGGAGAAATTACTTTTCTGAGAATTGTTTTCCAGTTGAAGCGTCAGGTAGGAAATGGTAGTTTGGTCCAAGTTCTGGCATGCAAGACCCACACTGAAAACGCCCGTGTTGACCATCAGAGTCTCCGTTGCCAGGACATGACCTCTTTGCTGTTTCAAGACCGGAACATGAATGGCAGTGTGTTGTGTGGTTTGTGTGTCCCGCTGCTTAACCTTCCTGTACAGCAGCTGAGACTCCGCCAGGCCAGACCTACCTTGACAGGGGAATGGTAGTGAAAAGACACAGCTCAGCCCAGGGAAGGCTTTTATGCAGCCCACGTGCTAAGCATGCCTTTACTTTTCTATATTACTTTTGCCCCAAAGAGGAACATTGTTCAGTTTTGAGCCTTTTTCCAGTATGGGGGAGGGCTAGAGAAAAGGGGCTCCCCCTGCCATGCATCCCAAGCCCTCAAGTGAGCTGGATGAGTCTGAAGTTGCCTGAATAAACAGTCCGTCTGGGGGTGGGGAACTCTTTAAGCCCGAGGGCCAAACTCAGTTGTGAAAAATCTCTCTGGGGCTGCATTCCAGTGATGGGTGGGGAAAATATCCATTATATGCCAGCATTATATTGTTGGTAATGAAACCTGAGGGGAGGGGACTGCACAAAAGGCAGGGAACCACCAAACAATCCGTGGTTGGGGGAAAGAGATTGGGGCTGGCTGGGGAATCCTGAAAGGCTGGATGCTGAGCCAGGTCCTGACGCTGACCTAGCATTGCCAGCACCAGCCTGCAGCAGCTGCCTGGGGCTTCAAACAAGGCTTTCTCAGCCCTACCTGAAGAGGCCAGGCATCACATGGGAGAAGAGCACCTGCGCTTCCACAGAGCTACAGCCCCCTCCCCTTATGAGATCCACAGAAAACTGCCTGATCCTGCATCGAACCATCGGGATCCAGCATGTGCCTCCATCTTTGTGGGATCAGCTGGCATATTGGGAGCCTGGAGAGCAAGAGACAGCTGCATACTTCTCGGGGTGGTTCGGGAGAGTTTCTTGTTCCAGGGAATGGTGAGACATGTTGCTGGGTATCTGGCCCAGCAGCAATGATGCCCTCCTCATGCATAGGGCTGTGCATGGCAAGGGCTCTAGCTGTGCCTGGGTTTTCAGACTGGCTTCGGAGCAGGGCAATCCAAATGGTGGCGGTGGTGCTTCTGCTGGGGAAAATACGAGCGCCGGTGTGGCCTAGTGGTGAGAGTGCTGGAGTGGGGACCGGGGAGTTCCAGGTTCGAATCCCTCCTCAGCCATGAAACTCACTGGGTGACTTTGGGACCGTCTCTCATTCTCAGCCCAACCTACCTCACAGGGACGTTGTTGTGAGGATAAAATTGGTTCCTTACAAGAGAAGAAATGTGGGATATAAATGCAGTGTAATAACAATCACGATATAAATATAATAGTCAATTAATAATTCATAACTTGCTCCTCTTTTATGGCACCCAAAACCCAGACTCCCAAAGAAAACCTGAACTCTGCCTAATTGTAGGGCTGGTTATGTTACTTTTGAGTGTGATTTGTTTGGGTCTTCCAATACTCTGATTATAGAAAATTGTTGAGAGGAGGACAGAGGACGTTCTCAGGTCTCAAAATGGGATGTAAAACCCAACATATCCACCTCTCAGAAGCTTTGAACATGCAAATTCCATTTCAGCCCAAGAGTTCAATCCAGGTCGCTATCCAGCTGTTTGCCAGCCCTGCACTGCACTGTTCTTCAGCCAGTGCATTTCTGTGAGATTCTGGGCTAGGAAGGCTGCATGCAGCTTCAGGGTCAACTCTACCGTAAAACAGTGTGAGGCAGCTACCTCAGGCAGCCAATGCAAGGGGCAGCAGCCATTCCCCCATTGTTCTCCGGAGCCCCTTGGGCTGGTGTTCATTCATTCATCAGCGGAACAGAGGAGAAAGTTGCTCCTTGCCTAGTGCTGGATAATTCAGTGGCTATTCTGGTCAGATTCTGCACATAGAATGGGGTGTGTGTAGGGTGAGGGAATCAATACTTCCTTAGGCAGCTAAAAGTCTTGGGCAGCGCATGTTCATGACTTCCTTTGGTCCAAATGAATTCAGGTGCCATTGATGATCATGGGAATTAGTATTTTGCTATTTGGCAAATGATGAAGATATTACTACTAAATCATCTTGTAATATATATGTCAGTAAATAAAAGGGTACAAAACAGGAAATGGTAGCAAACACTGACTGGGTTCAGACAACATGGCAGCTTACTCTCAAGGGCTGAACATGGATTGCTGAACCATGAGTTACTGTTGAAATATGGGTGATCGTGTTGTCTGATCTCAGCTGAAATAACAAACCATGATGAACAAGCCACAGTTGATAACCCAACAACAGATCATGAATCGTTTGTGGTAACACAGCTGGTTCAGAGAACAGGATAGCCCATGTTTCAACAACAACTGATGGTTTAGTGGCAACCCATATTCAACCTGTACTCACCATCATGTTATCTGAACCCATTCAACGGCTGCTAACACTAAGTACTTGAAAGGTTGTCACAAAGAGGAAGGCCAGGATGTCTTCTTGATCATCGCAGACTGCAGGGCATGGCATAACAGGCTCGAGTTACAGGAAGCAGATTCCAGCTAGGTATCGGGAAGAATTTCCTCATTGTTAAAGCAGTGCAACAACGGAACCAATGAAACAATGGAACTGGGGTATCCAAGATGCAGCTGGACAACCATCTGAGAGGGATGGTTTAACCTGGAGACCTGCACTGAGCAGGGGGTTGGACCTGATGGCCTTCTGTCCCCTTCCACCTCTACTATTCTATGATTCTGTCTACTTTCAGCATCTGCAGAACAGCTACCACTTTTGATCATCCACACATGGCAGTGATAAATAACTAGAAACACACTGGCTGCTGCACTCAGTTTGTTTACAGCCATTTCCCCAGCATTTTTAAAGCAATCTAAAGCACATAAATTAATATACATTAGCACAGAGGTATAGAACCGCTTTCAGATTCCATTTTAAAGAAGCATTTGGGGCTGGATTTATGTGGTAAATGGGGCTGAAGGTAAAAATTAGCAGGGCCAAAAAAGGGGGCATATTATTGCTTACCGCTTTTACAACCAGTAAGTTTTAAGAGAGCGATTTCTACCTTTTAAAATGTTGGGAAAACACCAAATAATCAGCAATCAAGAAAAGCAGGTGATGCCACTGGAAGTGGGTGTGGTCATCTAGAAAAACCAAGAGGGCCAAATTTGAACCCTGGGATAGTCAGATTTAGTTTCTGTGCCTGAAGTTCTGCATTCCTGGGATCTATAAAAATCGGATTATATGAAGTGATATATATGCCATGGCAACATGCCATGCCAAGCTTGTGTTACTGTATTCTGAATGGGTAGTGCATGAGGGATAGTACTGAGTTGAGGACTAAAGCTCTTTACTCTCCCTGGTGATCCCAATGGCCCCACCACCAAAAAACAAGTGTGCTCTTATTTGCATATCCCCACTGCTTCATCTGCATGGCCTGATCCTGGCTTCTTCTCCTTCCCACCAGATGTGAAGGAAACTGGGAACACGCACAGACAGAGTGTGATGCTGAAGCACTTCCACTTTACCTTCTGCCCTGGTGACAAGAGATGGGCAGATGAAGTGCAATTTGGCCGGTTGATAACATGATGCAGTAGCTGCTGCTTCTTATTTTTTTCTTTTCATAGTAGATTACATAGTACTGCTGCTTCCAGCCAATTAAACAAGTTTGGTTGCAGCGCTTACACTTCTCCCACTCGCACCAGCCAACCAGCAGGAGCCCAGAAGGCAGGCAATGAGATGGGCATCAATTTCAGACCCATTTTAGGATCAGTTGAAGGTTGAGGGGGTTAAATCAGGCAGCAGAAGAGAGGAATAGCCTAGTACTATATAAAGTAAGAGAGAAACTGGCATCCTGGTGATGTCCCATATATGTGCCCATTGAAATCAGTGATGAGGTGTTGTTGTTCAGTCACAAAGTCATGCCCAACTCTTAGTAACCCCATGGACAACATTCCTCCAGGCTCTCCTGTCCTCCATCATCCCCAGGAGTACACCCAATCCCACATCCACCTCTCCAGTGACCCCATCCAGCCACCTCAGCCTCTGCCGTCCCCTTCTCCTTTTGCCTTCAATCGTCCCCAGCATAAGGTTTTCTCCAGGGAGTCCTTCCTTCTCATTAGGTGGCCAAAGTATTTGAGTTTCATCTTCAGTGTCTGGCCTTCTAAAGAGCAGTCAGGGTTGATTTCCTCTCGGACTGACCGGTTTGATCACCTTGCGGTCCAAGGGACTTGCAGGAGTCTCCTCCAGCACCACAATTTGAAGGCCTCAATTCTTCGGCCCTCAGCCTTTCTTATGGTCCAGCTTTCACAGCCATACATTGCAACTGGGAAAACCATAGCCTTGACTATACGCACTTTTGTTGGCAGGGTGATGTCTCTGCTTTTTAGTGTGCTGCCTAGATTTGTCATAGCTTTCCTCCCCAGGGGCAAGCGTCTCTTAATTTCTTGGCTGCAGTCCCCGTCTGCGATGAGGTAGACTGGTTTAAATATCAACAGTAAGCAGTGAATCCTCAAACAGCCTCACTTTCCATTCCACATTTTAAGAATATAACATTTCTCAGTTCCTTTCATTGAGAGCAATAGCTAGGAAGGTAGTTTTAGTTGATGTTATTTTATATAATAATTTTGAAAGTGATTTTATATGGGAATTGTGACTTCTAGATTCCATCTGTTATCGAGAAGTGAATAGAATTTCCCAACTTTACCCTAAACTGCATTATCTATATTGGCTAATTTCTCCCTGACAGATCTAATAAAGTGCATAGTGATGGTTAGAGGTGCTAGACTAATGATACAAAATGAGAATCAAGTAGCAATACAATGAATTGTTTACCTTTAGAGTTTTCCACATTTGAAGAATGCATGTTTGAACTAAATGCCTGAACAGCACAGATGCTATTGGGTACTCTTCTGTTGCTCTGATGTTCTTTCTTTGTGAAGATGTTGCCCAATTTCTTGCTATAAAACTTTAGCAGTATCTGACTACTAACGTGTGCAGCCCATGTGTGGGATTCATCATATCACTGAGTTTGAAAGCTCAATAGCTTTTCACAGGATTCACCTAAACAATTCTTATTAGATGTCAACGCATGCTTTGACTCTAGAAATGTATTATACTTGAGGTAAATGTCACCTAGAGCAATGTTGCTGAAAAGCACAAAACTAACCCTACCGAACAGAGCTGAGTTTAAAGGCAATTGCACTACTTCGCTGCTGTTGTAACTGTACAGAGTTATCAGACAGATCTTTTTCAGATGCTAAGAGGCCTAGTGCATTCTGGCCCGCAAGACGAAAAAGTGGACAGCACAACAGTCCATTGTGACCAATTTGCACAATACATGTTTAGTAGTGGGACAAAATGAGCCAAAGCTTTGCCATAATCTGGCTGCTAAAAGCCTGGCACTGTAAGAGCAGCTTTAGACTTAAGGTGGGAGCCTTATCTGATCAGGAATCCATGTTACAAGTCTTGCTTTCCATGTACACCTCAAAAATGCTATTTTTTTAGCCTGAAAAGACCTGTCCTTTGAAAGCACACTCACAGATGTGCTAATTGTTCACCTGTTCTGGAGGTGCTCTCTTTGTGTTGCCTTAACTCCGTTTGTTTTATTCTAATGGCCTCTAGTATACTGTCTGAGTGAACTCCCATCTGATGTCCCACTGCTCCTCCAGACTGTACAGGTCACAAAAGCATCCTGTGCAGACTCCATCTTCGTAGTCCCTCCTGGGGTGGCCTACATGCCACATCTGTTTCCTGCACGTGTGAATAAACTGTAAAGGTTCTCTTGATTGTGCACCCCCAGAGGACTCTCAGAGAGTGTTTTTTCCACTCCTGCGATTAGTTGCAGTGGATACTTTTCAGTTTGTACAACGTGCACGGGATGTTTTGCCCTGCCACTTAGATACTGGACCCTTGACCCTTCTCACGTGTAAAATTGCCAGGAGGGGACCGGCTGAGGTAAGGGAGTCATGAATGCTTCTTTACAGCAATGCTTCTTTACAGCCTTGCCTATCTAAAATCTTTGGCTTAAAAACCCTACCGGAACCCTCCTGTATGGGTGATTTTCTGGACCGTCTCTAAGATTTCCTTATTGGGCAAGGTGCTGGAGTCCACAGGGGCTTCTCAGCCCCAGAGATTTCTGGAGGATGTGGATTCGATTCACCTTAGTCTGACTTCAGGCCTGGCTGAGGGCAGAGACAGCTTTGAGCTGCCTTGAATTTGTCCGGCAGAATACAAAGTACTGGTTATGACTGATAAAGTCCTATACAGTTGGAGGCCAGGCTGTCAGAAAGAGCAACCCATAGGAGCCTCTTGGATCTTTGGGAGAGGCCATTCTTTGAAGACCACCACCTTTAGAAACATATTTGGTGGAGAAACGAGAGAGGATCTTCTTGGTAATCTCCCTCCAGGCTGAGGAATGCTCTAAGGAGGGTGGATAGGTTCTTTCTCTCACTGATTTCTTTTTTTAATTGAATAAAAAGACCGAGACTTTTAAATTAAAGCAGGCCTTTTTTTGTGCAAGTGGGCCTGTTTGGGGGGGATGCTGTTTTGATTCTGTTGTGTCTTGCACTGTGTTTTTATGAACTTGTTTGATTCTTGTTTTAATCAAGTTTTATTTGTAATTGTAAGCCACCCTGAGTGCCAATTTTCTTGGTAGAAAGGCAGAAAGGGTGCAAAACAAATAAATAATACACAAAACACAAACCAGCTCTCAGATGCTGCTTAAGACCTGTTGAGTGGATGATCAGTTAAGGGAGGGAAACCTACACCTTTCCAGATGCTGTGGAGCTCTTATTATTATTGTATTGTGTTTATACCCTGCTTTGTGAGGAGCCCAAGTTCCATTTTAACCTCACACCAACAACCTGGTGAGTTGGGTTAGACTGAGCATGAGTGACTCATCCAAAGTTACCCAGTGAGCTTCAGGGCCGAGTGGGGGCTAGAACCCAGGTCACCTGAGTCCCAGTCCCAGAGAAATCCACAAAGGGCTCCAATGAGGTCAGATTTCTGTTAATCTGACCTGCAGACTTCATAGTATACGAACATTTTCTGAATCACACAGATTCTGTGTGCTTGTGGACCAGTTTTTCACTTTTGAAAGAGATTTGCACCAGTTCAGGTTGATTAATGTGCATTAGTACATTTTGGCAAGTGCATGTTTGCACCAGTGCTAATTAACAAAAATACAACAACATTCTGGTGAAAAAAAATACAGTTCTGTCCATGAGTAGATGAGGACACAAAAGGTGTGTGACAATCTGGGAGACATAGAACAGGTTAAACAAAATCTGCATATCCCCGTGTGAAACATCCTTATCCTGCATCTGTGATGTGACAACAAAAGCCTAATGCACCGAATGTGCTTGACATCAGTGGTACTGAAGGAGCAGTGGTAGCCTTGGCACGGCTTCTGAAAGACACGCCATTATTAGCCTCTTATCTAAGAAGATAGAGGAGCAGGCAAAACAGGCAGTGAGCCACAGCTTGGAACCATCTAATCCTTTGCATAAAACAATATTGCTTAGGAATGAGGTTGTGAGTGGTTGTTCCCAGTGAGCACAGCGCATTGGTGAATCACTGGCCAATTTCTACTGGACCACCTAATACCTGCTGGTTGCTGGGAGCCTTGCAAAGATCCTTGCAATGTTAGACTGGCCTTGGTCTGATCTGGCAATACTTTTAAACAAGTATGTATACTCAGGAACACTTCTAGCACATTATATATGCCTTTATTATTAAAAGATCCCGAGTATCTATTTCGTTTTATTTATTTAGCGTGGGTGTATGATCTGCTTAAATCATCCACCAGCAACATTCCAATGTAGCAACGCCTTCCTCACTGGCTGGACTCGGAGAGGGCAGTAGCCACTCAGGGCTGCCCCCACCCCAATCAGGGGGCCTGTGGTGGGTGCCTCAGGCAGCAGAGGCTGGGAGACTGCAGCAGGGCCTCGGAGGAGAGAGCTGCACGCTGTGTGGCCTGCCCTGTCTCCTCTCAGCTAATTCGCTGCCTTCTGGAGTGATGGCAGCACTGCTTCATCCAAGGGTGGAACGGGAGGTGTGCCATCTTGGTCTCTGCCTCAGGCAGCAAAAACATCCTGGCCCCACTTGTCCATCCTCAAGGGAGAGGTGAGATAGAAAGGCCCCTGCGCTGGCCTTGCTAGTGCCAACTGCTGTTTGGCTCTACTTTCCCCCAAACCAGTTCACTTCCTGGCAATGGTTCACACAGATGTTTGAATTCATCCTCCCTCACTGTTCCTTTCCTTTAGTATAAATGGAAAGCCAAGCCAACAACTTAAAGTGTAAATTGATGTAAAGTGTAAGATGATCTATAAACATCTCCATGGCATGTCTGTTTTTGTCTAGGAGCAAGTGTCTGGATCTAACCGTGCAATTCCATGCATGTTTACTTAGAAGTATGTCTTTCTTCCAATTAAGCATGTGAAAATTTGTAGAACTTGGAATTCCCTCGTTTCTATCATAAAGTTCATCCCAACATGTCTATATCAGATTGTGATTTTTTATTATAGATTGCACAAAAAATGTGCATATTTCAGGAAACATTTTCCCAATGGTATACTTTTTGGTGCATCTTTCAAAGGTACACATGCAGTTGGTTAAGATATGTTGTGTATATTTTCTTTTAAAAATATGTACTTTTTCATCATACTTTTCAGATACATGCATTTTTGAACTCATTTTATTGGCTCACAAATTTGGAATTTGGTAGATCTTGACTTCAGATCATGTTTGAGTTTTTATTCATGGCTGGGAGAACTAAATTCTGGTCTAAAATGAACTGAAATGAATTCCTCATACAGTCAAAACATGCATTAGATTTCAGCCTGAGTGATGAAAGGCATTTGGTGCCACGGACACTACTAGAGCATCCATTATTAGACCTGGGTTTTAACAGTACTTCCAAGCTTGAATCTGTTGCTTAAGAGAGATTACAACTCCATCTAGAGTCATCTAAAAGAGAATGCATGCTTGCTTTGTAAATTTAAAACATATTGAGGGACCACTGATATTCCAGCAAAAATAAAAACACTGGGTCCACACAACACTTGTCAGCCCACTTCACACGTTAAAAGGTCTTCCTTGCTTTTCTGCGACTGGACTGTACGTGTGTGTGTGTCTGTGCATGCACGCACTTCGCTTTCATAGCAGAGCAATCACTGGTAAAAAGCATTCAATAACAAGGCCAGAGGCACCAACTTGAAATATGGAAGAAATGATATGGTTATCATTTAGGTGCACAGATGAAGAACAGCTTTGCACATGGAGAACCCGAACAGAGTTATGGCTTCTCTCTCTTCAACCCATGCATCGCCAGTAGAACTCAGAGAGAGCCTTGCATTTCATCCCTTCAGTTTTTCTGTGTATGGCTCTAAAGTGGGTAAATACACACATGCACGCACACAGACCCCTGCTTGGCTACCTCTTGGGAGGATCTGATCTCAGTCATCACCTGACTAAGAGGCTCTCTTGTGCTGCTTTTTTCTAGCTCTGTGACTTGCCCCCAGTGGGATGGCTCCTTCCAGTCGTTAGCTAGCCACCCTCCTTGCTGAGCAGCTCCCCTGGGATGAAGGGGTGAGCACATAAAGAGCGGAGTGCCGTGGATTATTGGGCAAAACCATCCATCACTCAAGCCAGCCGTCATCAGCCCCAATGACATGCAGCTCCCTAGAGGCCAGGGAGCGAGAGTGCACCGCGCTCTTGATTGTTCAGCCTTTTTTAAATGAATTATTCAAGGAGCTCCCTTTGGCATCCGGGGTAACTCTTCACTTACCCGAGGAGCCCTCTGCTCCTTCACCCACAGTGCCCCACCGCAATGACCCCACATTTCAGGGAATGACTGAGTGATGGATGGGCTGTCTTATTGGGAGGCCAAGCGATCGCTGCCATGCATCAATTTCCTCCAATGGGCAGCTCTTAGCCAGCCACGGATTGGGGTCCGTCCCCTCCCCCAGCTTGCCTTCCCTGCGCATTTGTCTTGTGCTCCACTCTGCTGTTCCTAATGACACAGCAGTTCAGGCAGGAGCCATTTATTGATGTTGCTGCATTAGCAGGCACAGCAGAGATAAACCTCCTTGTCATCACCACCAAGCAGAACGCCTACTGTGCTCCTCCCTGCTTTGCATGTCCCACAAATTGCAATCAGAAAAGGAGGGGGGCTGCATCTGTAAGAAGGAAAAGCAGCAGGCTTCCTTTTGATTTGGAAGAAGGGGGGGGCATTCTTTGTCTTCTGCCTCCTGCCATTTTTTAATCATCCAAGAAATTCATTCGACACCAAAGCACGTTTATTTTTGAAACAGAGCTGGGCAAGGTCATTCTTGGGTTGGACCCAAAGCTGGGTACCCTTGGACTTCCGTGTTTTCTATTCACGGAAGTCCTGTTGCGTGGCCCACTCTAGAGCAGCCTTCCTCCCATCATCTCAGCCAGACCAGTTGGAGGGAGCCGTGCGAGGGCATCAACAAGAAATGTAAAACTGACTCCAAACAAGTCCCTCCGTTTGCACAGAGCGGATGCAGGAGAGTGGCTAGAGAACCTGCTCATTATTGCACTGAGCGGACTCTTTCCAGTAATGTTTGCATCACTGTTTACAGAATACTCATTTTCTTTCAGTTCCAACTTCTTTAAATCTAATCCAGTTGTTTTGTCTAGGCAGCTTAGAAGTAATTTCCCACCCACACAGCCCAAAAGCCTTTGTGGATGGGAAAGTCATAAAATCATATTGCTGAGAGGGACACTACAGCAGAAGCATGCAGAAGAAAGGTACGTCCTGAAAACTTTGACAACTTCTGAAGCACCTTATTCCACTGAAAAATTGTTTTCATATTCAAGTTTTCTGTAAGGCTTAACCTGAAGCCATTACCACAGGGCACTGACATGCACTGAATGTGTACCATTTATACAGAAAAGGGCATAGGCACTGCCTGATCTAAAGGTAGAATATCATGTCCTGTGGCTGAACGGGATCCCATCCAACTCATCCTTGCAGCGTTAGGCCAAAGGTCAAGACCTCCATCCTTATATCTTGGAGATGCTTTCAGGTCAAGCAGCCTGTTCAGCCAAGCGGAGCCTGGTCAAGTGCTTACACAGTAATGATGGGGAGCTACAAATGCTTGCCCTGCCATCAAGGTCCATTTTGGTTCCCTGCAGGTTCAAACTCAGACTCCAGTTTAGCATGGACTTTCTTCAGGTTGTTTTACTGGGTCAGATTGGATTATTTTCTCATAGGGGGAGTTCAAACATTCAGTCAGTCACAGTTCCTGCAGGAGGTCCAGCACTGCCCCTGTCTTAGGGCCGATGCATTTTGAGTGGCTATGGGGATGCTGTTTCGATTCCCCCACCACTGGATGGCTGCTCTTAGCAGAATGCTGGGCATGTGGGGAGTGGCTTGTCAAACAGCTACTCCTGTGTTCTCTCGCACCTGGCCCTTTTTGCTTTAGTTGAGGACAGATACAGGAAGCACTTCTTCACACAGCACAGAGTTACGTTACAGAATTTACTTCCACAGGGTGTAGTGATGGCTGCCAATTTGGACCCCTTTAAAGGGGGACGGGTGGTTATTAATGGCTACTAGTCCCGATGGCTATATGCTGTTTCCAGAAGCAGAGGCAGTATGCATATAGACCAGTATGCATACACCAGTTATGCAGGGATAGGAGGCTGCTGTTGCGTTCATGCCCTGGAGCTGGCCAGCCACTGTGCAAACAGAACGCTGGGCTGGATGGGCCCATGGTCTGACCCGAGAGCAGGGCTCTTCTTGTGTTCTTCTGGTGCTTTTCAGCCACAACAGACCGTGCACACCAAGCCTCACTAGATAGCTCGACTGAGTTGGCATCCTTGATTCTCCTTCCAAAACAAAGTGTTTCAAAGAAGGTAGCTTTTTTTAAAAAATGCAATGAGTTGGGTGACAGGTAGGATAGTGAACGAGGGAGAGCAGCACGGCAGCTCAGTGAGAGACCCTGCTTTGCTTAAAAGAGGTCCCAGTTTCAATCCCTGGCATGTCCAGGTGGCCCTCAAAGGGAAACCTGCCTGGAGAGCTGCTGCAGGTCAGTGTCAAGAATGCAAGGCTAGGTGGAGTCAGGGTCTGACTCAGTAGAAAGTGGCTTCCTGAGTTCCTTGAATGGGATGCAGATTGGAGCCAGGTGCTTGGTGAGGATCTGTGCTTAGGGAGGGTAATACAGAACTGTTCGGGACACTGATTTGGTGTGGTGTTGTTCTCCTTCTGCAGATTCTGTGAAGCTACGAGCCTTCCGCTGTGATCGGCACTCCTGCAACCCTGCTGTCGGGAATCTAGCAACAGGCAGAACACCAGTCACCCTGACCAGTTGTGGGCAGAACAGCACAGAGCTTTACTGCTTTTACCCAGACCACAGCCTCCTCCACCGTGCCTCCCAAGGCTGTGGGCAGCCCCGGTGCACCAAGTGCAATGCCAACCAGCCGGATAACTCTCATCTCCCGTATGATATGACCGATGACTTCTTTCTGAACCCTGGCTCCTGGTGGCAATCCGCACAAGGGGTACACAGGGAAGAGATCCGGCTGGACTTGGAGACGGAGTTCTACCTGACGCATGTCATTGTAGTGTTCAGATCACCTCGCCCAGCAGCCATGGTGTTGGAGAGGTCCCAGGACTATGGGCAGACATGGAGGCCTTACAAATATTTTGCTGTCAACTGTACAGCCACTTTTGGGCTTCCAGACGATACTCTTGAGGAAGGATCTCTGTGTACTTCCAGGTATTCCAATGCGGTACCTTGTACCAGAGGGGAGGTAAGTGATCATAAGTGAAATATGCTTAAATCTTTCAGTGGCAACTTGGAAATTATCGGACTAAAGTTAGAAGGTGCTTCCAAAGGGACTGGCCATTGGCAACTAGTCACAGATTGGGTGGCTGTGTGACCTATTTAATTTAAAGGATGCCAGAGGACAGTCCTCTGTTTGGAGTTATCTCCACTTTGAATGGCTGTTAACTCACATCCACTTCAAAGATAAAGAACCATAAGAAGAGAGAACTGGGAACTTGTGCAGAGACTGAACAGTCACATGAGTAAGTCACAGCTTCTTTGCTAGGATGTTTGTATTTCTATTTAAATCATAGTCATGATCTGTAAATTCACATCTATACATATACATTACCAGTGTCCGTGCCATCATTATGTAAGCACACACCAAATTTTAAGGGTAGGCAGTGCAAGAAGCGAAAGAGCGATCTGCATTTTATTTGGGCTCACCTCCCCTTCCTTTGACTAGGCAGGGGCCACGGCTCCTTGGCGGAGCACACGGTGTGCTTGTGGGAGATCCCCTGGAATCAGTTGACTGCATCTCCAGGTAGGGCTAGGTCAAGTCCCCCCACCCCTGCCGACCCCCCAGAGAGCCCCTCTCAGCCACTGCTGGGATGGGCCAATGGTTTGGCTCAGCCTAGGGGAGATTCTAGACTCCTAACATGCAATGGCTTAAACCAGTCCCATGCATGTTTATACTGGAGTCAGTCTTTTCTGGATTTGTTTGATGGGGATTACTCCCAGGTTGGCTTGCTGGGAGGCAGCAGCAGGGGGTTAGAGAAGCTGCACGTCCTTTGGCCCCTGCCCCCTAAGCCATCCTGCTGCCTTCAGGTAAAGTGAAGTTCGCTGGCTCATCCCCAGCACTGTCAGCCTCGTTGGCTTTTGAACATGGACTGGGAGGGCTGCCATGGTATTCTTTGCTGCAGGCAGCAAAACGTCTTAGGCCATCCCTGTTACTTCCCCAACTTTCAGTATGTACTATGGCAATGCCACACCTATTGTCTTCTCTTTAATCTTCTGAATGGCTTCTTAAGACGTGAAAGTAAATAAAGATTCTAACTTTTTACAGAGAATAGGAATTCATGTGAGCTTGGTGGCAAAGCAAGTTCTGCTGGCAGGAGACAATGTAGGTTCATACTGAATTCCAAAAACTTGTTTTCTTTGTTGCCACTAGAACTCAGTTTAAAGAATGGCATAATCCAGCCTGTTTTATGGAGATCTTTAATCACATGTGCTCAGGCTTTTAGCTTTACTTTCACCTACATTTTGCCAATTAAATGGAAGATATAATCAAAAGCAGAAGCTCAGGTTAAACTACTGATGTCATATTGAGCTTAAGGTTTTGAATGTGATAGAAATATGCTAGATTTTTTTCCATACTATCCACCGATCCATTCAAAGGATCTGGCAAATTAGAAGCACGTTTTTTAATAAAACAGAGCAGCCGGAAACAAAAACAAGATTCTCTACAGAAGAGGGAGTTTGGAGCAACAGACGCTTGATCATCGCAATGTTCCAGTGCACAAAGTCACAAATAGTGCAGGTCAAATAGTCTTCCAGTACTGAGTGTAAAGAATTGATTTCCTTGCTTGTTTATTTACCATTTTTGTAAAAATGTGCAGGAGGTTAAACTATCAAAAGGCCATTTATTTCAAGCAACAGTGACAGATGAAACCAATGATGTGTGTTAGAATGAGCCCATTACTGGAATCCACTGGAAGGAGGGGAATTGTGTATGCCTCAGTAAGGTAGCTTGTTGCTATGTCAACAAGTTGAATGTGTCTTGCATGGCAAACCTGTTCAAGCTGCACTGTCCAGCCCATCATGACCCATGTAAGAGGAGCCATCCTGAATATGACCAAAAGCCCCTCTAGTCCAGCATTTTGCCCGCACAGCAGCCAACCAACTGCCTGAGGAGAACTCATAGGTGAGGACATGAGGGCAGTGCTGGTATCAACGATAGCCATCACCAGGCATCTTCCAAGGGCCCAAATCCTAGCAGAGGCCCACCAACAGGTGCTTCCTGGACCTCTCCTCCTCATGGCAGCCTGCTTGCTCACCTGTTCCTTGCTCTGGTCCAGACTACCCTGCCGGCGAGAAAGAAGAGGAGCAGAAGCCGCTGCTTAATTGCTCACTGGTTCTGTTTCTCTGAGGGATGCAAGCCAAATCAACGATAAGGACGAGGAAGAGGAAGAGCAGCTTGTGGCAATGGCGGTGAGAGGGCAGACTCATGAGGGCCCACTGAGGGTATCTTGTCCTTGAGTCCCCAGAAAGCTGCTCTTGCTCTCCAGTAGCTAATAATCAGGGGCTGCCTCTGAAGGAAGCTCGTGGCTATCAGGTCTAGAAGCACTGGCAGCCTTATCATGCAGGGGTTTACCTAACACCCTTCAAAACCCATCCAGTTGGGTGGGCATCATTACATTTAGAGGCCATGAATTCCATGGTTTAAATACATCCTTTCTGAAGAAGTTCTTTTTAAAACCTGTCCTTACCTCCCACCAATCAGCTTGCTGGATTCTACTATTATGAGAGGTAGAGAAAAATTCCTCCATATTGGCATTCTTCACACCCTACAATATTGTACACCTCTATTGTTATTTCTCTTATTCACATTTTCTTCTATTCTACACAGCCACACACATTGAACTCTTTCCTCATAAGGGACTTCATCTTGGTTGCCCGTTTATGCATTTTTTCTAGAACTGTGCACAGCGTCACAAGTCTAGTTGCACAATAGATTTGTGTAATAAGATACAGCACACAAGAGCACAAGAAACAGCCGACTGTGTAGGAAGATCAGTGAACTCAGCCTGTCCTCGTTCGCCTCCAGAGTAGCATGGCAGCCAAGAGTGGGCACCTGCTGCCTGCTGAGGCCGGGGGAAAAGTGGCACAGTCCTGCTTTGACATGGGGGTGGATCCCAAAATCCCTGCAGTGTATTTCCAGTTGCTGTGGTTACAATCATGCCTAGGCAAATACGCAGTGCAGACAGCCCCACCTGCCCTGTAAGCGATTTGCAACCCCGGGGGCATCTCTTGAGTAACAGGGTCCTTGCGTCAGCTTTGGCCACCAAGGCAAAGAAAGCTGATTGCACTCTTTGAGTTATTCCAACTTCGAGCTGGAAAAGATCGGTGGAAGGATTAGTCACTCCTAAAGGCAAGTGCCCAAATGTTATGACTAGGGCTGTCTGTTCAGCATTTCGTTGGACTTGAGCTGCAGGGGAGACGAAATGCAGAGGCAAGGCTGGGGGGGAGCCATTCGCCCCAGCAGAATAAACATGCTGATAGCACCACCAGGTTCTGCCTCCCCAGAGGAAAAGGCTTAGGGTGGCGGTAGGGGTGGTGCAGACACTGTGCAAGGAGAACGGGGTTTTGTTTGGGGTAAAGCAGAATGGGGAGAAGCGGTTCACTGAAGCCACTTTGCAGAAGGCCTCCTCTTCTTCTGACCAGCATTGTCACGAGCCATGTCAGCAAGCTTCCTTTTATCTTGGCTTTTTTTTTTTTCTTTTGGGTGGAGAGCAGGGCAGTGGGGCGGGGGACACAACTTGTAAACTAGCCAGGAATAGGCATTGTTTTTTCTAGCATTATTTCTGCACTTCCTGTCATGCAGGACAGCTGATACTGAATAAAATTCTCATCCTCGCAGCATTACGTAAAACTCACAACCTAAGAAGAGCCCGGCTGCATCAGAGCAGGGGTCCACACCAGCATGCTCCCCTCTTCCCCTTGAATGGACGCACATAGCCATGCTGCTCCATACTGGATGCAGCGTCTAGCCATCAGAACTGGTAGCCCCTGCAAGCCTTTATCTTCAGGAAGTTGTGTAGCCTCCTTTGAAAGTCATCCAAACTGGTGGCACCAAATTCCATCCTTTAACGATGTGTTGTGTCCAGAGCCTCCTATTGGCCAGCTTCATGGGATGATCTTGGGTTCTAGTCTTGTGAGAGAGGGAGAAAAATGCCTGTGCACTTTCTGACATTTTGCATGATTGTGGGCAACTCCCAACACGATTCACTCACCCCTTTTCTAGGTTAAATACTCCGGGCCCTTTCTTCATAGGGGAGTTGCTGTGGCTGATTGACCCATTTAGTTGCGCTTTAATGAAACTTTTCCAACCTTTTAATATACATTTTTAGATGCAGTGACCAGAACGCGTGTTGCACTGACAGCACTTCAAGTGTGATCTTCGCTTAGTATGATATTGGCGGCTTTCCTTTCTATTACTTTCCTAATTATGTTCAAAATGAAATTTGCCCTTGTCAAGCAGCCACACACTGTGTCAATCTTTTGCTGAGCTGTGCACCATAACCCCTGATCTTTTTCTTGGTCAGCCACAGCTAGTTCAGATCCCATCAGTAGAACTGCTGCATGTAAAGTATGCATCACTTTAATTCTGCTTGCGTTGAACCAGTTTTCCATTTTATTGCCCATTATTCTTCTGTTCCTTTTGGATTTCATTGGAACACCCTTTTCAGCAACAGTACATAATGTGGTGTTATTACAAATTTGGCTACCGCACTGCATACTCCTAGGTCCAGATCATTTATGAAAAGCACTGGCTCCAGTACAGATCACTTTGCGTACTGTGAGCAACAACTGGCAGTGATTCTCCGAGATTCATGGGGTTTTCTTCGTCCTACCTGGAGATGCCAACGATTGATCCTGGGACCTTCTACATGCAAAGCACGTGCTCTGCCACTCAAGTGCAGCCCCTTCTTTAGTTTTTATAGAAAACTTAATGAGCACCCATCCAAAAATTAAGCAGGAACACATCCACTTAGCTTCAAAAGGCTACAGCATCGAGTGCTTACAAAGCTATTCAGGGAGATCAAAAGAACTTCAGTAATTCTCGGTGGCTTCTTTTGTGGCATCTATTAGAACAGTGGCTGATAAGCTTTCTTCATTTCCTACCAAGTTCATTCCAGGTAACTAGTTCAAATCTAATGGAGACTGGCAAGCACTGAATGCCATTTCTATCCAGTAATTGTGGTGTGTGTGTGTGATGGCTCACAATCTCAGTGCCCAGACAACCTTATCACATGATTATCACAGTGACCTCTGCAAGATTAGTTTGCTACTTTGTGACAGCAAAGCATGATGGGCCGCAGTGCATGTAGGTGGCTGCTTTACAGCTTGTCAAGTTGTATGAACCTCAAGGGGATGGGTTGTGTGTGGGTTAAGCAAGCTGCATATAACCCATGGTGCAGCAACTTGCTGGGGCTTATCAGAGTACCAGTGATCATGTGAACCAGGTCATAA
Source organism: Varanus komodoensis (assembly GCF_004798865.1). Taxonomy (NCBI): domain Eukaryota; kingdom Metazoa; phylum Chordata; class Lepidosauria; order Squamata; family Varanidae; genus Varanus; species Varanus komodoensis. The sequence continues at coordinate 21,605,151 of NW_025336346.1, forward strand.
TGTAGAGTGAAGATAACCTTCTTGGCTAAAGATAAAAAAATCAGTGTGATGGAAAAGTGCCAGCTGCTGAGGAACAGATTTTTTAAAAATACAGCACCTTCCTGATGGCTGTCAGTTGTCATGTTTATACAGATTCAAGGCAGTCCTAAATTCCTATATAAAGGTCAGAGACAGGTAGAGATAATATCTATTATCTCTTTCATTTTATTATGAATCGCTGCTGAATGACAGAAAACAGTAGCATTTGTTAGGATTAAGAATGGAAATCCTAACAAAGCACAAGGTTCTAGCATCATTCTGGATTATAAGAGGAAGACGGGGCTTAGCCCTCTTTTCATGTCAGAGGCTGGGAGCTTCCACAGTGAGCCAGAGGGAGCTTTCAGTCCATTAGTCCTGCAGAGCAGGCAGCCAAAATACAAGCCCCAACAGGGATAGCCAGGAGTTGGGAGGGAGCCCTGGGGCTGTTCCCAGGTTGCAGGCCAGGAGTGCTGCCTTTTCTGCCCTCAGCTGGGCTTTCTGTAGCGCAGCCATTGCGTGGGCTTGTACCTCATGACAAATAGACCATGCAGGGTGGGTTGTTTGTATGATGAACTATGGTGTGCCTGACAACCAGCTGGGTCGCCATCACTTGCTCCCCCTCTCTGTCTTTCCCAGGAAACTTGGCAGCTTGTCTTTTCTCCACAAAATCATGAGCTCCTTTTCACTTTTTCCCCTTTCTGCTTTTTCTCCAGAGATTTTCACCAGCAGCCAGTGACCGCTCCTCTGAAGAGCCCAAACAGTGTATTGGAGGGCCTATCACTGGTTTGCCACACTTTTTTTTAAAGTGCACCTCAAATGTATGCTAATTTATATTTTTAATTATAGCCAGGCGTGCACAAGTGTGCAGTTACATAAATTTGGGAGTCTGAATTGGGCAGCCTTGCCTGGACAATACCTCGTGCAGCAAGCATCAGCCATGTGAATTGGCCCCGACAGTCTGTAAAGAGGTTTATTCTTCCAGCCCTTTTTCTGTCTACATATGCACATGTCCCTGTCAAAACCCCCCTTTCAAAAAGAACGTCTGAGCTTTCAGTACTCTCACACCGGCACCTGATGCCCTTCAGAAGCTTTGGGCTACAACTGCCAGCATTCCTGACCACTGCTCATTCTGACCTGGACTGATGGGAGTTGGAGTCCAGAACATCTGGAAGGACACTTGTAAGCAGCACCGCATGAAGGGTGCAGGGGATGGTCAGCTCCAGTTTGAATCGAACACCAGCCTTCCATCGTGGGCAGCAACAGGAAGGCTGACGTATATGGAAGCTGGATAATTGGGCCAGAGAAAGCAGATGGGGAGAGGCTGAGTTAACCACACGCCCAGCGTGTCACTGGTCTGCCTAGAATTTTAGCACTTGGACAGTTGCCGCAAATTACTGTATTTGTTACGAGCAGCTGGGATTTCTGCCCTCCTTTTCAGAACCTATTTTTGCAGCTGGCCGTTGCCACTTTCCCGTCAGCAGCCTTTTCCAGTTTTTCACTCTGAAAGACAGCAAAGGGAATGACTCTTTCCTTATGCTGACACAATAATTTCTTAAGTAAAAGGGTACCTTAAGTTAGCTGCAGACATGCACCTCGATGTAGTAAAACCTCAGAATTCAAGATGAAGGGGATGGGAATCCACTGGGACAAGCCCACATGGCAGTGGATGGGTAGGCAGTGGCTCGTGGGGACCCAGTGATGTCAGAGCAATCTGCTGGAAGAAAAGCCAGGCCTGGAACAAAAATATTTGCAAACAGTTGAACCCTGATAGGGGTGCTGTTTTTGTTTTGTTGCTTTTAGACAATCTTGTAAAACTTCAAGATAGCAGGAAGCATCATTCTGGAGCCATTGTTTGCACTGGAAAATATTGCCATCTAGGAAAGTTAGAAAGTATCTGTCTTCTGCTAGAATTTACCCTTTGCTTAACAGAGTACAGACCTGGGGGCAGGGGGTAGGTGTGGGGAGAAAAAAGTAATTGATAAAATAGGCATGGGTGAGGATTTTGTTTCATTTGGTTTCGATAAGAATTAACAAAATTTGCAGTTATCCACATTCTTCATGCTTTAATGGCACCCAGGAGAAATAGCCAGAAATATGCTACCTTAGCTAATGTATTCCATATATCTTTTGCTTTAAATTATTCTCATATGGCACAAATTGTTGTTGCTGTTGTGTGCTGTCAAGTCATGTCTGGAATCAGTCTATCTAATCACTGGTCTTCCTCTTCTTCTTCTGCCAGAGACTTCACCTAACATTATTGCCTTTTGCAGAAAGTCATGCCGTCGCATGGTGTCCCTGAAGTATTAGAGCTTCAGTTTTGTCATTATGGCTTCCAGGGCTTGATTCAGTCCAGGACCCACTGGTTCATCTATCTTTGGTCCTGAGTATTTGCAGAACTCTCCTCCAGCACCATGTTCCATGTGCATCTAGGTACTTCCGGTCAGCTTTCTTCACAGTCCAGCTTTCATACCCCTACATAGTGATTGGGAATGCAATCGTTGTCAGGAGCCAGGGTTCCTCCCTTTGCACATTCAGAGCCACAGACCCTTGTTTGCAAGAAGAGTAGCTCTGAATGTATGAAGGGAGGAACCCTAGCTTGCCACAGCTTGAACCCAATCAAGTATTCACTTCCAGGAACTCTCCTTATGAGCATGCCTGGCCTCCACCCCTTTGGGAGAGGGCTTCTGAAAACAGGCATGCCTCCTCTCTGCATGCCTCTCTTCTAACTGGGCCACCCTCTTGCACTGACAATGGGTCATGCAGTCATGGTCATGCCCACCACGTCTGTGTCTAAGAAACTCCCCTGCTCCAAGTCCCCTCCTGCCAGCTCTACATCCTGGTAATTTCCAGAGACTGCCGGCCCACCTGGGGAGTCTGGCCTTGAGATAAGCATCTCTGCTTCTCTCCTCTCAGTGTCTCAGAATGGCCCACAGTCCCCGGCCCCCTCCCACACATTCCCCCTCCTCCTCTTTATTCTTTTGGAGACCAGCCAGGAGCCCTTGAAAATGTGCATCCGAAGCAGTCATCTTTCTCACTCCCAACAATAGTGTGGATGACCTTGGCCTTGGTCTCCAGTGAAGTGTCCTTACACTTGATTATCTTTTCTAATACCTTCACTGTGGCCTTCCCAAGTCTCAGTCTTCTAATTTCTTGGCTGCTGCCTCCAACAGAATTGATGACTGAGCCAAGATAACTACAATCTTTTTCACAATTTTAATTTATTCATCGGTGACTTTAAATTTGCTTAGTTCTTCTGAAATCATTTTGCTTTGTTCTGTTTGGTCAGTGTTCAGCAGCACTGCTACTTTTTCACTTTCTTCTTTCACTTTCATTGGAAGTTGCTTCAATTTGTTCCTGCCTTCTCCCATTAATATTGTCTGCACGTTTAAAATACTGATGTATGTTCCATCAATTTCCACTCTGCTTTTTTTGATCCTGAACCAGCTTTCCTTTTGAGATATTCTGTATATAGATGGAACAGAGAGGGAAATTAAATACACTCTTGTTGGATGTCTTTGACTATAGGAAACCATTCTATTTCTCCATATTATGTCCATGCAGTACAGATTATGCATCAGGACAATCAAGTGCTGCGGCACACCATTTCTTTGAGGTCCATCCATAGCTTCTCGTCTTCCACACAATCAAAGGCTTTGCTGTACTCTATAAGGCATAGACTGATCTTCTTAAATTCTTTGGTGTGCTCCAGTAGCCAGCATATATATGCCATATGATCTCAAAAGTCTCTTTTTTTCCGAATCACACTTGAACATCAAGAATTCCTCACACTATATAGGGTAAAATGCTTTATTGTAACTCCTTACACATCACTTTGCTTGAATGGGAAGTTAGTGCAATAGTCCGATAGCTGGTACACTTCCTTGTGTCTCCTTTCCTAGGGAATGGAATGCATATCGAACATTTCAGGTCTGTAGGTCATTATTTTGTTTTCCATATTTGTTGGCATATTCTTGTTAGGACTTGAACTGATTCAGTCTCTGCAGCTAGGAATAGTTCTACTAGTATCTTATCTACTCCAGGTGTGTCATAACTTCCAAGTGTTTTCACTTCCTAATACTGCAGGTTCTTCCTCATAGATTTTACTTTGAAAGGGTCTGCCATCCTTTCATCTCTTCTGTACAGTTCTTTTTATGTTGTTTCCAGCTTTTTTATTTACTCCTTGTCAGATAGTATGTTCCCTTGTTCATCTTTTAGCATTCCTAAGCTGGGCTTGAATTTCCCTTTGATTTCTTGGGTCTTCTGGAGAAGGTGTCTTGTTTTCCTCTCTTTATGTTCTTTTGTATTTCTTTGTGCTGGCAATAGCTCTTTTTCTCTCTGCAAGATAGTCATTCAGGATGCCTATACAATCCTGTAGTCAGGATCCGATCCTATTTCTGTCACCTTTTGCTTTTGCTCCTTGCCTGTCCTTAGCAATTGTGAGAGTTCCTCCTGTCATCTATCTAGGCTTTTTCTTTAATGTTACATACTATTGCTGTACCTCTAGATGTGGAGCTATTTACAAATTCTATAATAAATTATTGATAAGAAATGAAGAGTGGCCATTTGGCCGTTGCCAGAAAAGAGGAAATGCATCACCAAAAAGAGGACAAAAGAGGATGCAGGCGGCATAAAATCTGAATTTGCTAATGGATATACATAGATGCAAATGTAGAAATCATTACTATAATTTAAACAGAAAGATGAAACATCTCGCCACAGTGGGGGAGTCTGTGGCGAGGAGACCTGTGGGCCTCCTCAACATTTTGAGGTGCTCAGTTGGTGGCCAGCTCCTTGGCCCCTGTTGTTCTTCCTTCTTCTGGATCCTCTTTAGCCAGCTTTGGACTGGGCAGCCCTTCAGAAAGAAGGCAGAAGATGTCTTCGGACAGAAGACTGACCCCACTGAGCACTCTAGTGCCATGCTTCTACAAAAAGGAGGAAATGTGAATTTAGGGCTGAAGGGACCCATATCAACATGTAAATACTGTGTCCACGAGCATGTGACTGTTTGAATTGTGAACTTCTGAAGGGGAAATCGCAATTCCTGATCTACTCCTCCAGTGGTATTGAATTCATATTTAATTTCAGTGCTTCTCTGTCAACAACAGAATGGTGCTATCTGAGCTGAATAAGCTGGTCTGTCCGCCTTTGTTTCCACTAACCAAGCTGGGGCAGGCACGTGGACTGAGTAAACTTGGTCGCTGGCCTTTAATTCCATTGATCACAAGAATGCCAGGCACCTGTGCAAAACAGAATGGGCCATTTGCACATGGTTCCATTCATCGGGGGAATGTGGACAGCTGGCCGGAAAGGGGCTGTGTGTTGTTTTCTCATGCTTTCATTGATCAGGGAATGTGTAAGCACCTGCATTGCTTACACAGGCTGGGCATTTTGCCCATTGCTCCCATGAGCAAGAGACATCTCCGGTTTGGACCCTGTTCTGTTTGCAAATCTGCATCCGCCAAAGAATCGGTAAAGAAGATGGGGAAAAGGGCAACAAGTATCTTCTTTGAGCAGCAGAAGAAATGCATGGCATTCATTACAGGCCTTTCTGCAATGCTTTTACAGGCAGAGATGCTTCCCCAGCTCCCACGCCGGCCAGCTGATTTCTATTATTTTTACAGGGTTTGTCTGCCATGTGCTGTTGGCGCATAGCAAAGGGTGACCAGGCACCTAAATCTGTGGAAGCGCATCCCTTCGTCTTGAAAACAATAAGCTACTGGGAATTGGTTTTACACAGTCCAGCTTGCGTGCTTGCTTCTTTCTTTCTGTCTTTCTGTCTGTCTGTCTTTCTTGACCTCCCCCACAAAAAGGAAGGGTGGGACAGAGACAGTGTCTAATATAAAAATGCTCTCACTTCATTCATGAAGTTCCAGATGGCAACTGCTGCTGGGGAAGTGGGGGAGTGACAGAACTCAAAGTGCTTTTGCTAGTAGAACTCAGTGAAAATAGCGGTTTCAGAATCTGCAAAGTACAGTGGTACCTGGCGCACAAACGCCTCAGTGCATGACCAAATCGGATCATGAACAGAAATTTCATAAAAATTTTGCCGCAGGTCATGAACTCTGCATCGGGGGACGATCGCGATCACGCCCCTCTGCCCTCCTGAGTGCGACCGCGCCCATGGCCGCGATTGCGGTCAAACTTGTACAGGGAAGACAGGCGTGATTGCGGTCGTGCTGAGCAGGTGGGAGATGGCTGCGATCGTGGTCACGCTCGTGCAGGGAAGACGGGGCGATCGCGGTCGTGCTGGGGGTGGGGAGAGATGGCCGCGATCCTTGTTGTTCTTTGTTACTTTGTTGTTCTTTGTCACTTTGTTCCAAATTTTTGTGATAAAAAAATGGTTACAGAACGGATTAACCTTATTTACACTGAACCTTATGGGGAAATTTGACTTGGCTTATGACCAATTTGGGTCTACCAGAGTTGTGGAATGGATTAAGTTTGTGAGCCAAGGTACCACTGTATGTGCATCAAGGGTACATAACCTGCAGCCCTTGACCACTCCCTGTGTGCCTCTGGAAGCTGGCAGGGTGCCACCCATTTCCCCCCAAATTCCAGCTGATTAGCAAAGCTGTGCTAAGAGGTGCTGTTCCCTGGCTTCCAGAATCACAGTTTTCCCAGTCTTGGTAGGAATTACTGGGGTAATTTTTGGGGAGACTTTTGTGTCCCCTCTCCCCAGTGATATCTAGACGTCAGTGAGTAGGGAGGATAGATGTGGTGGAGGGGTGTAAATGGGTCCAGACAACTCAACAACCCACACACAATTCTTGTTATTGAACCATGGGTTGTTGCTGGAATGAGGATCATCATACTGTCTGAACCAGCTGCACTAACAAGCCATGGCATCTTAACCTGGAACAACCCATGAAAAGAACCCATAATTTGCTGTTGGGTTTTGAACTGTGGGTTATTAAGCATGGTTGGTTATCCTCAGACAAGACAATCCATGTTTCAATGACAACCTATTAATCAATGACAACCCACTTTCAACTGGTTTGTCTATGTGTAAGTGCAGCACCCAGCTGATCCCACATTTCTACACACTCACAGTGAAAAGATTGGGCAATCCTATTCATGAAAGCTTGGAAACCATTTTTCCAGGGCAAGATCTTCAGCCGTATATTAACTCTTGTCTCACTTGTGTGCTGTAGCCATAAAGTGCTTACACTCTCACCAAGAATTTGCAGCATCCTTCCAAACCACAGTTCCTTTGATTCTTTGAGATTCAGTTGTCAAGTTAAACTGCTATTAGGAAAGGCAAAGGGAAAGGCAAAGGGAAAACAAGGTTTGCATTTTACATAGGTTCACCATCTCTAATTCTCTCTCTGTCTTTCAAGGTGATCTTCCGTGCCTTAACTCCTGCTAACAAGATTGAAGATCCATACAGTCCTGAAGCCCAAGACCTTCTGAAACTCACCAATCTACGGCTGTTGTTATTAAAGAGGCAAGAGTGTCCCTGTCAAGGCTCAGGGCTGCTGCAGAAACCCCACAGATTTGCCCATTATGCCATCTATGACTTAATAGTCCGTGGCAGCTGCTTTTGTAATGGCCACGCAGAAGAATGCCAGCTTGCAAATGGGACAGGTGTTGTGGACAATGTGGTGAGTATTCGTCATGTTTGGCTTTCTTGTGCTATGATAGGAAAAAGAAAAAAAACTTTATAATTATCTAGACTTTATCTCATCCCCAAGAGCATTAATTTTATCAGTCCAGCTAAGCCTATCTAGACCAGGTCCTTTAACATAGTTATAGTAAGTATTTCCAAGCAACAAAAACTACCTCTTTAAGGCTTTCTTAAATCGTGCTGGTTCATAGGCATCTGCAGCAGAAAGCCTGCCTGTGCCTGGTGAAGCACTGGGCTTCTGTGATACATTTGTATTATTTTTATAAGAATTTATATCCCACCTTTTAGGATTTGAGACTTTTCCAAGGCAGCTTGCAGAAAATTAGTGTAATCATAGTAAAACAGCAGGAGAGCACAGCGGCTCCTCCAAACCCTTTCCACAGGGCACTTGGTGCTTCGTTACATTCCTTTCCCACCTTCCATTCAAGGCAGTCGAGTGTGCCAGTGTGGTGTCGCAGTTAAGGGCATGGTCTGGGACTCAAGCGATGGGGGTTCGAGTCCCCGCTCAGCCATGGAGCCAACTGGGTGCCTCTGGGCCAGTCACAGCCTCTCAGCCCAACCGACCTCACAGGGCTGTTGTTGTGGGGATAAGATTGAGAGCAGCAAGAGAACGGCGTAAGCTGCTTTGCTTCAAAAAAGGAAAAAGGGATATAAATCTAATAAATAAATAAGTGGCATACATGGTTCCCTCCCTTCCACTTAATCTTCACAACACCCTGTTAGGTAGGTTATGCCAACTGGTCCAACATTACCAGTGAGCTTCTTGACTGGATAGGAACCAAGGTCTCCTGGACCCTAGTCTGGCATTCTAAGCACTACACTACACTGCACTACATTACACTACACTGGTGTTGTGGGAAGGTGAGGGGAGAGAGGGGATGGTTTAGCTGGAGCCGTGCCCTGCCTGACTGGCTGCCTGTTTCCATTGCCCTCCTGTTCATTGACACATAGGAAAATAATCAAATTCCATGGTAAGCAGTTCCCCCACCCCACCTGTCAAGCTGCTGCTCCCATATTAGAACAATTAGCTCTAGTCTTGGCAGGTAACTAGAAATGAACGGGGTAAGGTTATCACAAATCAGGGAAAAGAAACCTCTCCTTAGAAGGCTTGTGTGTCTGCTGGAGAACTTAAGAGTGGTCTTTCTAGAATCCCTCTCGTAAACATCCAACTTGATTTGCCTAACTGTGGGTTGATTTGGAGGTAGAAGAGAATGGAATCAAGAATAGTATAAACAAATATTGGGCTTTAATCTCCATGGCTATAGGCAGGGTTCCCAATGCCATGAACAAATATCACGCATCATGTGAACCCACTCTGACAATAAGCCGGAGTGCACTCACAGGGGGGTTTTTTGCCTCCTCCTTGGTCCTCTTCCCCCTCACAGAGGACACCAGGATAGGGCCAATTTGTTCTCACCCTACCTGCTGCAATTGTGAGGCTCCTTTTGGTCCGCCATAGCTCTCCCCACCCTTTTATCTTTCTTTTTTCTTACAGACTTCTAAAATGACCAAGTGGCACCTTGGAGGGGCTATCACTGGTTGGCCACTCCCCCTTTTCAAAATTCTGTTCCAAATGTGTACAACTTTATACATCATTCTTATTATTCTTTTATCTGCACTTGCACATGGGTCCAACTATTGGAAGCCTCACTTGGGTCTTGTTCAGAGCGGTCACTGCTTTCAAAACGCAGCAGGTACCAAGCCTGGCCTTTGGCCAAGAGAGGCTGCAAAATTTTTCTTTTTCTAATTTGCTTTTCCTGACAGCTGTGAAGGGAAAGCAAAGACACAATGGATCTTTGCGTGTGAAAAGGAAGTGAGACATTAATATTCCCCTTGAAGTGAGCTCCTTATGATTTTTTTTCCTTTTTTTGTTCTGACACATGCACACTTCACAATATTCTTAAAGAGTCTGGCTGCTCAGGAAAGTGCAAAGGTACATCTCCTTTAAAAGAGGTGTTGACTATGCAAAAGGTTTTTTTGGCAGGGACATATATAGCACCATATAGAGCCTGTGATTCAATGCATAGGTGTAGCCAATTTAATTTATTGTAATTCTGAACAGAGAACCCAGCATCTACAGCACTCACTTTCATATATCTGGCCAGGGCAAATGAAATATTTGCTTTTAATTGTGAATAATTTTAACATATAGTACTAACAATGCACTGGGTGCTGTAGCTATTGTGTTTTAAGACATAGCTAGAGGGGATGTTAAACCTCTTCTGGTTAATAATTGTTCTCAATTCCAACCTTATTTTGGCCTCTAGAGAAATGTCAGATTTACAAAGAGTCTGGGAATTAGTCCTTTTTTATTTTGGATAAGCTGGGAACAAGTTTGTAATTAAATCTAAAAGAAAATGACAGAATGAGGCCGGATTTGCAAAGCTCATTTGGGTTTTGTGAATTACTTTTATCTACACGTACTATATATATTCAGCTTCACCTTTCCCAGCAGCTTAAACTAAGGTTGGATAACGTGGGTCCGGCCAAAATGTCCATGCCCGTGACCCACAGGGTGTTTGCAGAGAGAAGCAGTGCTATGAGTTGGTTGTTCTGGGCCTAGCGTACTATTTGTGCTTGGCTCCCCTTCTCTGGGGACGGACGTGGGGTGTGATTGTTTGGCCATGTTTATCCCACCGGTGAAATACCTGCACCTACAATGTGCCCTGAAAAAAGTGGGTGCACATTGGGGTCCATGGGATTTCAGCGTCACCGCTCATGAGACCCCTCTTGGAGCAGGTCAAGCCACCCGACCTGTATGTGTTGGGGGAAGGGGGTGCTGTGTCGGGTTTGTTTCCAGTTACTTCCCTGAATGTAGCCCTCTGCTTTGCTTCATAGGACTGATTGCTATCACATATGTGAAAGAATGTGAAAGGGAACCCATGGTGGCGGGGGCTGAATCTATCACTGGTGACTCCGCATAAGAGCAAATAGGAAGATGGGAAATGCTACTTGGCGTCTCCTTCACAAGAAACAGGAAACTTGACAATCACCCTTCCCAAGTGCAGTATCATTATTCTCAGTGTTATGTCCCAGCATGAACTGATAATTTATATATTTGGGATTTTAAAAAATATAGTCTGCCATTTTCCTTTGAAAAGTGCTCAGCATGCCTAGCAAGATATTTTATTTCCTACCTTTTAAAAATCTACCCTAAAAAATAAAGTTACTAAGGTAATTAAGGAAAAGGGGGATATAGAATAGTAAAAACAAACAATATAAATAGGTTAATCAGACAAATTGAATAAATTTAATCAAAACAACTTTGGGCACCCACTGCATGCTTAGTACTACACCCCTGTTAAAATTTTTCATAATTAAAAGCACACGTTTCACAGCATTGAGTTGGGCCAGATAATGTGAAAGTAAGTGATGTAGACACTTAGCTCTTCATTCACAGCAGCTTAGGGTGGGAAATGCTGGGAGTTATATGACTTGTTTTTGACTAACCGTGTATGGGACACACGCTTAAAGAGAAGCCCAGGAATAAGCCAGGTAGGCCTCCCATGGCAGGCAATTTCATGACTTGGGCACAGTGAAAGAAAGGGCACTCTCCGTTATGGAGTTTGCGGCCCAGTCCCAGCCTCTCTTTCCCTGGGGGAAAGGGGAAGCATCATTTCCTGCCCAAGGAGAAGTCCGCCTGGGTCTCTCCTCACTGGAGAGGCCCCCTTTACTTTGGTGGGGAGTATGGAAAGAGGCTGGCATCTCAGCCGCTGCCCTGCATCCTCACTCACGGGGTCATACGGTCCCTGACTGCACCATGAGTTCTACTTGGGTTGAATGAAGTAGGAAAACACTCAGACAAAACCCTATCGTTCCTAACTCTTTCTCTAGAAGTTTCATATAAAAATCTAACCCATTTCTGAAGATCTGGAGGAAAACCACAATTTCTCTAAGTGGAAAAGATAGATTTTCAATAAATCTATTTCCCAGCACACAGAGAGACAATCTCAGCTGTGTCGGCCCATTGTCAATTTTTAATTAATCCAACCTGGTCCAGTTGGACTAATATTGAAATAACTTGCTGTAGTCTGGCAACCAGAATAGCAGTTAGCATTTTGATATCAACATTTATCAGTGAAATAGCGCACTAATTAGCACAAAGGTTATGATCTCTGTCTGGTCTAGGAATTACTCTAATATGAGATTCAAAAATAGAGTTATGGAACCAATAAAGTTTAGGAACTTAGAAAACTTGAAAATGCCTTATATCACACAGTTCGAAATCCATCTGGACCCAGTGCTTTCCGTTTTCATATTAGTTATTGTGTTGGTAATTTCCTCAGTCTGTAAAGGCACCATTAAAGTTGCCTTTGAAACATATCTAGGCAAACAAAATTAAGCTGAGGAAAAAGCACGTCGTTATTATGGTCTGATATTTCACAAAGAATAACATTATTATAATACTCACAACATTACATGACTTATGAGAAAAGAGTTGCCATGTTGTAGAATTGTTTTCTTTATCTTAATATTTCCATTCTCATCTGGTGAACACTCTGTAGGGGGTTTGCAGGGAGCATCTTTGGCAGTGGGGAGAGAACTAGTTGATAATATCCTGGGCTTCTACAAGAGCCTGGATCACTCATTTTACTTTTGCCATGATTTTCAAACACCTTTTACGGCAGCTAAAATAAAACAATATTTTGCATGATCTGAATCTTTGAACTGCACAAATGTTCTTTTTAGAACTGCTGTCAGAATTGCATTTCTGGTTCATATTTTTTGAATGCTCTGGCAGGGGTTGTGGGTCCAGAAAGACCAAAATGTGGAAGGCTGATGCATGACAAATGTTTGAACCAGAGGACTGGGAGGGAAAATGGAAAGATGGTTGTACGGCAGAGTCCAGGATTTGGAAGGTTTATTTTTCAGGGATACTTTGAAAGTTCTCTACATTCACATTCCAAAGTGTAATTCAACCCATTAAACCAAGAGTAAGCAACGCCAGTTAACAACTGAACTCAGCCAATTTCCTTGTTTGGCTCTTTGGCTCTCTAGAGGAATTTAAAAGCCAGAGTAGTTTGAAATGCTTTAATCTTGGTGCAGCTTGACAAAGACTCAAGGATTCTTTTCACATCTAATTTCATGTCCCTCTAGAGTTTTGTAATTCTGACTTGCTTTCTTCTGAGGTAGAAATGCCTGACTTCCATTAGCCTTAAAGGTTAGCATGACATCATTAACAACAACTCTATGAATTTCACAATATTTTAAATAAATTCTGAGCCACCACACCTCAATCTGGTATAAATCTAAGATTCAACTTAGTATCACAGCAACAAAGGATGTTACTAAACTCCACCCAGGACAACTATGAATCCGTTTGAGAAATGAGTTGATAAGAAGAAAGTGAAATGCTAAATATTCTAGTGACAATGTTTCATAAAAAAATAAAACATCAAATTAATAAAGCTGATAGAAAAATAAAAATTCTGCCCAGTGCAAAAGAAAACACATTTTAATACTCACACCATTGGCATAGTGATGATAAAGTCTTGCTGCATTTTTTTATTTTTGTTTGTTTCCCATTGCATGTTGTGCCACTAAATGACTTCATCTAGCAGATAATTAAATTGTTTTGCCTAAATTGTAATGTTTAATTCATGCCTTACTCATTTCTCAAAATTCAAATGGAAGAATGCATGCTGATATATTAACAGGTTATTTTGAGAGAGAACATTGTCAGTTGTCCCTATTTATCTCATTTCATGATTGTTTCCAGGAATGCGGAAAAGTACACCTCATTTTTGGAAATTTTATTCGTGTTGCTTTGAAGTTCTTTTTGCCATCACTCATCATCTTTATCTTCAGTGTAAAGTTTCATTTGCAGATGCTGCTCTGTCCTCATCTTGCCCGCAATGAGCCACTTGATTTTGTCAATGATGTTGCAGCGTTCCATATGACATGAGGATGCCTTGGTCACATGTCAATAAAACCACACGACTAGCCCAGTCAATAGGATTAAATAATAAAGAGGTCAGATGAGGCTTTTGCAGGCAAAGAAGAAGAGGTTTATATGCAATGGGAACAAAATGCTTCCAGAAAGTCTTTGATCGCATCATGGAATGCTTTGGCTCAGAAGGTTCCATTTTGCTTGGGAAGGTGCAGCCTTAGCTGCACACGGCAATTCAAGCGTCAGTTTCCCCACTTAAATCATCCCCACTTAAATTCAAGCCTCAGTTTCCCCACCTAATTTCAGGGCACAGCCAGGTCCATCCCCTTTGTAGAGCAAGCTTCTGCCGCACAAGCCAACTCAGGTACATTAGCCTCTCTCTGAAATCCTTTTCTGTGTAATTCCTTATTCCCCTCCTAAGCATGCCCTTAATCAGGGTTCTGTTTTCCACAAACCCTTAGTGGAGCCTTGTTCTCCTTTCGTATCGTTCTTCTCATTTCCCTCTGTAAGGTTCAGGAGGTCCTTCTGGTATCTGTTCTTGCTGTCTTGAAACTTCACCCCTATGACTGCTGTTTTCAAGGAAGGAATTTTCATGTTCCCTTTTTAAATCTCTTACCCTGCTTTGTTTAGTCCTACTGTGAACGTCCTTCTTCATCATCTCTGAAGCTGAAGTCAAGCCATCAATTCACCCTGAATCCCTTCTCTCTTCTCACGCCCTGGCACTTGTCTCCTTCCAGAGTTAACTATTTAACAACTATTTTGTTATACTTTCACTGTCAGTTCATTTCTGGGAATGCTGAAGAGCTGACACTGGGCATTCTAAGCTTGTCTTTGTCACTGCCTTGAGTACCTTACGTGGATGCTGAGTACTCAAGCCTGGCTCCTTTTGGCATTTCAGCTGGAATTCTAGACCAGGAATAGCCCATCCTCCAGAACAGAGCCAGTGGGAAACTGTACCCCTGCACATCTGAGCTAATTCCCCTCAGTCTTTTGTGTTCCAGAAAGCCTTATTATTTGAGTACAGAGAAGTGACCTGCAGACTTGCATAGGGACAGTTGTCCTGGTCGAGCCTGACACCAAAATGGATGCAGAACAGCATAAAAAGTAACTATTTGGCCATTAGTGTCTCTTGCTATTTTAACTGCATTCTCCATCTCAGCATGCTCCAAACTAGCATACCTGACCATTGGCCTTGCTGGCTGGGAGTAACAGAACTTAGCCAAAAACATCTGGAAGGTATCAGATTTGGGAAGGGTGGGTGTAGAATATTTGACATATTTGCTCTAGTTTTTTTTTTTTTAAAGTTACTTCGGTTCCATAGAAAAGTTTATCTCAGTCATTATTCAAAGTCATGTCACTTTTGGCATAATAAGCAAAGTTCTTGGGATATGTTTGAACATTTTGGTAATGGGTGAGTGCAAGTTGGGGCTTGTTTATTCAAGTCCCCACTACATTGGATTAACAGTGAAAAATTCATGCAGATTCTTCATTGGTCACATGTTATACTGCCCTAGGCAGCAGCCTTGGTGCAGGGAGATGGCCTTACTAAGAGGTCACACCCTTGTATCTGTCTGCTGCTGGTGCCGCTTCCTTTGTTGTGTCCTCCAGCGCTAGAAATTTGTGAAGGAAGCAAGGGCGTAGGTAGACTCTCCTGCCTGAGCTGTGTGCATTGTTTATTCACCTAGTAAGTTATTTATTTTTAAAAGAAGTTCACAAAATGGCACAAGTCAGGGAAGAGAGCTGTGCTGCTAGGTCTTATTCATTCCACAGGCCCTGTCCAACAGGTTGTCTGTGACATTTGTTCAGCAAGCACATTGTAATGGTAGCAAACGGGAGTGGGAGGTATTCTATTTCTCCCCAGTCCTCTGCAACAATATACTGCTGTTCTGAGTGCTTCTGGAAATGTGGTATCCTCACCACAGAAGCTCCAGACATGAAGGAAGAGATCTGGATTCTCAACAAAAAGTATATTATAATTTTGCAGTTACTGTGGAAAGAACCTGGTAATATCTTTACAGAGCAGGTTAGCCAATGGCAGCACAAAAGTAAAAGGTCTCGTGCTCAAGGTGTAAACAACATCTTAGGATTTCTTGTAACTAGTGCATAAGACAAATCCTAGACTGTAATCTCACAAATCTCTTTTCTTGGCCCACGCAAGTCATTCACTCAGTTTTGCTTTATATCAAAGAAAGAGAAGGAAGCATAATAATTAAATATATGAAATACCCTTGACATTAATGTGTATACTATCAAAGGGTGGCTTATAAGAAATAGTAAATAAGAATATGTTTTAAAGATGTTTAATCCATCTGAGGTAATGTTGGTTGGTAAGCTTGAATGCCCTGGAGGAAGTGAAAATTGGAGTGGGAGTTTCCTGCTTGATCAGGTTAGAAGCCTGTTATTACTACACATTTTACTTATATTCTACTTTAATATAGTCCTTTATTTTTTATTTCTGTCCACTCTAGAATCTGGTCAGATATATGAATCAGTAAATACACTCTCTGTTCAGGCCATCGTCCCCTTCGGTCCTTTTTTTAAAAAGATGTCCTACCAAATTTCACCAAAAGGGCAAAGCAGAGCAATTAAGTTAGCAGAGAACAATGATCTGAAAGTAGAACTGCTCTGGTAAATGGGAACATCTGGAACCGATGTCACCTACTTCGTCTCAATTTTTGGTTTGGAATACCAGAACAGAAAACTTGGTTAAACCTTTTTCCACCCTTGTTCTTCTTGGTGATTTGACTGATGTTTCTCTTGCAAATATTATATTCTTCTTTAAATACTTTTGTACCTCTGATAGCCCTTTAGTCAAGTTTCCACAGTACTACATCTGATCCAAGCTGTGCCAATTTCATGGTCCCCAAAACAACTGGAGCTGCCTTGTAAGCTCTAGCTAACAATTCACA
Source organism: Varanus komodoensis (assembly GCF_004798865.1). Lineage (NCBI taxonomy): Eukaryota > Metazoa > Chordata > Lepidosauria > Squamata > Varanidae > Varanus > Varanus komodoensis. Next base: position 21,621,592 of record NW_025336346.1, read on the forward strand.
TAACTTTAGACAAGCCACCCTATTAAAATAGTGAATTAAAAGGAAAGCTGTGGGCATTTAAAAGGAGGCCTATTTGATTGCTTAACTGCTTGAGACTACTGTTGGAGTTGGGTTGTTTTAATCACTTAATTATGGTCTTCTTTGACTTTCATCTTATGTGAAAAATTAACACTAATCCTGCCAGTAGGGACCAGCGATTGGAAACAGTTGCAAAGGCACTTTGGCCAGTAAACTGGTTTAATTGGCCTCATGTTTTCCTCAAAGCAACATTTTGCCATTAAGCACACTTTTGTTTTGTTTCAAAATGTTCGGCTTAGTTTGGAACAATCCAAGCCCCTGCAAAGGAGGGCTGTTCTCAAGTCCTCTGTAGTGCATCTAGGTTTTCCTTCAGTAGTGAACACTGACAGGTTGTGTCTACCATTTTCCACATTAGACTCAACCAACATGTTCTATCAAAGGCCAGTGTTAACAGCTGTTTTTCACTGCCAGTGAAGTAAGGAAGTAAATACTGTAAATGTTGAATAATACATTCTCTAGCAATAATACTTGTGATAATGCATCGGAAGGGAGGGAGCTGTGGGCTTAACCCACATCTTGCTTTAACCCAAGCAAGATGGGAATGAGCCATTGATTCATCAGCCCAAGAGGATGTACGAGAGAAGAGGTGGCTTAACTCCTTTGCTATGGAAAATCTCTTGTCCTTCAGCCTTCCTCAAATAGGCAAGAGGGGAAGGAATAGCTCAGGGAATTGACTGGAATGACCTCAGTCATCCTTAAAAACCAACAATAGGGAAAGGGGAAACCAACTACAATATTTCCTTGTGGATTTTCCATGGCTTACACTTGAGTTTTGCCAGAATAGACTAGACAGGGCTTTGGTCTGATTCAGTAAGGTTTTTCTTAAGTTCTTAATAGAATGGCTATTTTGTTACTTCTAAAAGGATAGAGTTCACAGTTCCACAAATAAACCCAGTGACATTTCACTGACTGACCAAAGACAGAGATGAGACTGGGACACCTTGGAGTTTTTGTGGATGTGGGCAAGGGTCATTATCTGAAAGGAACAGCCTTCAGGTATCAACTCTGAGGGCCAATAAATTGAAGGCCAATAAACTGAAGCTGAGGGCCAATAAACTGAAGCTCAATCCAGACAAGACGGAGGTCCTGTTGGTAGGTGGTTCGGGGTGAGGGACCTGGACCTTGTCCTGAATGGGGTTGCACTCCCTCTTAGGGACAAGGTTCGCAGCTTGGGAGTGCTCCTCGAACCTGAGCTGTCATTAGAAGCTCAGGTGACGGCGGTGGCGAGGAGCACTCCCAAGCTTCGGCTGATTCATCAGCTGCATCCCTACCTGGAGAACGATTGCCTGGCGACAGTGACAAATGCACTGGTAACTTCCCGATTAGACTTCTGTAACACGCTCTACATGGGGCTACCTTTGAAGACGGTCCGGATACTTCATTTGGTGCAAAACAGAGCTGCCAGGTTGCTGACGGGGACTGGGCATTGCTCTCATATAACCCCAGTTCTCCGTCAGCTTCACTGGCTCCCCATTGAAGTCCAGGCCCAATTCAAGGTGTTGGTTATCACCTATAAAGCCCTCAATGGCTTGGGACCTGGTTATCTAAAGGAACGCTTGCGTCCATATATGCCCTACTGCCCCTTGAGATCGGCAGCAGAGGCCCTTCTCCGGGAACCCTTCGTGAAAGATATTAGGAGGGTGAGTACCCAGAGAAGGACCTTCTCTGAGGTGGCGCCCCACCTATGGAATGCGCTCCCCAGAGAGGTCCGCGTGGCACTGTCGTTATTTGTTTTTTGGTGCCAGGCCAAGACCTTTTTATTTAAATGATATTTTAATTGCTAATTTATGAACTGTATTTATTGGGTTTTTATGTACATGCCGAGATGTTTCCAGTTTTTTAAGTCTAATTATATAACTGTTTATTTATGTTTATTAATGTTGTAAGCCGCCCCGAGGCTTTTTGCAAATGGGGCGGCATAGAAATGGTTTAAATAAATAAATAAATAAACTCTGAAGCTCTAAGCAGATATTTAGTAACATGAGGGGACAGGAACGTGCTCATATTTGCCCTGCCGTCCTTGCTCCCAACTCCACATTCACTTGAAGTACTGAACAAAGCCTACATGCATATTCAATATGTTATTTTCAGTGCTGGTCTAACTAGTTTCATTTATTTCAATAGGTCTACTTTAAGTAGGGTTAACACTAGAACAACCCACTTTACATAGATAGACTCTCTTTGTGTGTTTGGGAACCCTACAAAAGGCAGCATCTCTAGTTGGGCTTACAAATTCCACATACAGATCTGTAGATCTGTCTTTCCCAAACTGACACCCTCTGGATGTGTGGGCCATTGGCCATGCTGGCTGGGGATAATGGGAGTTGTGATCCAATACATCTTAAGGGTACTAAATTGGGAAAGGCAGCTTTAGGTAGGGCAAGGCAGTAGAAGAAATCCCAATCCCCCCACCCCCCCTTGCAGTCTCATAAACCATATTCATTGCACAGGGCTCAAGAGAGCTTGATTCTTGACTATGTGTTGTTGTTGTTCAGTCACAAAGTCATGCCTGACTCTTTGTGACCCCATGGAAAACATACGTCCAGGTTCTCCTGTCTTCCACCATCTCCAAGCTCACACCCACCTCTCCAGTGACTCCATCCAGCCACCTCGTTCTCTGCCGTCCCCTTCTTCTTTTGCCATCTATTGTTCCCAGCATTAGACTCTTCTCCAGGGAGTCCTTCCTTCTCATTAGGTGGCCAAAGTATTTGAGTTTCATCTTCAGTATCTGGCCTTCTAAAGAGCAGTTAGAGTTGGTCTCCTCTAGGACTGACCGGTTTGATCACCTTGCGGTCCAAGGGACTCACAGGAGTCTCCTCCAGCTCCACAATTCAAAGGCCTCAATTCTTTGGCGTTCGGCCTTCCTTATGGTTCAACTCTCACAGCCATACATTGCAACTGGGAAAACCATAGCCTTGACTATGTGCATTTTTGCTGGCAGGGTGATATCTCTGCTTTTTAGTATGCTGTCTAGATTTGCCATAGCTTTCCTCCCAAGGAGCAAGCGTCTTTTAATTTCTTGGCTGCAGTCACCATCTGCGATGAGGTAGACTGTTTTCATACATTCAGTTGAAGTGAAAGCAGTTCACGTAACACTTCTATCATGTCACACTGAGTACACTTTTCCCAAACAAGAGATTTGTCTCCAAGTACAGGACAGAAGAGAGTTTGCATAGTTTTCCATGAAGGATTTGTCCTTTCCTTGAGGCCTGCAAATGACTTGTTGCTGATAACATGAAAATCTCTCTGTATGACCAAAATTGCTTTGGCAATGCTACAAAGTGAAAATGTAAGTTAACAATAAGCATTTTCAGTGAATCAGCAACAATTCTCCAGTTCTGGAAAGGTTCCAGTATTGCAACCTTCATTCAATGGGGGCTGGTGGAACAAGCGCCTCCCCTGAATATATTGGCATCAGCCCGGAAGTAGTAGCAATGATATTAACAATAGTAGCAATAGAATGGAGGTTAAGTGGAGTCAATGCAAGAGTGGAAAAAATTGGAAATACAAGTCTGCCTGACACTAGTTATGTCACAAATGTCCCAGCCGATATTCATCTTTTTGCTTTTGAAGTATACTTTGCATCCCTCTGCCATCATGGTGCCACTGGCTGCAAGCCAAAGGAATTCTGGATTGGGCTCTAGAAGTCAAATGGCTGTGATGAGAGCAGATCCCAGTGAGCACTTTTATCCTGTTCTTGCTTGATTGCTGCCAGTTTGCTTCTGGGTCCATTCGTGAGGCTGGCTGTTATCTACCAGCAACATGCCTGTCATCATGATGTGAGCATGTGTTTGTGGAGGGAGGGCCTGTATAGTGCAGGGATGTGGTGGTGCACACAATGGGTCTCTGCTGCCATTGGACTTCATGGCAACCATTTTGGATAGGAATCTGTTCTCTATGTAGCCCAATCCTGGCTCTGTTTCTTGATTAGGGAAAACCTAAAATATTTTAATTCTAGTTTTACTGAAAATTGGTTAGAGCCACTTCAGAATTTTATCTGTTACAGATTAGTGCTAAATTTAAATAATCAGGGTGCAGTCCTGTGGAGATGAGCATACGCTTCTGAACTCTGAATGCAAGTTCATCCAATGCAAAACAGGAGGAGCTGTGGATGTCATCTCTACCTCCCAGTTGCTCCTTTTCTGCATTTGGAAGGAGGCAGGAGTGGTTTCAGGATACCTCAAATCCTGTCCATTCTAGTCTTATCCCCTCCCTGCCCCCAAGATGCTCCCTTTAATATCTTTGAGGTCCCCCGCCCCCGATTTCAGAGGACAGCTGGTGCCGCTCTTTCTGTGTGAGGGGGAAGGGCAGGGGTGGAACTGTTCCCAGACCCAAAGTCAAAAAGCTATTTTCAGCTTCTGTTCTGTTCTGCTTTTATCTACTTCTTTCCATACCTGAACTTTTTATAAACCTTCCTGGGTAGAAATGGAGACCAAAATGCTGTATGCTAAAGCCCCAGTTATTAAATTCTTTCCTCCTTTTACAATCTGTCCTAAATTTCAATAATGTCTGGGGTTTTGAATGCAGGCAACTTTCTTCTATGATGCAGTAGCAGCCTTCTCCAACCTGGTACCTTTGAGATGGGCCGGATTTCAATTCCATTCATCCTCCAGCGGGCGATGGGGAGTTGCCATCCAACTCACCTGGAGACCACCAGGTTGGGAAAGACTGCTCTAGAAATGCCCCATGTACTGTGCTCTGTAGCCTGTATCCTCCCTGGAGACCAACTAGAGCCATGTGTGTACAGGCAGGGTGAGGGGAGAGAGAGAGAGATGCATACCCTGAAGTCTGTGTTCAGTCTTCCGTGAGGAGGCAGCCAACCGCTCCGGGCACAGCAAATCTGCCAGCTGGCTGAAGAGGAGAAATGGCATCAGCTGTAGCCTTTCCCCATATCTGATCTGAAGGGATTAGAAATGAGGGGAGAGAGGGACAAATTGCTGTGGTGACCTGGCAATGGCTGAGGACAGGGAGAGGCATGTTAAATATTCATTTCATTTCATTTTTAAGATCTCTCACCACTTTCTCTTATCTGAAATGATGTATACAGTAGGATGAGTGGCAGATGAAACACAGTCATTTTTCCTTTAAAAAAGACTTTTTTAAAAAATCAAACACTGCAGAGAATCATCACTGGCATTAGTAGCAAGATTAAGGGGGATTTAGATTAAATTCATGCCTCAGTCAGAAATGAAATCTCAGGCTCCACTTTTGTACATAATATGCAGTGAGGCAGAAGCACGGCTGTGCGACTCCCAACACTTGGCAGCCCAGTCCGTGGGCAAGAAGGTCTCTCGGGGTCTGCTTACTGTTGTTGATGAATGGAACACCGAACCGAGTGGGACCCATTCAGTTCCATTTTTCATTCATCTCACAGAAAATGAAGGGAGGAACTAATGGATATGAATGGGACGCTTCTCTGGGATACTAAAAAAAGCCCCAAAATTAAACAAAGGCAAAGGAACAAAACTTCAGCACAAAACTGACTTCCTGCAATTAACACAAATGCAATCCTGAAGTGATTTCTGTTTGTCACACACCCCAAAAAGATTCTTTTTGGTCCTGATTTCTCTGTAGTGTTTGTTCTGCTAAAATTAAAATGGGTCTGACTGCACACAGGTGGTAGCGAATAAACTAGTGAGCACGCTTCTTCCTTACGATGTTAGCTTAGATGGTCCTCCTCCCCAGTTACACACATCTCCCACACATTTGAGTGTTGCTTTGAGCTCGCTGACCTTTTTGAGCATAACATTCCCAGACCACAACTAGGCATTTTCTCCTGCTCAGGCTGAACCAAGAGGTGATCTCCTTATTCATTTATTTTTAAACACACACACACACACACACACACTATCACCCCACTCCCATAGCTTCTGGGCAGCTTCCCAGAAATACATCTTAGAACTGTTAAGAGGCAGTGTCCAATGGGACACAATGTCTGTGGGTTTGCTACTGAGGTAGGTCCTAATACATGGAGGACGTTAGAGAGCAGCCATTTGCAATGTGATGGATGTTTGTTCAAACGATTTCCACCACGCTGCCAAGTGTGCATCTGCCTTTACCCTTATTTTGGGGTACCCAGTCTTTTGAATCTTTGTGACTGTTTGATTATATTGTTTCTGTTATGAACTTTTTGCCTTGACAGGTCCATGGGAAGTGTGTATGCAGACACAACACTGCAGGACACCATTGTGAGAGGTGTGCACCATTATACAATGACCGGCCATGGGAGCCAGGTGATGGAAAAACAGGGGCACCGAATGAATGCAGAAGTATGTGGGTATGGTGAAGAGAGAGCAGGGATGGAAGAGTGGAAAAAGAATAAATCACTCTGCCCAGTAGCAAAGCCCTTTAACAACCAATTTATCGAGCCTGGATTTATGATGCTCTCGCAGCAGATGGGGAATGGACTGCTAAGTAACAACATGAAAATCCTTTCAGCCACTAGAGAGAGAGTGCGTGAGAGCGCACAGCTGCGATTCACAGGCGTCCACACATGCACATGCACAAATGTAGTTGGCCGGTTGGATGAGTAGTAAAATTTGATATACTGTAAAATGAGGCAAAACTTCGGTCTAAACAGATTTCCTCTTTGATGCACTGTGAAAACAGAGGAGAATATGTATAGTGGGATTTTAAAAGTTCACCAGTTTCTCAACAGGTGAGCTTTGATTCCTTCCATTTAATTGAACAACATTACTTAAAGAAAAAAAACAGGGTAAGAGTCAAACCATTATTCTTTCATAATCATTTCATATTAGTTATAGTTGGGGATATGGAACTGAAATTATGTTTGAAAAGAATAAACTGTCTAGAGCAAAAGTTTTCCAATTGCAGGAAGTCGCTGGGTTAAGAACAAGTTCTGTTCCTGAGAATGTCTTTACATTGAATTTGTATGTAAGTTAGATCATGTATATAAAATGCATATGAAACACTTAAGAAACACTTCCAAAAACAGTTGGCCCTCCACATTTGCGGGGGTGGATTCCCATGACAGTGGAAAAAATGCAAATAATTTTAGTCCCCTCCATCGCCCAAGCTCACCAGGGTCTCCTTTTTGCAGCAAGGAAATGCTGGAGAGATTTCCCTCTCCAGGTAGGTGGGATAGGAAGGCCTGCTTTGGAAGCCTCCCCCTCTCCCCTTTCACTTCCTTTCTCTTTATGGCGATACTTTGGAGGCATCCCTCTCTCCCCTTTCGTTTTCCCTCTCTCTATGGTGATCACAGTTTTCCACAGTAGGCTGTAAAACTCCAAAAGGTATGAACCATTTTCAAATTTATAGGCTTTATGGCAGTTTGTAAGTATGTGTTGTTCATAAGTCAGATATTTGTAGCCCAGGGAATGCCTGCAGAGTGTAATAACTTGCTCGCTGGGCTCTGTGGTGTGAATAATCAAAATTCTCACCCTGGTGATCCTTTTGTCTAAGAAATAATAATGTCCTGGAAGGAGATGGATTTACCATTGCCCATTTTAAACCTTATTGAACCAGTTTACAGAATCAGACCATCACTCTTCCAAAGAGATTCCAGTTTAAACTAGTTGGGGAAAAAGTAAAATAGGATTGAACAGTATCATTGTACAGGACAAAATTAGTCCAACAGGCAATATGTATATCCCAATTTTCTTACTCGAGATTACTAGAATTGGAATAAAAATTTCCCATCACCTGTAAAAGATTTTTCCTACCTTGACTGAATTATCAATTCAAATGGAAATTACAGCCAAGACACTGAAACCTGGAAAGGCAGCAATGAAAAAACATCAAGTGTAAGGGTGTTTCAGCGGAGACCAAGGGCAGTCACTATGTATGGGAACAAAAGCTACACAATGAATAATGTTGACAAGAAGAAAATTGGTATATTCAATGCATTGTGCTGGAGGAGAGATTTGCAAATACCCTGGATAGATGAACAAGTGGGTCCTAGATCAAATCAAGCCAGAATTTTCCCTGGATGCAGAAATGATAAAACTGAAGCTGCTGTACTTTAAGCACATCATAAGAAGGCAAGAGGCACTGAAAAATCCATAAGGCTAAGGAACGTTAAAGGCATAAGAAATGGGGAAGACCTACCGTGAGATGAATTGGTTCCACTGGGTTTTCAAGAGCTGAGCAAGGCTGTCAAGGACAGGTCATTTTGAAGAGCATTCAATTCATAAGGTCACCATACGTTGGGGACGACCTGTAACAATAACTGTATCATCGTGTGTCTTATTTTTGGATAAAAATCAGCAAGCCAGCCAGCCAGCCCATTAATGTGGCCATACTAAGTGCATAATTAACGACACAAAAGAGGCCATTAAATGCCTCCTTTATTCAATGTATTTACTTTTTCCCAGATCCAAAGGTTGGATTCAGACTGCTTCTTCCACCTCCAGTGATTGCTTTTATAACCTACCTTATAGGTTACCTATAGGTTATAGGTTTTATAACCTACCCAGACCACTTATAAGCCATGCCTAGAGCAGACCCAGTGAGAGAGAGCCAATATGATGTAGTGCTTAGAAGGTCAGGCTGAAGACTTGGGAGCTCCAGGTGCTAGTCCCCACTCAGGCTTGGAGCCCACTGGGTGACCTTGGGCCACTCAGCCTAACCTACCTCACAGGGTTGTTGTGAGGAAAAAATTGAGGAGGAGGATTATGTAATCTGCTTTGAATTCCTTGAAAGGAAAAAAGGTGGGATATAAATATAACAGATTAATGTATTTTCTTGAACACATGCAAGGTTTTATATCTAGACTCTGCAGGCTCACTCCCCGTGGCATCTCATCCATCAAATTGATAGCTGTGCACATGATAGCAAACTTCCACATGAATGAGTATGACAGCAATGACATTATGAATAAGCTTCACCACTGTTGAACGTCTTAAACTGTGTCTGTTAAAAGGAATAGACAGTTCAGGCCACTGGGTTTTCTTTGCTTACATTCCTAGTGCTTCCTTGCTCTTACATTAGGGTTTCATGGCTAGTATCCAGTGGTGGCACAACGCTAACGCGAGTGACACTGTGCTGACATTTGCTTATGGAAGCGCAATGTCGTTAGCACTAGCAGTGCTCCACCATGGGGGATTATCCTGAGGGGATTTGGAGCCAAGTGCCAGCAGCGTGCTGATGACTCACCCACCGCTCTGTGTCTCTGTGTCGCTGGGACATCTGAATCCGATGAGGCTGTGCAGTTCCTGCATGAGGATCGGTAAACTGGCAGGATGGGAGCCCTGTTTAAGAGGGTCCCAAAATGCCAGCTTCAAGAATAGGCTGACGGGACCTGAGCTCCTCCTGACGGAGCAGGAAAGGGATGGTGTGGTGGGGTGGGCAGCGCGATGAAAATGTTGGCTCAGTGTGCAGCTGCTGTGAAAAAGACGAACTCCGGGCTGGGCATGATTAGGAATGGAGTGAAAAACAGGAGTAGAAAACAAACAAGAACATACTTCCCTTATACAAATCCTGGGTGTGACCACACTTACAATATTGTGTACAGTTCTGGTTGCCTTACATGAAAAAGTCCATAACTGAGTAGGAAAAGGTACAGGGAGGGGATGGAGTAATTTCCCTGTGAAAAGCAGCTGTTTAGCGTAGGGGAGAAAGTGAGTAAGGGGAGACATGATGGATTAAAATAACGCATGATGTGGAAAAAGTGAAGAAGAATTTTTTCTCCCTCTTCCATAACACATGAGCACAGAGTCATCTCATGAGGATGATTGGTGGGAGGTTCAGGACAATGCTATTAAGAATCATGTTTCTTCCTCCTCCTCTTCTCCTCCCCACTCCCCAACAGAATGCCGCTGCCACAATCATGCAGAGAGCTGCCATTTTAACCTGAGCGTCTGGCTGGCATCGGGAAAGCAGAGTGGAGGGGTCTGTGACAACTGCAGGCACAACACCGAGGGCTACCGGTGTCAAAGGTGCAAGCCGGGTTTTTACCGAGACAGAGGAAAACCCGTGTCATCCCCAGAGATTTGCAAACGTAAGTTATTTTTTGTTGAATGTCATATGCAAAAATACATAGAGAAGGGTTTCTTGTTTTATATCGGCAGAGTTTAGATGTGCCCGTTCATCCCTTAAAAGGTACCTGCTTACTCCACATACTAAGATTTTCCATTGCTTTTCCAGGGTAAAGTCTCCAGCTAAGGTTATGTTCCAAGCAAGCTGACTTCCCTGTATGTCCACAGGTGGTTTCCTTATCAAACAACCATCATGGCAGAACAAAAATTCCATATTTCTAAAGCTAATCTTGTAAATTTACTTTGCTATATCAACACTGACACCTGTTGATACGAACAGGCACTCCTGGCATAATGCTGAGTCCAGCGGTGCTTCCAGTGCGAGTTTCTGTCAGGCGTGCCCGCATTGCCAACAAGATCCCACGTGGGTTCAAATGAATAACAAACTGAAGGGCACACTCTACACACTCAGCTCCCAGCCACCCCAGATGTTTAACCGTGTCTTGTACCCAAGGATGCATTGGGCTGGATTCTATCGTATGCTATCTCATGGGGAGCACTGTGCTGGAGATGTGGGTGTTTCATTGGGGTTTCCACAGGCCCATGCCCCCATACAAGTACTGGGACTGATGCAATTCTATACTGTCCCATAGAGGATACTGGAGGTGTGAGCATCTGATCTGGGGAGGTCCATTGCTTCGTCGGGCTGCATACCCACGTTCTTCATTTGTTTGGCCAGACACAACTCTTATCAATTAATTGGCGATGGGGGAAAGGAGACTGTTGTCACTGTGGGGCCAAACCATGCAAGCATATTCCTCAAGCTTATTTAATGCAGAGTTTTGCATACTCTGCTCAGAGCAGCCACCAAGAAATGATCTTCCCATGCCTGGTGCCTTTGAGAGCCAGCATGGCATAGTGGTTAGAGTGGTGGACTCAGGATCTCTGAGCTTTGGGGTCTAGCCTCTACTGAGCCATGGAATTCACGGCTTGCAAGCCGTGCAAGCTGCCTTGGGTTTCTCACAAGAGAAAGAAAAGCAGGTTATAATGTGATAATAATATTAATAGTACTATAAACATCTTAAAAATATATATAGGAGGCAATGAACAAAATTATGAAGGAATGAATGCCCCTGAAGTGCTTCAGAAATGTTGAGGGGGGGTTAATTATGGTGAAGGGCAGGTGTGGATGTCTGGGCCAGTGTTTGATGTGCTAAAACGGATGTCTGTCTTTTGAATGGAACAGTCATGTTCTCATTTTCCATGACCTCGTTCTTTCCCCTGACGTGCCTTTAATCAAATACCTGCCCTGCTTCTGAAGTTCTGTGGTTGCCTTGATGGACCTGGCCCAAGTCTCCTGGAAACTCAGGTTACAGATGCTTTTCACACGGCAGTCACCAGGCCGCTGCTGTCGCTTGAGCGGCCTGTTCACAGCGCCTGCTCTCTTCCTGCCCTCTTGTGCGTGTTTGCCGTTTCTGAATGCTTGTGCTGGCTCAGCCCCCATTGCCTCCCCCAGCGGCGAATCACCAACTTTTAACCTTTCATGCAAGTTCATGGGAATGAGAAGCTGCCTTGCTAGCCTGACCTCTTGGTGTGCCCAACCACGTGGGATGGCACCCAAGGAGTGCTCCTGAAGCTCCTTTCTCCTAAGTCTCGGTACAAGCAAAGCTTTGTAAAAGTTGCCATTTCATGAGATTGAATTGCAAGCCTTTGTGCACTGGAAGGTTTCTATGTCCAGGTTCTAAAGTGGTGCTAAGGCTCTCCAGCCAGAAAGGTGCATTATTAGATACTCACTTAGAGAGCAGCAACAGAGAAGTTGAAACCATTTACTAAGGAGACAGCCTGTGGCAACCTTCGACCAGGCTGCTTGAATGGAAGTGGATTTCAGTGTTTCGCAGAGCTCTTTAGTCTGGTACGGCCGTCTTTTGCCCAAATAGTTATTGTTGTTATGTGCCATCAAGTTATTTCCAGTTTGTGGTGACCCTGTGAATGAAAGCCCTTCAGATGTCCTGCCCAGGACAGCCTTTCTTCCAAGCTCATCACCATGGCTTGTGACAGATGAACCCTCAAATAGTATTTTCTGATTTTATTTCTGTAAATTTTGATGCTTGAGTGGGTATCTCCTGAATATCCAAGTATATAAGAAGCTTCACTGAAAATCACACCCTGTACTTGTTATATAATAATATGACATATTTGACATCAGCACTGAGAAGACCCTTTACCTTGTTACCTTCTGAGTGTCCCTCAGAGGAAGTCCCTGGAAAAGTGTTGTATATGGGTAGGTTCATGACAGGAGAGGTGCTCCATCAGGTGTGGTTGTCCTGAGACATGTAGCTTTATGGGTCAGAACCAGTGCCTTGAATCTGGCTTGGAAACATATGGGCAGTCAGTGCAGACCAGCCAGAATTGGTGTTATATGTTTGGACCTTCTGGTCCTTGTTGTCAGTCAGGCACTGCATTTTGCACAAGCTGCAACATGTGAAGTGTGTGTACTTCGAGTAGCGGCAGGCTATCAAGAAGAGGTTGCCCTGATTTCTACAGTATTGGCTCATCGCATGTGGCATGCTAAAGATCTCACTGCAAAGTCATGGTGACGCTTGCTTGGGTGTTCACAAACAAGTGCACTGGGTCCTCAGGACAACAGTGACCATCCTTTTTGAACGGGCAAATGCTGAATGGAATCATCCCTTCAGTCTCACTGCATGTGGGAATGCTCAGAAAAGCCTTGTTTGGACCTGTGGTCACACTCTGGCAGCCACACATTCCAATTAGCTTTCAAGGCCAGCCAAAACGTGTATCTCCCTTAGTTGACTGTTAAGCGGAGACTATAATGTGCTTGGTCCCACTGACTGCATTCCTTTGTAATGCCCAAGCCCTAAACAGGAAAACAAAGCTCAGCCTTCCATAACCCAGATGTTTTCGACTGCATCCCCCATCAGCCTTGGCCAGTGGTCAGAGATGATGGGATGTGTAGTCAGAATCATCCGATGGGGCTGCAAGTTAGTGGGGGCTGCCATAGCACTTGATTATTCATTTGTTCCGTAACCGGATTCCACTGATCTTAATTAAACAAAATATGCTTGAAGAGTTGAGATGTCCCAGGAATAACTTGCTTGGGATGTACCAGGAATTCAGCTTGCTTTGGCTTAGAAAAGCCAAAATGTTAAATATGCATGCTCTTTTTTTTATGCCGTGAAATACCAAAGAGGAACATAACAAATTTGTCACAGCAAATTGCACAGATGTTTGCGAGATGAGCAATGCAGTTCTCAGCTCCATTGTGAGAAAGAAAGAAGGAAGAAGCCCTTCAGGAAGGGGGAGGGCATCAAAATTGTCTCTCACTCTCCACTGGGCACCAGGTTAGGGAATGAATGCAGATGCAAAATCTGAATGAAATGCTCTATTTAATCCCTTAGTGAAAGCTTGTTTTAAGAGTGCTTTTGCATCCAGTGCAAAGAACCCAAGCTCAGCTGAAACCAGGCCCGGAGGCTCCCAAGAAGAAAGTGAACAGAATTCTGCTCAGAAGAAATCTCATGGCTTTACTCATAATAATCAAGTGCATCCTCTCTAAATCAGAAGCAAGAGAGGGGAAATGTGTTGTATAAAAGAGAATGCTCTGATGTCTGCCAGATTTTCCAACATTGACTCCATGGGTAGAGATGCACAAACATTCCTTTAAAATACTTTTTAAAATGTCCCAGCCAGAATCATAATACACGAATATAAAACCCAGGATGGAATGACCGGCAAGACACACAAACAAGCTTGTTTTAAGGAAGGTGTGATGGGACATGGGAGATCTCCTGACTTTCTTAACCTCCCAAAAAACTTAACAGAAAGCACCCAAAGGGGGACCTTTTTTGTATGTTCACAAGAAATCCTAACAGACAGCTGTCCATGCCCAAGCATGTTTCATTAAAAGGGTAGAATGAACACACTTCAGACTGGGATGTGCCTATGTAACTGTAACAGTGTGGGCTACTCCAGTTGTCCTTGGCAGCAGATGTGGAGGAAGAAAGAGTACCCAGAATTCACTGACCTAGTTTTGGGGCACAGAACCTCAGGCTTGGGGGCTAAATCACACCCACCGGGTTTCCCGGTCCAGCCCTCCTGGGGTTCCCAAGGTGGCCATGCTCGCTTCCCCTTGCCCCAGCTGCCTCCCTCCAGCCCCACCCCATGAAATGCCTCTCCAGGGGCTTCATTACTGGCAGTATGAGACTGAATCTAAAATGCATGCTTTTCACAATCCACCTCATCAGCCTTCAGCTCCTCCCACTGCTGAAGTGTGGCCTGCGGGAGTTTCTCTGGAACTGAATTCAACCTTTGGACTGAAAAAGGTTCAACACCTCTAGCCTAAGTGCATTAACACACACACACACACACAAATGTGTGTGTGCCTGCACATGTGTGCGCACACGCACATCAGGGATGATGAAGAAATGTGCTCAGTTTGCATTTTAATGCAGGCTTAGCTAATAGGTGAATCACATGTGAATTGAAATTCAGTTATTGTTTGACATTTTAATTTCTCTGGATTTTGTGGTGGAGTTTTCTAATCAAACATGCATGCAAAATGCACATATTGGAGAAAGTTCAAAAATGCATTTTAGAAGGAAAACTCTTTGGGAAATATGTATAATCAGCAAAAGTTCAGTACAATCAAATATTAAGATTGGAAAAATAAGAACATGAGACAAAACCTGAAATGGACAGAGTCATCCATCCTTATTATACACTTAGATGCCTTCACAAATATTAATGCATACATGTGTCTATAAGTATTGTTTCATCCCAGTTACCAGGATGAAGGAGTAGAGGCTCCCGCCAGAATTGGAACATCCTTGCAAACTTATCTGAGAATACTCTGTTCACTTTTCTAACATGAAGCCTGTCTGAGACAGGTAACACCAACAAAAACGTTATTTTAAAATATAGTTAGCAACAATGCAACAATAAAACAAGTATATTAAAATACAGCTAAAAACACACCAACAATTACAGAATAAAAATAGCACTCAACTCAGGCGATCATTTTACAGACCAAAGGCCTACGTGAACTAAAACATTTCTGTCTGCTGAAAAAAGGAAAGTTGAAAGGCAGCCAACTTTGGCAATGAGTTCAATGGTTTCAGTCACTGAGAAAGCCCTTTCTTGTGTCCTCACCAAACAAGCCTCTGAAGGCAGAGAGAACCCCCCTCTGCAAGATCTTAAAACCCGGGCAGACTAGCACGAGGAAGGCAGCTTTGCAGGTAGCCTGTTCCCAAGCTGTGCATAAGGGAGGCCATAACCAGTGCTTGGAACTGTGCCTGGAAACAGACAGGCCACTTACTTTGCAGGTCTTGCAAAGATCCCATCATTCTGCCTGACTGTGGGCTTGTTGTTTCACCTGCCTCTTTGCGCTTTCATTTAGCCTGCTCCTGCCAGCCCGTGGGCTCCGTGAACTCAGCATTCAACCAGAGCTGGAGGTGCCATCCCAAGACAGGATTCTGCTACTGCAAGCCAGGCGTTGCAGGCCCAAAATGCGACAGGTGCCTCTTGGGATACTGGGGCTTTGGCGAAAATGGCTGCCAACCTTGTGACTGTGCCAGAGACTGTGACAAACAGACTGGACAATGTCTTAACAGGTATGCAAAGTCCTGAAGGTGACCTGAAATAATTTTGAATTTAGCAAGGCCTTTATTCTGGACAAAGGGATCGTGGCTTTCAACTAGCCTGCTTCTGCTCTTTCTCATCTCTTCCCAGTTATGACAATCAGGCATTTTTCAATATTCCCATTGGTGGAAGAATCCCTGACCTCATTCAAACACCAGCCAATGAAAGTGAAGATGAGTGGCAATGGAATGATCATGAGCAGGGATTTTCTGCATTAAGACATCCAGGTATGCATTTATATTTTTCAAGAAATTGAGAAATGCTGGTTATCACTTCTACAGTTTTGTTACACTTTCATGAACCTGTTCAGGTTTCCAGAGGTTTTATTGAAATATTCAGGTTTACTTCTAAAATAAGGATACAAGTTTAGAGAACTTTCACAGCTGCAGATCCACTGCTGGACACTGAATAGTCCTTTTAACATAAAAGCAGGTGAAACCTGTGGAATTCTAAAAGGACAGGTTCTGGTCAACAAGCCTGGGGACTGCCATGTGAGCCTATGGCTTAGCTTAACTAGATTTTGAGACGTCAGGATCATTTCTGGCACAAAAAGTGTCTCTGATCATAAGAGCATAAGAAAAGAGTTCTGATCTAGAGGAAGGGATTTGTTACAATTTCCTCTAAAATACTTACAGCTTTCTCAAAATTGTTCCTGTTCAAAGACAGCTGAGGTTACATATTGCTTAGACTGTGAGGTTTTTTTAAGTGTTACTTTATTTCCACTTGGCATCTGATTCTTTCTTATATCTGTTGAAGTGTGAAATTGATTTCATGGAGGGAGTTTCTCTTTCAGCTTTAAAAACTTAGCTAGCCAATGAGACATACCAATTTTTCATTATAGTGTCAGATTTGCAACTAAATGATTTTCTCAAAAAGCTATTTTAATGGCATATCCAAAATGTTAAGAGCAAAATATTACATATGAACATAAAAATGATTTGTTCTCTCCATCTCTACACCACACGACCCCTGGTCCTTTCTTAACGTAATCCATGACCTTCAACGCATTGACCTCTGATTCCCTGGCTAGAAAAGTGTATATGCAAAGAGAAGATACTAGGAAGCATCAGCAATTTTTGCCAGATGAAATATGCTTATGGTAAGTGAGCGAAATGTTGCCACACATTTCATTGTGGGGAATGAACTGAAATGCCAGGACCTCTTTGCTACAGCAGTCCAGCAGTGGGGATGGAGGAGAAGAGAAATTTAATGGCTTCACAACTGAAGGAAATCCATGGCCCTCTAAAGGGGGTGGGGTCTGTATGAGTATTGTCTAGGGTCTAAAATTACCTAGCTGCAGCTAGATGAAGA
Source organism: Varanus komodoensis (assembly GCF_004798865.1). Taxonomy (NCBI): domain Eukaryota; kingdom Metazoa; phylum Chordata; class Lepidosauria; order Squamata; family Varanidae; genus Varanus; species Varanus komodoensis. Next base: position 21,638,571 of record NW_025336346.1, read on the forward strand.
TGCTTCCAGGTGTTCCCTTGGTCTATATAAAGCCAAAGAACAACCACATGGTGATTTACCACTGGGTCCGTCTGCCTTTATGTACGACATATTCCCTTCTTGTCATCTAAAAAGCCAAGAACAGCTTTGATGATTCTCAGTATGTCTCTTGTGCAGGCAGCTTGCAGGACCAGCTGAAACCAGGAGGACTTCATCATCCTGTGTTTTTCGATTATTCTCATTTTGATCTCATCCTTAATTTGGCTTTTAACATCCTTCTTACTTGCAATGTTTTGCCATGTCTTTCTTTGTTTATCATGTGGGTTTTGCAGTATAGAAATGCAATAGATAAATGCAATAAATAAATAAATCAGCCAGCACTGTTAGGTAAGATATAGCACATGAAAGCATCCATCCCATAGCCCTTACCTTGCCATCGATTATGCACACCACTGGTCATTAGAGGCCCTGGGGAAATCTACAGTGGATTCAGATGAGTTCAGATTTCTGTGTAAAATATGTTGGCAATCTGCAAAACACAGATGGGCTGAGTTTAACAAAATCAGTAGCGGCATTTGCCACTTCCATCTCTGAGACAGTGTAAGGGAAAGGATTAACAACCTGCACACCACAGTCTCAGGCTTACCATCATCTCCCCTCCAAATTTTCTCATAAACTAGATACAATCACATATTCTATGTATCATCCAGTTTGGCCTTAAGATGCTCAGGAAATCCATGTTCTGTGCCAGGTATGTGGAGACGGGCAGCCCTGCTAACAAGCTGGGTATTATGTGTTGCTCCTAGCAGTGCCCTCAGCTTCGGCTACTTTGACACAATCAGATAAATTGTGCTGTGGCTGGAATAAGGAGAATTTGTGCTTTCCTGCAGTGATAAAAGCAAAGATCCTCTCTGCTCATGACAAAGGAACCCATGCAGAAGTCATTGTGAAAGTAAAGAAAGTTCTGAAATCTGGAAAAGTGAAAATCGCCAGGAATAACAGGAGCATCTATCCAGAGTCTTGGACCAACAGGGGATGCACATGCCCTATTCTTAATCCTGGTAAGTTTTCTGTATTTATGACACTGGTATGTGAGGGAGAGGAAGCAGACATGAATTACTTCAATGGGAAGCCTGATCTATCAAGTGGTTGCTGTTTTGCAGAATCCATCCTTTGTGTTGCAAATTCTTGTCTGTTGTGAAAAGATCTATGGGGATAAACCAGCCTCTTTTTCATGTGGAGAGACTACATTATAACTTTATACCAGGGTTGTGGAGGGTGTTTTGCAAGATGCACAGTATTCCTAGCCAGCTGAACTCTTTGAAATCTTCTGAGCAAAAATCTGTGAATTTGATGCTCACTGGAAGAGCACATGCTTTGCAGGCAAAACATCCTAAATTCAGTGTCTGTCATCTTTAGTGAAAAAGCTCTAGTAGCAGTTTCTGGGAAACTCCAGTGCTGCCAGTCAGAGCAAACAATACCAAGCTTGGTGGGAAATGGTATGACACAGTAGAAGGCAGAAGCAGCAGACAGATGTCCATGGAAAGAGCCCACCAGTCTTATCTCTGATCAGATGCAAGATAGTTTTCCTGCTCTCCTGCCTTTTAAAGCCTAATTATAGCAGAAGTATGGAAGCATTTTCAGGAGTAGATGGCTGCTAGAAGGCAATGGCTAATCCTTTCCTTCCCAACTCTGCCACATTGCAACTGATGTCAGGTTTTTTTAAGCCTCATGCAGCAGGGCAGTGTGTGTGTGTGTGTTTGAATGGAGTCTGATCAGTCACATCATGTTTTCATGTGGCCCAAGCCTTCAGCATGCATGGCCGGACCAGTTTGGCCCTTAGAACCCAAATTCCCCTAACCCTTTATGCACCAAAACCCCTCAGCCTGACCTGCAGTGGTACCATGTTTAGGGGCTGGAGAAGAACTGGCTGCTGGGTGATGCAAGTAGGTGAGGGTCACGAGATCTTGGGCAGAACAGGGCCTTGGTGTCCCACTTGAGATAGGAGGCCTTTTGGCCTACTGCATGCAGCGGCAAGCTGGAGTCCATCTCGTCCCACAAATTTTCTGGCTATTGAGGACCTTCTAATTAATAAGGCTCCAGTGGGTCATTTCAAGGGGCAGACTACAGCTACCTCATCTGCTGCTTTTCTTAGGACTCAGAACCCACATTGCCATGTGAAATGACAGCTTTGGAAGTTTACTTGTGAACAGAGCTGTTGGTGAGGTGGAAATCCAGCAGGATGCTGTTTATAAGGCAGCCATCGCTAGTCCTCAGAGCTGCTGCAGCCCTTTGTCAAGAGCAACGTGGAACAGCATTCTGGAGCCTGGACAACCTCTTGAGTAATAGGAAGCCATCTTCTCTTTCTCAGGGTAAAGCAAGTGGTAGGGCAGCGTCTCTGCATGCAGCAAGGCCTAGGTTCAGTCCTTGGCATCTCAGGGTAGGGCTGGAAAAACATCCTTCCTGAAAACCAGGAGAGCTGCTGCCAGTCAGTGTTGGCAATACTAGGACCATAGCCTGATTCCATTTCAGGCAGCTTCCCATGTTTCTGGGATGCAGGTGAGAGCCCTTGCAACAAGTGGATCTACACCTGAGCACATATTGCAAAGGCAGCATCTTTACACCATTTTTTCTCCCGGATAACAATCCTTCTCTGTGATAATGCAGGCTGCATAATGACCTGGGAATGTTCCTGCCTCTCTTTTCCCCAGGAAAAAAGAGCAAGGTGGTCCCTGGTGCATGTTTAATGTTCCACAGCCAAAGAACTGTTAACTCGTCTCTTGGAAGCTGCCCTACTCACAGAGAGCTTGCATCTGTGAAGTAACAGTAAAACTACGTGACCATATTAAGGGCATGAATTCCTTGTCTCAGGTTGTTAGGTCAGGTTGTGTAGCACTAAATTTCATAGCACTCTTTTGCACAATTCCTTCCATTTGACTTGCTTTGTTCCCTAATTAATTGCACAATGCCCCAGTAGGTTTCATCTTTTTTAAACTGGAGCCTGGGAACGTGCTTTGGACCGTGGATTTCATTTTAAGTTTAAGTAACCAGAGAATGAACTGGATTAACTTTTGGGTTCCATTAGGTTAGGATGAGCAAACATGCCTCCTCAAAGGTTAGCATTGTCCTGCCCTCATCCTTCGATCAAATATGAACCAATAAAATATATCGTTCTTTCTTTATCTTGAGACTAAATTAAACACAAATCTGCATTGATTGAAATGAAAGGTTTTGTCTAAAAAGCAGGTTTTATAACCCAATCAGTCACCATGATTAACATGAGAAGAAGCTCTCTGTGAATAGCTTATAATTCCACTACACCACATTCTTTGAAACTCCGGTTTGGATTTTCTATTTGCCAAACCCTCTAAATGAAGACAGGAGCCAGACAATAGCTTTTGAGGAAGAGAGAGAGAGAGTATTGAAGGCAATTTGAAAGAGAGATGGATGCTTAACACTCATCTTTTTGCTTGCGGTAAGTAGGTTTGGTAGAGTTTGGGGGAATTGTTAAAAACTCTGCAAACCAGTTGGATCCGAGGTGACTGTGGGACAGAAGAAATAAAGGGAGCCTCCCTCTCTTACAAAGCTTATTTCCAGCCTAACAATAAGAGTTGATAACTCTGGAACCTGTCCCCAGTAGCTGTCCCTGCAGTGGGAACTGCATCAGTTAGCAGGTTAGCAAGTTTATCTCCGTACCATGGAAAACAGTCTCCCAAAGCATTTATTGTAAGTTAGGAGATCATCTTGCTTTATCCTCATAGCGTTCCCATGATGTAGATTACATTCAGACAGGGAGATGGAGAGGGGCTTAGTTCATATGAGAACTGTGGATTAAACAAGCCACAGTGGCTTGTTTGAGCTGTGGTGGGTGCTGGGTGTCCTTTGCCATATTGCCTAGCTAGGCATGGCTTGTTATATCACCAGAAGTTGGGCAGCATGGCTTGAAAAGAATAGCCCAGCATGCCATGTAAATCACCCACATCAGGCCAAGAAAGTGTCTTGCCCAAGGCCACAGACTGGATCCAAACTTTTCTGCTGTGAACAGAGCAGAGTGTAAGGAATGGGGCATTTCAGGCCCTGCCTCCTGTGCAGTCTCCTGTGGACCCCAAAAATGGGGACTGCATGGTACTTGATTCCAGAGTGTGTGGCTGCGAAAAGGTTTGCAAGAGAGATCCAGAAGAATTTGGTCTGTATTTTGAAGTGAACCATCTGGGCTAATATGTGGATTGGAACACAGTTCTCATTTGGATTGTGCATTCTCTGCATTTTGTAATCAAGTGCTCAAGTTTTTAAAAGTTATAGAACTGAATATTTTAGGTGCAAACAAGCATACAAAATGCATACATAAATGCAAATGCATAATTTGGAGCAGAATACATATTGCATTTTTAAAAGAAATATCCATGTAGCGTGCATATTTTAGTGGGAAATGTATTCAAGTTAAATGTGAATTTTCACAAGATAGAATGCACTGATGGTCGAAGCAATTCAAAACTGGCATGGACTGGAAATAGAGTTGGGATGCAATCTGGGGCATAAACGGAGTTGCAGGCCCTCTTTCTGTTTCCATTTCTGTAGCACTGTATCCTCAAGCAATCATCTCTGGGTAGAAATCCTGGTTCAAGCATTGAGAAGCTCTTGCCTTTATGGCCAACTGTCAAAATTGCTTGGAACGGAAGTCTAAAACTTCTGCAGATCTACTTTCTGCTCATCCCTGCACTCTACCATCAGATGTGCAGTAAAGAAACGTAGCTTAATAAACACGCACACCCCCCTTTTATTTAGCTCTGATTATATCCACATCCCCCTTCTTCTTGAACGTCCACAAAATGCTGCATCCTTTCCATCTGTTTTTGTTTTCAGCAAGGAAGGCCGCCCTTGGGAAGACAATAATCCATATTCACTCCAGCTAGTCCAGTCTGGCACTCGGGTTTTGTGCTGTGCACAGCAATCTGGCTCCCTGCCCAACTATCTCTGTGGGATTGCACTGTACGTTCTTGCCTGGCTGGTGACAGGAAGTCTATATCTAATCTCATGGCCTTAGAGTTTAAACATAAACCTTCATTTCTAGTGTAATAATGCAATGGAATCCCAGTATGGATTTGGGAAAAAAAGAGGTGTCTCCAACATGGTGCCTGCAGGCTCCTGAAAAATTGGGTTTTTATGAAATGCATATGATTGTCTAGCAGTGATACATAGACTTCAAAAAGTGGGTCAAATATCCAAATAAGTATCCATTTGAAGATTGTGTCTCTCTGCCACTGGTTCAAGTATTAAAAATGCAGTAAGATCCTGAATCTGTTAAGGGAAAGGCTGTTCCAGTACGAAATCTATCTGCATAATAGCCTTCTCCCAGAAAGAGACAACTGGAAATTGCCAGAAGCATATGTTTAAAAGCTGAATTAGGCAGTTAAAACATTGCAGTGTCCAGTAGACACAAAACAAAACTTTTTGCCAAAAAAGACACAGACTAAGATCTATAGACATGACAGGCAATCGACTGATTGGGTATTATGTGGTGGTGCCCAGAGCAGTGTCTCAGTTTTTCAAATGTCCCCTGAGATCCAAAAAGTTTAGGGACTCCTGCACTGACATAACAGGAGCAAGCCAGAACATAAATAAATCCTCCCATGTATTTAGGAAGTGATCTACTATATCTGTGAGGCTCAGGAAAAAAGTCAAGTCACTGCCCTCATTCCAGAGAAACCAGCACAGATATGCAGAGTTGCATGGATTCCATTTTTCTTGCTTCTGTTCTTTACTCCCCGAAACACATGCTCCTCATGAAGCCCTGCTGCCTTTGGGAACAGCTAGCTTCTCTTCTGATTTTCTCTTCAGATATTTGCCAGTCTCTTGCCTTCACCAACAAAGCTATTAATTAACTGAGCTAATGATGTAGACTCTTAATCCTGCTTCATTTGGATGGACTGAGGGAGAGAAATATTGTGAACTTCTGTTTAGCAGGCCAAAGTCACCAGGATCATATGCTTTGTGTAGCACTAGCTTCATCAGTATCTCCTGGTACTGGACAGGCAGTACAAAATTACCACCTGCACTTTCTCACTTCATCCTATTTTTGGAAGCTACTTGGAAAAGATCTTGAGGTACAGGATGTAAATATTTTATTTGTCAGACTTTGTAAATGAGGCTGCAGCCCTCTACACACTGACCTGGGAGTAAAATTCCATTGAACTCCATGGAGTTATTCCCAGTAAGTGTGCATTAGATGGCCTCAGATAATCTCTCTTTCTCTCTCATCAATTGAGGCTCCTGCTTTTTTGCTAGCTATTCTAATTTTGTGAACTCTTTTAGCTGTTATGTTTGTTAATTTGATGTGAGCCGCCCCGAGGCTTCGGCGAATGGGGCGGCATAAAAATGTTTTAATAAATAAATAAATAAATTTTTGCAACTGGCAAATACTCTGAAGGAGGAATGAATGGATAAGGGGATTAGAACTTATTTCCCAACTCTGCTTTGTCTGAACAAGGTCTCTCTTGTCATGGATTATACTCAGCATAGGAATTGTGGAGAAAGGGCAACTGATGCTTTTTGTGGGCAGATAAAACAAATGTGTGCTGAACTGGATGCTGATGCTGATGCCACTGCCCAGCTGTTACTTCACATATAGCCTCCTCTTTCCCTCTTGTTAGGAACCCCAGGCAGCTAACATAATCCCCATCTCCACTTTCTCCACAACACCCTGTGAGGTGGATTAGGCTGAAAGTCAGTGACGGGCCTAACATCACCCAGTAAGCTTCATGGCAGACTAGAATCCAGATCTCCTGAGCTCAGTTCAACACGCTAACCACGATTGTTTATTAATTGATCTTATATGCCGCAACCAATAGCTCAATTCAGGACTTTCTGGGTGGTGACACTACACTGTAGCTGACTGTCTATGTCTATAGTATGTTGCTGGGGCACCTTCTATTACTGTCAAAGAGCCCTCAGGTCAGGTGATGCTCAGTCAGACGGATGGTTTATGGTAGGGATACACCTGCCTCTATTGAATACTGGCTGTGTCTCCTGCTTTGCAGAGAACAGTCCTCTAGTTGAAGAAGGACGAGTAGCCATTGAGAGCCTTCTCCTCCTTGAATTTGTATGATTGCTTTTTTAAAGCCATCAAATTGGTGGCTGTCACTACATCTTATGGAAGAGAATCCCATAGTTTAACCTGGTCCTAGGTCAAGAATTTCTTCCTTTTTTCCATCCTGAATCTCTCACCAGTCAACTTTCCTGGGAAGCCCCTGATCTCCCAATGCACTTTTTCCACATGGGGCATAATTTCATACATCACTCTCATGTCTCTGCTTATTCACCTCTTTTCCAAGCTGAACAAGATAAGACGTATTGCATTTGTTTGAATTATAGTCATTATTTCTAAACACACCCTAGATCAACATGTGCACACGCTGCACCAATACAAGGTTTGGTTTCGATGGCGCATCCCTTCCTTTTGAGTAAAGCGTGCGTGACTAGCCAGCTCCAGTGTAACTGTGAGCAAGTGGTAAAGAGAAAAGTCGCCCTCCCCCTGCCCCAAGCGCAGATTCAGTCCTGTATATTTAGGTCTCTTCACACCATAGGAGTTCTGTTTTGTCTGCCAGCAAGTACTACAACAGAGGGTGTGGGGTGGAGGAAGATCTGTGCCTGAAAGGGTCTGATTTAAGGTGACTCTCAGTTTCTAATGAAGATGCCCTTGATCCCATGGGAACTCAGGGGCTGAATTCCCCGAATTTGTCTGAACTGTTGGAAAGGATCCCTATCATGGCTGGGCAAGGCTGGTGGGGTGTGATGCCTGCTGCTACACAGGGGAAAATGCAGTGCTGGCATTTGTTATATTTAACAGCCATCTTGGCTTTGCTGCAGAGCACATACAGATTAAGCGGGCCTCTTTAGGCCGCTCAGCAGCCAACTGGAACACTAGAACACTGTAATAATTGTGTTTATTTTGTTCCTCGCCAGAAAATACTGAGCAGCAGTGCTGGCCTTTGGGGGGTTGGCGGGTTTTCTGCTTGAGGGAGAGAGACAAGTGTTGTATCCCTTTAACTTGGGCTCAGATGTTTTATTCTAGAAATGGAAACTTTGGATGCAGCTTGTATTCCTATAGGGGATGAGATCCTGGTCCACTTTTACATGGAAAAGTTAATCTTCATTTCATCTGTAAATCAAATGTGTGTGTGTGCACACACGTGTGTACACAAAGCATACTGCTTCAGACACTCTAGCCAGCCAGACCAGATGCTGAAATTTAAAGTGGAATGTAGAATTTCAATGCATTTGTGCTGTTACTCCTATTTCTAGCGTTGCATTCCTGCCTTTTGATTAACATAACAAATGCATGTTACAGTCTGTCGGGGTGCAATTCTGTGCCCTCCTGAAACGGTCAGGTAGGCCACAGGGTAATTCCGAGTGCCCGCTCTGCAATCCTGTGACCTCCAAGCTGGGGCTGTGATAGCTGAGCTCCCACCCTGCTCCCCATGCAGCTGATATATGACCCCCCCAAGACCACAGCTGGGCCTCTGAGGAGAAAAGAGGGGCATAGGTGGGGTGGGGAGAAGGCCAGGGCCAAGGGCTTATGGTGATTCCTGTCAGCACCCCAGCCACCTTCCTTCCCCCTTGCTGACACCTTATTGGGATGGCTGAAAATGGCCATCCAGATAAATTACATGGCACAAGATGCCATAAGGGTGATAAGATGCATGGAAGGCTCCAGGTTCAGAGGAGTATGTGTATGAGTGCATAGGGCATTGGATTGCAGCCTAAGAAAATAACGAAGCCAGTGAAATCACAAAGAGCATCAACTTTTAAGACAAAGGCAAATAAATCTTCATTGAAAGCAGAATGTCCCCTCAGCCCTCACTTGGGATACAACTATATTTGCTATGCACTGAAAACTGATGGGGCCAAGTCTGTCTCTCTTGGGAGGCTGTTCTAGATTGTGAGTGCCACCAGAAAAGTCCCTGTCTCTATTGCAGTTGCCTATCCATCAATTTGTCTGATGATGGGGAGACCAGACAGAAGGCCTCTGAGCCCTTGGGCAGGCTTGTATGGGGAGAGGCCATCGCTCCATAGCAGAGCAGACAGCCTGCATGCAAGAAACCTCAGGTCCAATCCTTCAGGTTGGGAAGCTCCTTGGAAAGCCTGGAGAGCTAATGGTCTAAGGCAGCTTCCTAAGTTACGCTAGTCATTGGCTGTTAGGGCTTTGATGGTCCAAACTATCACCCTGCATAGCTGGATTTGTGCTATGGGTCACTGTTGGGGTGACTGACTCTGTTCTACTGGAAACCCCGTTGGTTGCCTCTGGAACCAAAGGAAGCTTCCAGACTGTCTTCAGAGACAGTCCTACATAGACTACGCTGCAACAGTCTCATCTGGAAGCTGTTAGGACATAAATGCCTGCAGCCAAATCTGGTTTCTCCAGGAAAGGGCACTGCTGGTGTTATATGACAAGCTAGTAAAAGGCACTCCTGGATGCTGCTGCCCCCAGTTCATCCAGATGCCAGGTCCAGGAGTAGCCACCAGCTACAAACCTGTTGCTTTAGACAGGCCACCCTTTCCAAAACACCCTGTACTGAACAAGGGAAATCTAGTGCATTGCATTATATCTGTTGTCCCACAATGGGAGATGACCTCTTACAAGAAGGGGCATCTACCAGCCCCTGCTGCTGGGCTTCCAAAACAGCTGCAGTTCTTTGGTGATTTAACATGGAATTATGTCCATATTGTTAAAAGCTGCACCTTCTGATATCGGTTGAAGGGACAAGAGCAGGTTGGGCTGGATCTTTCCGTGCTGCTGCCTGATTCAATTTCTCCTCTGTGGGTTTGATGGGGCATTGATATTCAGAGTTTACTGTAATGCCTGTGTTATCTTTTTCCCAAACCAGGTATAGACTACCTGATAGCAGGACAGGAAGATACACGAACCAACAAACTCCTGGTGAATATGAACAGCTTGGTGAAGCCCTGGAAAGCTCACTGGGGGAAACTCATAGCAGACATGCTTCGAACTGGATGCAAATAGTATCTTTGTTCAGAATGAAAGCCATGAACTTTACAGCTGTTAGTCATATTGCAGTGAAAGGCCTAGTAAGTTCTTTTATTGTTGATCAGAATGTGCCTACGGGGAATTTAAAAGCAGACTCATTTCCCCCACCCCGCTGCCATTATGTGTTTTCGGCAGGAATCTTGTGCCATGACTCCTTTCTTCCGAGACAACTATCTCTCCCCACTCCCGCCAATACACACACGCACCCAAAACCTCAAGTATGTAGCTAACTTTATACACTTAGGACTCACAGCTCAGCTTCTACAGCTCATCACCTTGGTTATCCAGAGCTTTGACACGCACGCCGCCATGACCAGTACCAAAACTATAAGCTACTTTATAATGCTGAGGTTTCCGTGAACCAATCTGGTACTACTAACACATAGACATGTTAACTGATGCACTAAAGCATTTGTTTCTGAAGGACTGATTTCTTGAAATACCTGCAAAAGACGGGCGTCAGCTTTGCTGAGCGTGGGTGCTTTGAAATACACAGTGGTTGATGTGTCACAGGGCTCCTGCCTACTTTGATAACTCTTTTGCTCTTGTGAAGCTCAGTACACAAGCTACAATTCACATTTTATATACAGCCTTTTGGGTTCCTAGAGTGTTCGTGTGCCTTACTGGCAATTGCACTGGAACTAAAGATTCTGTAGACTGGTGCTGTGTGTGTGTGTGTGTGTGTACTTGCCAGAGAAGCAAACAGGCAGAGCCTGTGAGAGGGTGGGAGATGCTGATCGCATTCCTGGGACATGGATGAGATCAGATCCTGCAGGCGGGAGTCTCCATGGACATCCACTTTGCTGTTCCGTACATATGGGGAATGGAGGTAGGCGAGGACCTTGAAACTACAGATGTTTGCACATGGGGTCAAGCAGTTTGATCAGCGTTCGCCTGCTAGAGTGCTCTGTGCTCTCAAGGCCCATGCCAGCTTCACAATGGTTCCAGCATTAAAGCTGAATCCACCCACTCTTGTAAGCGGTCACCTCCCATCAGAAACCTCCCATGCATTTCAGGAGGGATTCTGTGGCTTTGAAGGACTTTTGGAGCCCTTAAGTTTCCTTTGTAAGGGAACTATTCAGGTCTGCAGTTCTGTGCACAAGTGGACAACAAAGGAGATACCAAAAGTTGGAGACATTTGGGTTTGGGGGACTCAGAGAAAGCTGCTGTGATGAAACGTACCAAACTCATTTAAAGGAAAAGTGGCCTCTGCAGCCAGCCACTTGTTTACTCTGGCCTATTCTTTCCAAGACAATATTTTTTCAGTCTGTTTTCTAATATTACATGTAGAAATAGTCATATTGCCGCTGTCTAGCCCCCTGCCATTAGTGGCCTGCTTCCTCACTGCAACTGTGTGCGGCCTGCAGTGTGGGGCTTCTCGGAGAACACTCTTCTCAAGCAGAAAACAAGGGCGGGCAGCTGTTGTGGCTGGTATTTAAGCCTGGTTGCTGAGGAGGCCCTGCCCAGAGAGGAGGCCACAAAGATGTTTGAAGTGTTGGCCTTAACAAAGCGCAATGGCTTGTCCTATTTGATTCCTGCCGTACACGGCAGTACAGGAGAATAGGCAATCAGTATCCACATGGTCTGCCCCTCGCCCTGGCTGAGAGGCCAGCAGGCAGCACGCAACTTCCTGGCCTGTGAAAAGCACACACCAACCCATACTGCAGAAATGTTAGGGAAGTCCCTGGCCCCCTAGCAGCTACTTGTCCTTCATCAGTGGTAGGTGCTGTGCAGAGTATAACTATGGTCAATCCAGTTTCGGTAGAAAGACACCAAGTGGCCTTCCCCAGGAGTTTTTCAGATTCTCTAGCTGGCTGTCAACCATGTTGGTTCATTGAGAGAAACACAAGATGTGTGTGAATGAGTATACCAGATCTCCACTCCATGCCATGAACTTGGTATTTCCCCTCCTGTTGCAATGCAGCTGGCAGTCATACTAGCCTATAAATTAAACAGCGATGCACTGGTCTGTCCTTCCCTTTCCTCCATGTCCACCTTTTAATTAAATCATTGTATGCATATGTATTTCTTTAACGAGAGCATGTTTTATCCCATTGAAAAATTGTTCTGGCCAATTGGTATTGTGTACAGCCAGTGTCTATTGCAAATTTGTGCAGTCCAGGGGCACCAACAGACTATTGCAAACACACGAAACATTTGCCTGAACTGTCTTGCAGAGAACTTGATCAGTCTGCACAAAAGATGGTGAGTGTATCCCACAAAGGCTTGGCTTAAAGCAGTGTTCATAGCAGAACCCCACCCAGTACAGTTCCATGTCCTTCAGGAAATGCAAGACTTCATAACTTGTCTTGAATGTTAAGTGAGAACGCCAGTCTCGTAAAATAGTAGAAACATAGCAAGGAAAACATTGACATTCTGTAGCTTTCACCATGATGTAATAGATATTAACCGAACTGACCTATGTAGAAGGCTCCTATTCTATGTAAGGCATCCATTCAAGATACGTATTTTCATTATTTGATTGAGGGATACAATATGCAGTGTATGCATATTATTCTATGGATTTTGTTTTGAAGGCCACTGAATTGTTGCAAACAATCTAACCTCCCTTAAAAGTATGGCAAAAGGTTTAGCTCTAGCTTAGGGGAGCAAAGTGTCCGATGCCAGAAACGCAACTCACTCCTCATGCTTAACCACAGGTCAAGGCTTAGTACATATTATTGGTCTTTTCTTTTATTTGGAATCTGGTATGTACTAGGTACTCAATAAGAAAACATTTCTTCCAACAGCACAAGTTTTCATTAAAATGCTGAAGTCAATCTGGATACATTATCGTAGATGCTATATTCCTATTATATTGTCAGCCAAAGACCTGGACTGGCTTAATTTTTTGGTTGAACCTGAGGCATGTCTTCTATATAAATACCTTTGTCATGAGATGTGCTTTTGTTCCCCCAAGTCTGTGGGTGCAAATAAGTGAACGGGCACTTGGAGCTACCTTGGTTCATACTTGCAAGATTTACAGGAAGACAAAAGGGGGTTATCATCAGGACAGAGGAAAAGGCTGGGCAGAGGAACGGTGCTGGGCAGGTGAAGAAACAGGAGCATCTGTGCTGCACAGAGGCAAGACCTGGCAAACGATCCTGTTACGCAGCTCACTCATGAACGCCATGCGTCACACTTTTGTGCTTCCACTTTATTTTATTTTAATATATATTGTTCCAAATGCTTTTCAGTGAGAATGTCTCTAATTCCGTTCACACAGCAAACAATGGGGAACGCAAAGCACAAAGGCTGAATGTGTGACCAGTTGCCCTGCACTACTGCTGCCCACCTCGTGCTGAAGAGAAGTCCTGCAAACGCGGAGGCTGGGCTGGAGCCAAGTTAACAGCTCAGCCCGCTTCATGGGCCTGGACTTTCACTTGCACATCGGGACTGCCCACCCTCATCTCTCCCTGCTTGCCCCTCCCTCATCTGCTCTGGAGGCTTTTGCAACCCTCCGGAGCAGTTTGAAGGGCACATGGGGAGCTGCTGGTGGTAAACACGGTTGCTTAAAGCACTAACAGTGCAACCCTGTGTGCATTCACCCAGAATAAGCCCCGTTTAGTTCAGTAGGAGTACCTCCAAGGTATGTATTCGATGGCACCAAAAGTGTGTTGACTTCAATTCCTGTTGATTTCAGTAGGATTTACAAGAACCATTGTCTCAGCAGGACCTGAATTCAACTCACTTAGTCCGGATCCAACCCATTGTATCTTGAACCCCTTCTCACATATGCTGATACATTTCAGATGGGAGTTAATATATTCAAATACTGGGCAGTGATGCCCTTTAGGCATTGCAAGAGTAATGAAGTTATTTTTCTATGGGTTCACCCTACAGTATTCTTGTAATATTTAAAAGGCCAGCAGGAATGTTGTGGGATGATCCTGTATAGAAGCAAATCCTACTGTAATCCTGTAAAGGGCATATCTGTATCCCAGTGCTGTAAGAGTGGCTATATACTGTAAAATAAAACTTTAAATTATTAAAGGCATAAAGGGGGACACACACACCTGCCACCTGCCCTTAAAACACAAGACACTGAACTTCATAGTTAGCAAGCTGAGTTTTCCTTTGAGAAATGACAGGTCAAGTAAACCTTATTCTTCACAAGTGCCTTGAATTTTGTCTGATTGCTTGAGACTCTGTCCCTTTGGGCAACAGCTTAGGCGCCAAGGTTTTATCACTTCAGCATTTTTGGCATCGACTTTGTTGACTGCTCTGTGTGCAGACAGAGGCCTTTTTCATGCTCTTTTCTGTTACAGTCGAACGTGCTCTCAAAATGCTCGCAATCCATCCCTAGCACTGAACTGATGACAGAGAGTGGGCATTTCCACTCCACTCCACTTCATTAAATAAAAGGTGAATGACAGAGATCAGATGGCACTTAAGAAAGCGCCTGGACAAGGCAGCATTGAGACCTATTTACATCGTTATTTAAACAGGCTGATGTCTGTGCAAGTGACAATAACCAGCTGAAGAGTCAAGAGCTGTAACATTACTATTGTACCATTGTAAACAGAGTCTGCTTAAGCTGGATGGTAGTTGTTATGGCAGCTGTTGGAGATGTATGTTAGGATTTTGTAATTTCAGAAAAGAGCACAAAATGCACCTGGCTACTAAGCACTAATTTAGATTGTACCTTTGCCTGCAAGAAGTAGAAATTTAAATATCCAAAGCATGAGAACAGCATTGATATGTAAAGCCCCCTTTGGTTGCTTTGCATTTCTCATGACAGAACCGTTCTGCAAAAATGGCAACTTTAGAATATATAGACCTGGACTGGATTTGGACACTGAGTCCATAAAACCTGCAACATATGGCAGGATAGAAGGGGAAGCCCATGTTTGATTTTTATGCAAAATTGGATTTGGTCTCTGCTTGCAAATAGGGCAAGTCCGTAACCTTGGAATAGCTAAGGTTAGAATGGAAGCAAAATGCAATACAACTACAATCCTACACAATGTGAGGGTGGTTTAGGAAGTGTGCTAAGCTTGAACCTGAAGAACTAGATTTAAATGCAGTGGACTCACTTGGTGGCCTTGGGTAAAATCTAGCTTGGCAAGTAGTTATTCATTCATAAGATCTCTCCAGATTTGTACAGAACTTTACATATTAAGAAGTGCAACAATTCCAATCATAAATGCAGAAAACTGAAGTGAACAAAACAGAAGTTTTCAGTAATACTTATACAACACTGTTCCACATATATCTACAGAGGGAAAATAAACAGTTTCCACAATAATTAGAGAAGCTCTGGAAGCAGAGGAGAAAACAAGGTCTTTCTCCCAGATAGCAGTTCTTTGACAGCTTTGAATCTGAATGTATAAGATAGATCAATGTTTAATGATCTTTTATGACGACACTGAAGCCTCTGGTATTGGCTGTTGTCAAAAGGCATAAACAACATAAGCAAGCCAAACGGAGTCCAGAAGATCTGCTAGGTTCTATTCATTTATGTCCCTCTATTCATGGAAGGTTTTTTGCCTCAGTGGAGGCTTCTGTGAACAGCAGAAGTTTTAAAACATCGCCTCATATGCCTCCCCTCCACACACCATGCTATATCAAAGGTTCCCCAATCTGGAGTAGATTTTGTGGGGCATATGGGACTGGAAAGGGAAGGGAGAAGCAGCTGAGCATGTTGCCCTTTCTGAAGAAACTAAGCAAAAGTACTACCATGAGTGGAGGGACACAACTGGATATGATCCGGTAAGTTTAATGAGTGCCAGCACTATTTTACAGTGAATTGCCCCAATTCCAAAGATCTAATTTGTATTCCTGGAAAAGGCATGTGTACTAGAACTGAAGTGCTAAGCTAACACTTAGAAGTTCTCCAAGCAGCAAGAAAATATGTTGCTTGGAACACTACACACCACGCAGCTGCCTCTGACGCCATAGCTATCCAGAATGCGGATAGCAGGGGGGCAGGTATCAGCACCTCACACAAGAAACAAAATACGCAGCTGCATTTGCACGTCTACCTTTTTCATGGAACAAATAATTAGGAATGCTCATTTGAACCATCAGCATCAAAGTAGATCCTTATTCCACGTAGTCCCTCAATTACCAGCATTTATAAAAGACGCAAGGGCTCCAATGCAAGGTAGAAAGATTTTGCCTTTAATGTACACTCAAATCACAGTATCTATTCAGAGGCTGTTACTCCAGGTAACGTTGCAATTGTCCTGTCAAGGGCATCTACTTCAGCAACCTGTCTGGAGCAGGGACAAGCTTGAACAGAGGGAACCCAAGAAAACTGGGTTCATTGGAAACATTCAGGAACCAAGTGGCCACTGCTCTTCACTGTCAACTGTGTTGCAGCAGGAGCTGATCAACACTTTTTAAAGTGTAAGTTCAAACTTGAGATGTTACTCCCATTTACCCTACACATATGCTAACTTTAATTTTCCATTCCCAGAAATCAGCAGCATATGCAAATTTTATATGCTATTAAAGCATACAGACTGTCCTAACTGAAAGCTTCACCCATATTCTTAAGTTTCTGAAGCTTTCTTAAAACCACCAGGAAGAGTTTTACACCTTTTTAAAAGCACAGAATATATCCAAGACAGCCAATGACGAAATTTCATTTAAATTACCCAGTATTCATTCTTGCTGATGGATTTGCCTGCTCCAGCCAGGCCTGGCTTCATGTTCCTACTGACCCCGTTAAAGCCAACAAACAGAATTAACATGACTGGAGAAGTAAATAAATGTGAAAGGTGTGCCTACAAATGGTTTTGGGTGTGTACTGACCTCTCTGCAGCACTTGCTTATCAAGACCAGAGGGCAAGTGGCTTCCCTTGCAGCAAGCTATTTCACGTGAAGTGAGGTGGATTCCTTAAGGGAGCAAAAAGGGCTATGAGGGAAAAGGGAGGGGAGAAAGGACACATTTTGCATAAGTTCACGTGTCTTTGAACAGAGGAAGGAGACCACAGCCTCCATGCCACTTCATTAGCTTGTTCCCTCCTCCTCTTTGCCTACAGAAGGACTACTTTCTAAATCTTTGCTCTGCTTTTCCTCCTCCTCCTCCTCATCCTCTTGGGGGTACAGATCTGGGTACTTCTGCATGCACTCTTGCATTGCACGAAACTGGTCCACACAATCTGATCCTTTTATTTCTTCCTTGCTATAATGGAAACAGGAAAAGGCTGACTTGAATTGTTCCCCACAAGGACCACTAGCCATTCCACCAAGGCAAGGACAATTCCAGTTGATATCTCCACTAGGCAGTATCAAACCTGGGAGGAGAAAACAAATCAGTAAGTTAATGGTAGATAACAGGGATTTAAAATAGACTAGTAAATTCATCACATTTGAATAAACAAGTGTGCTGAATGTTGGACAGAGACCACCTAATCCACATTGAGCTTTACAGTAAGCCCAGCCCTGCAAAAACTAAGCTGATCAATTCCATGTCTTGAAGCAATGCATACCGACAGGACACTGCTTGTACTAGCAAACCTGGCTGGAACTTTCCTTGTTTGTTTACATTTCTTAGAAAACACGTAGCCAAATTTGGAACTGAAAATATGAAGCAGGTGACATGGGTCTTTGGTACAAAGCAGAAGGAATATGGTTTTGTTTTAAAAATGAGAACACACAGAAAGTGCCAAACAGAGAACAGAACAGCTGCCCAACACTTCAGGCCATTGGCTAACACTTTAAAAGTAAATCCGAGCAGTTTCCAGGAGCGAGCCTTTCCTGATCACTGGGCGCTTACTAAGGTCTCCAGGTGCAATTCACCAGGTCCAGCTGCCAGATTCATCATAAACATCAATCAGGTTGGACATTAATGGAGAGGGCACAGCAGCAAGATTTAACATGCTGAGCCCTCTAGGGGATTTTTTCCCATTGAGGCTGCAGTTCTAGTCACACTTGGCTAAAAGGTGGTGCCATTGAACACTGTACAGGTGCATGAAAACTGAGAAATACACAGCAAATTATGTGAGGACTTTAAAACTAACACGGCAAAAGGGGGAAATACCCAGGATTTTCTGTACATACTTTTGTTAACATGAAAAGCCATTGATAAAATGTAAGGACTTCCATTTTCACTATAAAAGTGAAATATGATAAATCTGTGCCCAAAAGACAACAGAAACTGAAAACTGTGGATGAGATGGTTAAAGTGATGGAAACATTCACAGACACTATTCACATATTTCAGTAGCTTCTCACCACCAATACACAGAAACTAAAAGCTTCCTATGACACTAACAGGTTAATACAGGGTCCCCAGTGTGGTGCATGTGGAGCTTTCTACTCCCAGCCCGCTTCAAAGACGATTAAAAAACATGAAAATGCCAGGATGCTGTGTTCTCCTTTCCGTTCCTTAACCTGCTACTGCTCTATACTCAGTGGGGAGAAGCAGGAGGAGCCGTTTCCTTGCCTGTCCGGATCTTCTCCTATCCTCACAGAGCGTTGCGCCCCCTGCCTCCCCACTTCCCTCTTCTGTGCCGGTGTGCCACGCTATCTTCTCCTCATTCCCAGCCTCCAGCCCTTTCTCTTCCTGCTTGCTTACCTTGCAGTCCCTCCCCACTCCTACCCTTTGGAACCTACTCCCTGCCCACGCCAGCCTTGCTCTCCGACTCCCCTTTCCCACCCTCTCCTCTCAGTCACACACACAGAGCATTCCCTGAGTGAGGGCACTGGGGACAGAGGAGGATCAAGTGGGGAAGGTGGCACACCTGGAGCAAATGTAGGGATTCTTCCTTTCCTTCTGGGGACAGAACACTTCCCTTTCTTCTAGAGCTGGAGCAAGATGCACATGTGGGGAAAGGACGGGAAGAACAATCCTGTGTAGATCTCAGAAGCAATTCCCTTTGAGTACCATGTAAGCACGCGCAGGACTGAAACCTTAGATACTTTGCTATGATTCTGTGGACTTAAACATGTGCATTGGCTTTGAAATGCTTCTGCTTCTTAGATATGGGGCTGAATTGCCAGCTTCTTGGCAACTGTTATGTGATGAGCCACACCATTGGTGGAAGCCATTTTGTGGTGGTGCCCGTAGCAGTTTCTCAGATTCCCAAATATGCCCACAAGTCCCCGAGTTAATGCCACAGACAAGATATTAATGGGTGAAGCTGCTAACGCACATGTTGAATGGCAGCTTCTTTGGCACTTCTGAAGCATTCTCAGATCAGAATGGGTAGTTTTTGAAAATGTTTCTACTCCCGAACAAAACTGTAGTCCTCAATGATTGAGGTATCACAGATAATCAGTTTCATCAGTCCTGGCGAACAAACTCTACTATAAACAACCTCAATATTTTTTAAAGAAGTTATTGCAATGGAAAAGCACAGAATTATGCTATCAAACCTCAAAGTGCGGTGTACTGGTTAAGAGCATGGGACTGGGACTCAGACGGTCTGGGTTCTAGTCCCTGCTCAGCCATGGAGCCAACTGGGTGACTTTGGGCCAGTCACAGACTCTCAGCCCAACCTACCTCACAGGATTGTTGTGGGGATAAGATGGAGGAGGAGATGTAAGCTGCCTTGAGCCCTTTCTAGTAAAAAGGCAGGATATAAATCAGGGAAAAAAATGACTAGAAAGGAAGTTGGGGGATTTTCTCAGGTAATTATTCCCTAAACCATGTAAACATAAGGACATGAAGTGGAAAACCCAACAGCACTGATTAAACAAAAATTTAGCTTAAAATGCTGGATCATATATTTAAACTGTATTTAAACTGAAAACAGTGAAGCATTAAATTAAAAATACTAATTTTATAGGATCAGTCATGTGTTGTGCTATGGTACTTTTAGAGCTATTTTTCTAGGAAGCACACAGGAAATCTGGCACAATTCACCAGCAAGTTCCTCAGCACAAACCCCACTGAAATAGATCAGAGGCTGCACAAGAGCACTTCCTCCCACAGGGAAAACTGCAAACTAGCTGGTTCTCATAGTCATTTGTGACAGACAGCTGCAACCAGGACTGAAGTGAATTTACTGGGTCAATTTAATTCATTTATTTTATGCTTCTATAAAACCAATTGACTTCACTATCTGGAAGCAAGCTTTGCTTTTAAACAAAATTGTATTCAACATTCATGTCGCTTTGCTCCTCAACAAAACTGCTTTTCATCAAAACAAGAGGAGGAGTGGGGAGGGAAGTCTCGATCATTCATCTTTTTGTATTCAGGGCCAGTAGGCAATTCAACTCGAAACCTTTAGAAGCTGCTGCAGAAGTTGCTGCAAGCAGGAATCTCATACAGGGGGGTGGCAGTGCTGACAGCCTGCAAAAGCAGAAATGATTTCCACCCAGTCTAGACTCCATGCTGCCTTTTGGCCAACAGCATGTCCTGCCTGAAGTTCTGAAGGCTGAACTGGAGGATGAGCCGCTCAAGTGGTGTTTCTGCGCATCCTTCTGGTATAAGATACAGATGGTGTCTGAGGGCCAGGAGGAGGGGCGGGGAGGGATCAGCTGTTTCTTTTCATCTCCAGAAGGGTGCAAGGTTAACCTAAATCACGTCAAGTCTGCAAGTCACTTACTGGAAGGAGGGAGGGAAAAATCCGTGGAGGTTATTTTTAGTATCCTACTATGGAATGCATTAGGGAGTACAGTCTTACGAGCAGCTGCTTCTAACAATATAACCGAAGGTGCGACTGAACAACCTGCTCCGATGAGGCTCTTTCACAAAGCCCGTGTGTATTGTTTTCATGCACAGATGATCTTGTGCACCTCGTCAGCTTGGGAACCACTCGCTCGTGTCCTGCTCACCAGAAGGTGATCCTGCCTTCCCCACAGAAAGTTCATTTGTTCAAACCTGCACTTTAACAGCCTTCTGCTAAAGGTGCACGCATGATAGACTTTTGTTATCGTCGTGCTATAACTCCTTAAAAGTAAGTAATAGGACAAAGCTCAGGAATAACATTGAACTTTTCAGATCATACTGCCTAAATGGAAACTGCAACTGACTCAAAGTTTAATGGCTAGACTGCCAACAGGAGCTGGCCAGCCCTGCTTATTATGCCATTCCTTAAAGACTTAGCTAGTCGGGCACCAAGAGTTTACTCGGATGTGGCCCTGTCCAAGCAACAAGATCCTCTTCAGAGACGCTCCTCATGTGCCTCCACCAGCTGAAGCGGCTGCCAGGGAAAAGCTTTTTCTTCAGTGCTACCGAAATGGTACCTTGCACTTGAGCCATGCTCATCAGCATCCTCGTCGTTATCCTTTAAGCTGGTGGAATCCATCCTATTCTGATTAGCTTTCAGGAGTAAGTTAGGGTACAATCCACGGAGTCTACCTGTAACTCTGCAGACTTGGATTCCAGGCTACCTGTGCAAGGTAGGAAGAGTACAGAGGTGAAGGTTTCCCTCCTGCTGGTCTGCAAAGCTGCTGGCTGGCCAGTCTTGGCCATCTAATTGCCAGACTTCAGAGCGGGAGCCAAGGAGGTTAAACCCTATCCTGGTACACTCAGTATCCTCACCTCCCTACTCTTGAAAGACCCACTAATTCTTCCTCCAAGGTCACTTTTGCAACTGGGAAGAAGCAGTCAGTGTGGTTCTTTCCTTGCTGCCTGTAAGTGCAGGACAGAGATCCGTATGTGGTTCTCCTGCTCCAAACTCAGACTGATTTTCTAGGCCTGGTGCCGAGAACCAGACCAATCCCCCTGGATGCTGTCTAGGGGACACACGGTTGCACTGTTAGTCTCTCTTATGCTTTAGGCTTGTTCACCTCAAGTTAGCACTAACTCTTGGCTCTTTTTGCTCTTCTTTTATCTCCTGCATTCATTGTAGTGGGGATAATAATATGTTTTAACTTTTGCTGCTACTGCTGCTAAAATTAAGGAAGATAAAAGTTTGGAAAATAAAGGTAATATTTGGAAAATAAAGGTAATAGGAATCGATGGCTTAATGTGAATTCAGATGGAAATGGAGAATTTCAGTGGAAAAAAAAGAGCTGCATTCTTATCTGCTGAATAGGGAATTGGGTTCCCTACCCCTTTTGAGTTTGAGACTCCTGATTTATCAGTTTGTGGTTTGAGGGGGTCCTTGCAACTTTCAAAATAAAGGACTGTCACAGCTGTTCAATAATACCTGTCCTATGTTATGCCTGGTTTTGAGTTTGGTACAGTTATTTACTATGGACAACTGATCAGTATTTCCAGTTTCTGCTGCCAGCCAGGCACTGTGTCCATACTTGAAAATAATTCAGTGTGGCAAAGATTTATACAAAGAAAGAGGGCTCAGACAGGTTCATATACAGAAGATAACCAACAATATAGGGCAAATGCAGCTGTGTGTGAATGCTGCCCCCTAGAGATTACAGCCAAATGAAAAATCCGGCTGCATTTCTTTTTAATGAACACAGATAAACACTTGAGTTTTATAAACCACTAACTGCATCTCTTATAGGAATGGGAAATGTTAGTATTTTTAGAAGTCAATTCATTTGTTGCCTCACCTTTCAGCAAACTACACTGAAAAGTGATGGTTTGCATTTCTGATGCGAGCATTACCTGAGGCTTTCCAACTCCATCCCATCAAGAAAGACTCCTCAGTGAAGCAAGGTGTGCTTGACCCAGTCCTAAAGCAAAATGGCTGGTCCCTTCTTATTTATTCCAGGACAAGAATAAAGCTGACTGGGACTAAACAAAAGGGGAAAGTCTGGCCACAGTACTGCCCATACTAATATAGTCTTTGATTACTAATAGATGAAGGTGAATATATCAACTGTAAGATCCCAGGGTGTCTCTAAGACCATAAGATCTTCCAGTTCACATGCTCACTTTTACACCAAGCACCGTGAGCCAAGTGTGAACCTCAGATTAGGAACCTCCTGATCCTACAGGTGTAAAGCCACTCAGGTTTCAACTTAATCACAGAACATAAAAAATACGAAGGTTATCCGTTCCAAAATAGTGGTCATGCACCTGAAATATGCATGGCCAGTAAGACACAATTCTAATTTCTTTATTCCAAAGATGCTCCTGTTGTTCTTATCACAATTTATTCAACAGTAAGCTAGACACGTTAGCGCTATCAAGACATAATGTCAAATAAT
The DNA here is from genome assembly GCF_004798865.1 of Varanus komodoensis. Taxonomy (NCBI): domain Eukaryota; kingdom Metazoa; phylum Chordata; class Lepidosauria; order Squamata; family Varanidae; genus Varanus; species Varanus komodoensis. The sequence continues at coordinate 21,661,612 of NW_025336346.1, forward strand.
GTCTTGGTGTTAGGAGCATGAGCGGATACAAGACTTAGACTCATGTACACCCACCTTCCCTCACATGTCAAGATTGGAAACTTCCTATCTTGGTTTATAACAAGCCAATATTTAGACTCAAAATAGGACTTAAAACCACAGGTAAGGATTCATTAGTTGCAAATTAGGGTTGGAAATTTCCACTTCTGGCACATGAGAAAGCATGTAAGTCTGAAGTTAATTCTTCTAATGCTAACCATAGTTTGTTATATCTGAATAGCCTAATTGTTCCTAATGAGAGTCACTGAAAAGATGTACTGTCTTCTCTAATCTGTAGTCACTGTAACTAAAATTGTGAGGTACCACATGCCACCCAGCCACCAACTAAAGCATGCAAGGAGAAATCTTGTCTGTGAATATTTTATTACATTTCTGTAATAAGAATATACCAAAGGCAACAGACAAGACAGACAACAGCTTGAACCATTTTTGAGTCTTAAAAGATTTCTTTAAGTGGAACCAGAATTAGTCAGAGTAGACCCACTGATATTAAAAGGATGGCAATACAGGAGTCAGACTACTGGTTCATTTAGCTTAGCATTTTTGACAACGGATGGGCAGTAGCTTTCCAGAGTCCAGGAAGGTGTTTTGCCAACCTGAAGAAGCCAGGAATTGAACCTGGGACCTTCTAAATGCAAAGTGGGGACTCTAAAGCTGAGCTAGGGCCCCTCCATAGTTAAGTCTTATCAATTCCAGTGGGTCTCCTCTAAGTTTGATCAATTTGGATCCAAGCCATAAGTATTTATTAGGCTGTAACAATATGTAACAAATTGCTAATACATGAAAAAACCCTGTTAACCACATCTTTTCCCCTCAATGTACTGTACCTCAGCATGAAACTAAACATGTAGGAAAAGGGCACATTGCCACACCACTAACCATGGTCTTCATAAGGATCATTTGGATCATCTGCCACCAATTCAGCACTGCTTGGTGTCTCATGGTCTTCTTTGGTCACAAATATAATTCTGTCCTTCCCTGAAAATTGATAACAAAAACACAAGAATCTCAGAAGAGCATGAAACCCAGATAAAACAGAGATTGTATTTGTTGCCCAGCAAAGCATTTGAACAATTCCACAAACAGATGCATTCTTCCTAGAAGATACCAGTTCTCTTCCATTTGGCCTTGGCTGGGCTTCTCGCAGCCGCAAATGGGTCTGGGTATTATATTTGGTTAATGAGAACTGGAGGACATTCAGAAATTAAGGATAAACATTGGCGTGCATCCAGAGATGCCTGACCCATTATATTTTCCAAACTTCCACAAAGACTTGTGAGGAGAATGTGAGAGAAGCAGGCTGTGCTAATTCTAAAAGGCAGATTACTGTCTGCAAACACATTTCTTAAAAAGAAAAGATGATATAAAGGGGTCAGAGATCAATTAATCTCATTAGTCAACAAAGACAGGACAAATAGTAATGAGCTTATGATGTCAGCAGGGTAATTTAACTTCCATTGTGAATCAATTTGCTTTGATTTTATAGTGTGGAGCTGGAACAGGCTTAATATGGTCACATGAAACAGCTATCCTGGGATGACCCTGCAAATGTGATTCTCCTAGGACACATCCTTCTGTCTAGCCCCACAACACCGAAATCACGCATCAGCACTTCCAAGGAAAGGTTCTCCCAAAGTGCTGCCCAACCCAAAGTGACCTGCGCATGGCAGAGGGCAAATGAAGCATGAAACAACCTTGTAGCAACAATATCCATCTCCATCATTTCATAGGAACCCCATTAGAACCAATATGCTTAATTCTGATCTAATTTTAACTAAGCAATAGCATTTTAAAAGACAAAGCCTGAAAGGGAATGTGTGACTATAAGGAACTTTTGTCAAAGTTAGTAGCTTTACACAGTCTGTTAACATTATATTCACTTTTGTTCTTAATCCCATATACTAACAGCAAACTCATCCTCCAAGTGTTATTCCTTACCTTGCTGAAAAAGCACCTTCCACGCACAACAAGGAGGTATCAGCAGGCTTAGAGAAACCCCAAGGTTTGCAGGAGTGCAAAATAGCTTTAGGCAAAGATCTAAGGGAGGGAGACTATCTGGGTTCAAGTTCCCGCTCAGCCATGGAGCCAACTGGGTGACTCTGAGCCAGTCACAGACTCTTAGCCCAACCTACCTCACAGGGGTGTTGTTCTGAGGATGTAAGCTGCCTTGAGTTCTTTGAAAGGAAAAAGGTGAGATATAAATATAATAGAAACTGAAAGTGAATAGTGAATAGGAAAGGGCAGGGACAGAGAACAGAATGGAATAGTCTGGAAGAGGGCATGGCTGGTGAGCTGCCATCCTGAATAGTGTGACGTTTTGCTGCTCGTCCTACTTGTTTCTATCAGCACTATAGTTACAGGTCAAGTGCTCTTGAAAGATCTGAAAATAATATACTTCTGGATGTCTCAAGTTCACCATTCAACATGCAAACAACAAGAAAACTGCCAACAAGTTCAAAACCAGTTAGAAATATGATAATCATTATCATATCTATGCCACCCAATAACTGACGGTCTCTGGGTGGTTTATAACAGCACATAAAAGCAATACAACAAAAATGTCATAAAATCTTGCTTTAAAAAGGCATAAGAAAATTAAAACAGCTAAAAACATACAATGAATCCTACAATCTAGATATATATCATGTCCAGAGATATATCTGTTGTATATCTATGGACACAATCTATCTAGATTTTAGCAAAGTCTTCGACAAAGTGCTTCACAACATCCTGATTACCAAACTAGCAAAAAGTGGGCTAGACGGTGCAACCATGAGGTGGCTCCACAATTGGCTGCAAAATTGGACTCAGAGTGCTCTTCAATGGCAAGTTTGCAAACTGGGGAGAAGTGACAAGTGGGGCGCTGCAGGGTTCTGTCCTGGGACCAGTACTCGTCAACATCTGTATTAATGGTCTAGATGAGGAAGTACAAGGAAAGATAATTGAATCTGCAGATGACACAAAGCTGGGTAGAATAGCAAATACCCTGAAAGACAGAGATAAGGTACAGGCTGATCTCGATAAGGTAGAGAACAAGAGAATGAAATAGAATAGGGACAAATGCAAGTTCTCTGCTTAGGAACAAGAAACCAAATGCATCACTACAAAATGGGGAACACTTGGCTCAACAATACTGCAGAGGAGAAGGATCTTGGGGTTGTTGTAAATCATAAGCTAAACATGAGGTATTCCATCAAGCACTGTGGTCCCAAGCTGTACAAGGCTTTGTAGTTAAAAACAGCACCTTGAATTGGGCCCAAAAGCATAGTGGCAGCCAATGCAAGCAGGGCGCAACCAGTCGTATGTATTTGAATCCCTGGGTCCCAGTTATTATTCTGCACGAGCTGCAACTCCTGAACAGTCTTTAATGGCAGTCCCATGTAAAATACACTGCAGTAATCTTAGTATACCAGAGTAAAATAGGCTGTCTTTGTCCAAATAGAGGTACAGCTGGGACATCAACCAAAGGCAGAAGGTATTCCAAGTCACTGAGGCCACCTGAACCTCAAGTGGCAAAGATGAATCAAGGAGAATCCCTTTGAGCTATGAACTTGCTCCTTCAGGTGGGACAGGAGGGGGGTGCAACCCCATCGAGAACAGGTCCCTCCATCCAGTCAGGAGAACCATCCTCCAACACCATCTCAGTCTTGTCTGGGCTGCACTTCAGTTTGTTAGTCCTCATCCAGTCCATTGTCACAGTGGGACACCAGTTTAGCACACTCACTGCCTCATCCGATGACAGTGAAAAAGAGAAAAAGAGCTGCATGTCCTCAGCATACTGAGGGCAACACCCAGCACAAGTCCGGATGACCTCACTCAGAGGTTTCAGGTAGATGTTAAATAGCATCAGGGACTGAACAGATCCCCAAGGGACTCCATGCTGGAGAATCCACAGGGCTGAACAAGACTCCCCAAGCACCACCTTCTAAAGATGCTCCTCCAAGTAGCAGCTGAACCTCCCAAAACCCACATATCTCCTGCAGCCCTGTTGCTAACATAGCAGGGATGGTGTACCAAGAGTGAGAGTCTGCAGATTTGAACCAGGGATTTGGTTAAGGTCCAAACTCACTAGTTGCCCTTAGATAAGCAAGAAGTCTCAGGCCATTCATCCTCACCTGTAATACATAGAGAAAAACACTGATTTACTTTAAAGGGGGTTGGTGGTAATGATTACGAGGATAGTAACAAAATCATGCTTGAACATTTGAAATGGGTCACATATGAATGATTATTAATAGAAAAAAATGAATCTCCAGGGACCGTACACTCCCGCAAAGAGCCTGGAGCTTATGGGGAGCTTTCTAACCTATGTGGCTTTCTGATATCCACAGCAAGTTCAGTTAAAAGTGGACTGTATCTTCCTGCAACTGTTAGGCTTGGCCACTTATCTGGGAGAATGAACAGAAAATAAACATACCCTGTCAAAGCCAAGCACAACTGTGAGGTGTAATCCTATTTTTCCTCTCCCTGAATCACATTTTTAACAGTGAGTCTGTACATCTGTCAGTTAATATAAATGGAGGTGGGAAGATTGTGATCATTAAAAGATCAGGCATTTTATATACATGTGTGTGTTTTTAGACTGCAAAATACATGTTATGTACAAAATCAGGAAATGAAAAGTCATATTAAAGTGAGGAGTTTTTCTGTTTCTCACAACTTAAAACAGATTTCTTTGTTGGCCTTTTAAGTGAAATTGCAGGGGTGTTAGGGAAATTTAACGTACTTAAAATCTGCTAGCACTTCAAGGGCTGCCAACCCATACTCTGATATTTAAGTTATATATTTTATTATTATTCTTCAGCCTTTGCAAATATAACAGGTGCTCTCAGCCAGGGTGAGTAATCCTATTAAAGGTTCACTTGAATGCATGTAACTGTAACATGGGCAACTGTGTTAGTTTCTCACAAAAGAAAAAGTGGATAGAACATCCTGACTACCTTAAAGATCAACATGTTGTATACAATTGGGTAGCTAGAGCCACTAATCCAATAAAGCTGCAATTGATTTGCTAGTTTTTAAGGTGCCACATGGTTTGTTTTTAGATGAAACATGTCCTCTTGGGCACAGCAGTTAACGGCAAGGCAAAAACACATTCATATTCATCCTTTTAAAATTGTGTGGACCATTCAGACAACATGTTAACCCAGTGTAATTTATAAGCTGTGGTGGGTTAATGTGCTGTCTGAACCCAGCACTGTTCCCTTGGAGTATTTTATAAACCATCCTGGACTGGCTTATACACCACCCCAGGTAGCCATGGTTTATGCTAGGGCTGAAATAAGCCACTATACCTCAACGTACTAAGTCACAGTCAGGTCAAAAATAAAACAGACCCTTAGTCAAAGTGGAAAAAGCCCTGCTGTTCTGGCCAAGGGCCTTTAGCTTCTGACAGCCGACAAAGCATGGCGGCCCGCAGTTTCTCATAGGCTTTCCCAGTGCAGGAGGGAGTATAAGATTACTCGCAAGTAACCCTCCTCCTTCTCCAACATTAATTGGAGCTCAAACGTAGTTGTTGGGCTCTGAGTCACTCAGTCTTGCTTCCTTCTGGCAGACAGGCAGCCGCCACTCGACTTCCCTTCCTTGAGAGCAGCAGGGAAAGGACGAAATGCAGTGGTCCCTTCCGGTTCCCTTCCCTGTGTGCCTCCTCTTTTCCAGTCAGGCCTTGGGAAGGGGTGCAGGCCGGATCCTGCCCATCGCTACTGTAACGGGCAGGAACAAGACACTCTGCTTGCTTTGCGGCAGGGGAAGGTCACAAAGGGGCAGGAGGCAGGCCTCTTGCCTGCCCTGTGCTGCTGCTCCTGTCCAGTTGTGACTTGGGAAGAGGCCCATGGCAGATACTGGTTTGCCCTCCACCTTCAGGGGAATAGTGGGATTTGGGCCAGGACAGCGGGGTCAGCCAGGCAAGCAAGGAGCATGGGCATCCTCTGCGCTCCTCAACTGTGATGCACCATAGCTGAGTAGTGGGCCTGGCCTGGGCCTCAGAGCCTGCCCCCACCCCACCCCACCCCACCCCAGCATTCCTGCTGGTGCAGGGAGTGCCAGCTTTCAGCTGCGGTCATCCTGCTTTCCTCAGTGCTCCTATAGCGCCCCCTGGAATCCTGTAAGGAGACAAAGGAAGAGGGACCCAACTCCCTGCCATGCCTGGTAAGCAGAGCTTTTCTTATGTGTGTTAATGCATCATAGAAAGCCACCTGTTTTAAGCCTAGCTATTAAATATAATTACATGCATTTAAGTCTTTATGTGATTTCAGTGTTGCCTTAAATCATATGTGTTGCTTTTATTTAAATTGTTTATTCAATCACTGTCATTACTATCATGGCTAGCATTTAGCATTTTATTACATTCTTGGTTTGCTACAGTAAAAGCACGGTTACAGCATAAGTCTGAACATTTGTGAATCTTTCCCTAAACTTGAACTCTGGTGAGGTTTCTTTTGCAAGTACAAAAACAAACATGGCTTAATCAAGCTGAATTTGATAGCCAGGAGGTAGTTCACTGGCTATCAGTAGCCTTAGCTCAGTGTGAATTTTGCAGGCAGAAGGAATCCTTACAGGCAGATGATGTCCCAGGATCTCAAGTAGCAAGGCTTGAAATTGTCCTTCCCAGGATCCTAGATCTAGAGGCATGACATTCAGAGCGGATAATAGAGGGCAGCCTTCCTCAACCAGGTGCCCTCAAGCTGAGTTAGCATACAATTTCCAACATCCCAAGCTGGGGATCCTGGGACTTGGGATCCAATGCATCTAAAGGCAATCAGGTATGGGGAGGCTGATACAAAGTTTTGATGACTCAGTAGATGCAGCAAAGTTAGCATCCTGCATTCAAGCAGAGGTTCCTACAACTGGCCCTGGGAGATGTTGCAATTAAGTTTTTAGAACAATTAAGTCCAACCTGCAAGGGTACTTTCATCCCCTACTCAACTGGCAACTTTTAAGCACAAACCTGAGATCACCTAAAACACCTGCTAGTGTGGCTAAGAGCAAAATTCTTAGCATGCTTACAGTCCTAAGTCCTACAACTCACAGTATCCAATCCTATGCTGGCTAGGGAATCCAGGGATTTGTAGGACTTTCCTCTCTCTAAATAAGCACAGGATTGCACTTTAAGAGAACAGAAATACGAGCAGAGTACAAATCCCGGCGCAGCCACATGACTCACATGACCTTGGGCCGGCAGTTCTGCCCTAGCCTCGCCAAACTCACAGGGTTGTTTCGAGGGGAATGGGAACCGGGGAGGGAACCCCAGATACACTGCCCTCTTTTAAGTTCTTTGAGCGGAGGGAGGATGAAACGGTAGCAAATACATATCACAAAACAGGCGCCGCACCTGTTTAGTCTAAGTTGCATTTTTAAAAAATAGAGTAAATCCTCGATCGGTTAGCAAAGTGATATGCAACAGTGTAAAATAATCAAAATAATTACTCCTCCACTAGAACTATGCGAAGTTCTAGATGGGCTGCAAGAAAGGACGGGGTTGCACCATCACTACCACTCTTCTAATACTGCTGCTGCTACCACTTTCTACTGCTTTTTCGCACGCGATCCGGTACCTTCTTGCCTGCAGTATGACATGGCTGGGGAAAGCACGGAGCGCGTTGCTCCCTCCACTACGCCAAATGGCCCAAACCACGACCCGTCGATTGAAACCACCAGCACCACCACTGCTAGTAGTACTACTAGCCGGCAGCACAGCGGACCGCACGCCTGTTTCTTTGCCTTGCTTCCAGGCTCCCTCGCGGCGACCTCTCACCCTCACTGCGCGAGAAGGACCCCAGGAGAAGCCCAGAAGCCGCCTGAACGCCTCTTTGTCCCCTCACGCGCGCACGAGGGAGCCCGCGCGGGATACAAGATCGCCCCGCCAGGGTCAGAACCGTGCTTCCTGAGTTATTGAAAGAAAAACGGGATAAAGAACGGACAAAGCCGTTATTCACGGCGGACTACATATCCCGATATGCTGTGCGCCGAACTCTCTCCCGCCATTTTCCCGACACGCTTTGCGTGATTTTAATGATTTTCCGATCTCCTCCCTCTCTCGAATATGCGTACTGGCGTCTCTCGTTTGAAGACTACATTTCCCAGCCTGCTCCAAGGTGGCTGAGTGTGAGAAATGCCGCGGAGCTCGGCCCAGGGTGGGCGGGCTCTGTAGTGGGTGTGCGGCCGCTTCACCCCTGCTGGATAGCGAGTCTCGGTCTGGGCGGGTATCAGGTCCGTATTGGGTAGTGCTCCTCTCCGTTCTTTCCATCGTAAGACTGGCTAACTGGAGACTTAAAAGTTCAAAATGTAAGCGAATCCTTTTCTTTCCTTAAATCTTTAGTCCCGTTTAATTTTAGGAGAAAGAGAAATATTGTGGCATCTCAGGACTGCGATCCGATGCACACTGATTCCTCAGGAGTAAGCTTTGTGGAACTGAGGTTGCTTTTCGAATGAGTATGCACAGGATCTAGTGGAATGAGACTTGCTGACTTGTCAGCGCTTGCTTTCTTCATGTATTTCTTTATTGGAGGTCTGAGCCTAGCTAGACTTGCACTTAGCTGGGAGATATTGGGAAGGATCCATCTCTTCTCCGTCCGATTTATGCCATTCCTGAAATACGGTTGCCCTGTGCTATGAGCTAGTAATATCTCAGAGGTTCCACGGGTTACTGCTTGGCTTTCTGGCCCTCCCAGCTAGCACAAATATTCCCCTAGAAAGGGGCGTGTGCTCGTGAATTGTTTTCGGATGCTGTCACTTTCAGTGCTGAAAAATGGCCTGTTGCTTTTCAGGACATACAAGAACGTACGTGCTTCTATGCTTGGCTACAGTAAATGCTCAGCTTAGAGTAATCGCATATCTTGAAATAAGTCCCTTTAGAGCTCATAGGAGTTGTTTTTGAGTAGACTTGCATATCGCTATGCTGTTTTTAAACTAGGGGGGTTTTGTCACGAGTTTTAGTATAGTAAAAGGTGGTAAGTTGCAACAAACAAGCATTTCCCAAATTTAAGAATGTTAGCAAGGCTATGAATTTTTCAAGAAAGACAGGGAAAGTTGGGAGATTATACTAAAAACAAGCATCTCAAGGATATAAGGATCTGCAAGCTGAACCTTGTGTGTCCATTCAAAACTTAAGTCCTTATTGTGTTTAGTGATACTTATTCCTAGGTAAATATATTTAGAATTGCAGGTCTTTTCTGAAATCCACTTAGCAGGATCATGTTGGGCTCAATCTAATGCAGGTTTAGCCCTACAACTTCTTGCATTTCCCAGCCAGCCATGCTGGGAGTTGTATGACCTTTTTTCCCTTTTGAAGTGTAGATAATTGGCCCATTTAAGTCACAATCCTATGTAAGTTTAGACAGGAGTCTTCCAACTGCCAGCATGCCCTAGTCGAGAAAATCACACCAGTCAAGCTGCCATAATCTGGATACAGGCAACACTTTCTTTTTAGGGGGCAGAAAGCGGGCTTGCTACTTTGGTGTGTATACACTTGTCTCTTTCCACTTTCGTGAGCTGTTTCTATGCTATTTCAAAAGCTATGTGACTAGGCATAACAATGGGGCAAAAATGTATTTTGGCATCAAAGGAAGCAAACCCACTTTCTTTTTCAAAGCAGTTTTTATCTCCTTAGCACATATGTTTGGACAACCTATAACAAGTCTCACTGTTGCTTGGAGTTGTTCATTACCCAGAAAATTTGTGAAGAAGGATTGTATAAACTTTGGCAGCTTCACCTCCATTATTGCTTGTTGGATTCAAGATGGGGAATTGGATCTGGGATCTGCCTTCTGTGAGAAAAAGTTCATGGAAAGTCCCTCTGCCTGAAACTTGCAGGTCTTCAACATCTCCCCCCCCCCACCCCACCCCACCCTGCAGCAGCTCACCCCATTCATCAGGGCCTCCTGCTCAAGTTGTGGAGCAGCTGCTGTGGGATGGGGGTGTGGATTTCGGTCAGTGCTTCTGTTCCAGCTTGAATGTGGGTCCAAGCGATTAGCTGCAATATCTCATTTAGTTACACCCAGATTAAAAGAAAACCGCTTCTTCGGAGCTGTAACATGGTGCAGCATATGGATCAGCCTTAGAAGACTGGTGCTGGAAGTCTGGTCAGCAGAAAAGTACTGGCCGGTGATAGATTATAGTTGCTTGGCTGCTTTGGAGCACCAGCACTGTGGCTGGATGAGGCAGAATGGTGGCAACATAAGACAAAGGATGCAAACACTTCTTGGGTTGCACCCTCTGGGCAGAGTTGTGGAGCCAGGAGTAATAATTCTGAACAATTTTTTTGGCGGAAGGAATTAATGGTTTAGGACGCAATTCTTTTAATTTCTAGTCAGAGTTGCATTGAATTCAGTGGGATTTATTCCCGGGTAAGCACGTATGGGATCGTAGTATGAGTTGCATGGATGTACTTTGGTGTAAACAGGAATAGGAGTGTTCTGCATAGCATTCTGAAAGATCCCTTCAAAACAGGGGACATCAACTAATATATTAGGCCAGGGTGGGCAGACCTCAAGTTTGCTACATTTGTTAGTTTTAATTTTTTTACTAGGACCCTGAGATCCAGATGCAAAATAGCAACAGGACTAAGTGGGAAGAGAAGAATGTTAACTTATTAGCATGTTAATACAGAAATCTGCTACTGATTTTTCTTTAAGGAACATGGTGAGCTCAGGGAATTTATTTTAGTTCCGGAATTGAACTTGTACACATTCATACACAAATCCATTCGCAGTTTTCCACTAAGACTTATCAGGTGCAGCCTAATATAGGGACAAAACCCTGCATTTTTGCTGTGGCTATTGTTAAATAATAGGGAGTTTAAACTCCCTGATAACCTACTGCAACTCACCCAGAGATCTGCCAGTGCATCCAGATCAGCCTTCAGCCCACCCCTGCTTTAGCCTAGTAAGGGTGCAGTCCTATCATCCCTGGGTCAAATGCATACAAGCCTCTCGAACGTGCGGGCTTAGGTGCATCTTCTGCTTGAATGAGGCTTGGTGGTGGTGATTGCTGCCCTGCACTGGGGATTTTCTCTCGATGGCTGTTGTTGCCCTCCACCCCCGCCCCCGCTCAGTTGCAAACCTGGAGTGGGAACAGCTGGCAGAGTTATTTCTGTACCAGCAGCAGGGGTTTGTTTTGGACATGGGACACTGTCAAGGGTGTGTATTCATGCAAATAACCAAAATGTGCAGAAAAGCTTAAAGAACTAGGCTGTGTATTGCATAATAAGCTTTGGGACTCCTCACATGCGCCCAGATTTTGTCTTAGATGCCGTTATTGGCAAAGTGCCATGCTTGACAGCTTCTACAAGGGTTGAACCAGAACTGATTCTATGTCATCTCATAGAGGGTGCCCTACTGGAGACCTGGGTACATGATTTTACATGGCCCAAAGCTCAGCTTACGATGCACAGCCCCAGTTCGTGTTTTTTACAGAACATTGTGGGAAAGCAACCATTTTAACTGTAGATAATTGAGATTTAACATAATTAACACAATTGAAAGTGGAGATTTAACTCAATTGTCACAAGGGGACAATCTCCTAGTCACGGACAAAGCCTATTTTGGGAGTTAGGGCTATTTAAACTTCAGTTCCTTGTTCAGCCTTCTCACTGTGTTATCAGCTTTGATGTCAATAAGGAACTGGGAACAAATAACCAACTTTAGCCTCACTGCTGGGTTGTGTGTTGTTGTAGCTGGAGAGGGTGGCCAGACAATCCAAAGAAAAGCTTACTACAGACAGCTTGGCATTTGCTTTCTGCTGGCTTGTGTTATGTTACCAACTCTTCAAGGCAAAACATGTAAACTTTATCTTGTTTTAACTTCAGTACTGCAGTTTCAACATGCCGAAGTTAGCCAGAGTGACACGTGGACTCATACACAGGTTTGCTTGTTGCCCCGGGAGACAGCGCCTCACTTCAAAGCGTGTTATTACGGGCAACTATAGAAATATTTTGGAGCAGGCACACCCTCACATGTGCTAACACCAGGAATACTGATGCACCTTCTGTTCTGCCTCTTAATGCAACTTTTAAATTGCATTATTTAACCTGATGGGCCAATTGAAGTGGTCTGCAAGATTGATCTATCAGTCAACCCTGTGTCCTAGTATATTTTCTGAGACTTTTATGCATAGGATGGGGTATAAAAGTTTTAAATAAATAAATGTGGAATCATACTGAACGTTTTGTGTGAGCCCTCTGTGCTCCTTGTCCTACATCTCAACCTTAAAAAATAAAACAAAAAAGTGCTGTCATTCTTTAGATCTTTGATTCTCAAACCTTTTACTTTGAAGACAGTGGGTTGCTTCACAGTTATGCCGTGGGGGGATGTATACACCTCTCATTGCATGCCTGGCTGTTTGACCAAATAGGCTTCAATCACACTGTTTCTGCCCAACCCACCCACAGAAAAGAGGCCGTTAGTTTGCATACTCTTATTCATATGTGTTGCACCAAAATTGTAGCTTAGAAGTTTTAGAAGTGTATTCAGTTAGCCATGGCCTCTGGAGCTGAAGCAAGTACACTTCCTGAATACGTTTATCTCTGGAGTTAGAGATGTGTTCAAGGCCAGTGTTAGAGAAAGCAGCACTATGTTAGACAATGGTTGCGTAGAGCATGCACGTAGATGGTAGAATGCGGAGCTTGCTGATTGGCTGGTTTGATTGCACGCCCATGGGGAGATGCAGAAATTTAACAGACTGATATGGCATGCGGGGGGGGGGGGTGAAGCTTCTTTTTGGCATGAGCCAAGGCTTTCAACATGGCTGCAGCTTGTTTTTTAATAAAAAGTCTCTTGGACCAAAGACCCGTTGGTGTCTGGGGTTGTTTGCTTGCTTGCTTCTGCATCTCCCCTGAGATGGCTGGGACTGGGGAATCAGCTCTCTCAGGCAAAGCAAGCAACTAAGCGAATATTTTTGCAGCCTATGTGTATGTATTCAAGTTTAGAAATAAATTGAATAGAAATACAGTACCACTCACCAAAGGGTAGGGCAGTCTAATCAGGTGACCAGCCTGCTGTCCAGGTGCTAATAATTGAGGGGCAACTATTTTTCAAAAAATCGTTCAACCAGAATGTAATGGGCCTTTCTAACAGAGGCTGCTGCCAAACAGAGGGCAGTCTTCTTGCAGCCCTTCAAAAGGAGACACCCTGTAGAAGGGAAAGATTGTGAGAATTGCTGCTTTATGTATACAGGTGGGACTGTTGGGCATCTGGCTCCTACAGTGCCATATACTCTCGGGGAAATGCACAAGAAACTGGTTTGAAAATTGCAGTGTGGGTCCCATAGAGGGATTTTCATTTTAGACCGTGCAGAGAATGGTGTACTGAGGGATTAATCATACATTCTGTACGATGGGGTTGAAAGTTGATAACTGCATTTGAAGATAAGGCCTCAGCTGTGGCTGTCATCATTTTGCCCCCAAATGTGCTTAGTGAAGATGCAGTTTCTCTTGTTTATAAGTCATCCATGTAGAGAACACCTTGTATAGGACTGGTGCAGCCAATTTCTGTCATTCTGGTGAGAACTCTTCTCAATAAACATGTTCTGAGTTTTTTTTTTCTCTCTTTTGTAGTTTTCTGCCATGAGTAACAAGAAAGAACATGTTAAAATCACGAGTGAACGTAAACCTGGATTTCTGGAACGTCTCAGTGACACTTCTGGGGGGATGATCATTGGGCTTGCCGGTTTTGCACTGTCTTTCTACATTCTTTTTACCAATGAGGTAAGTGGAGTGCAGAGAACAGATGGAGAAATGTTTGGGCGATATCAAATGTTAAAGCCCAGTATGGCCTATGACACTCCAACTTCCCTTCACACTACACTTCTGTTCTTATGTAATGACAGAAATGGGGATAAGGAAGAAGCAGTGCACCAACCTCATCCATTTTAACCTGCATCTTAATCTCCAGCCTACAATTCGTTCCTTCATAGGTCCTTAAATGTTGTTCAATGTCTAGACTGATGGGTTGGTTAAGGCTAAACAACCCAGTGGTTAACCCAACTGCTGCTGCTACTTAAACATCTCATCAATCAGGGTTTCCACATCTCAGTCAACATCCTATGAACAAGCTAATAATAGGTTATTGTAGAAAAGTGTTAGTGGTTTTATGGGGGAAGCGTCATATCTTTCACTCTATCCTGCAGGACAACTCATGGGTTGTCGTTCTATGCAAATAAAGGCAATTTGGCCATTTCCAGGAGAAAATAAACTGCAGGAGCAGGCTGGTGCATTTTGCACAAGTAGATCCACTATATCAAAAAGCCGACATGGCCTTTTTAAACACTTCAGATGCAATATTAAGGCAATGTACATCACATAGGGGATGTAGTGGTTAAAGTGTTTTTGCTTAATCAATGATAAAAACTAGACTCAGCACTTAGGAAGTCAGACAGACAGACATCAAGGAGTAGCCTTTGACAGTGTGTTCTCCTTTGAACCGGTCTTTCTTCTCTGCCCTTGTAGTGTTTTCCCACCAGGAAGTTACCTGTTTAGAGCAAGTGATATGCACTGAGAATTGAGAACTGTCTAGGACAGGCATGAACGGAAAGTACATCTCCGGATGTTTTGATCTTCAGCTCCCAGTGTTCCTGGCTATTGGTCTTACTGGCAGGTGTTTCTGGGAGTTGAAGTCCAAAATAGATGGCTGTCTGCCTTCTGCCCACCCCTGGTTTAAGGAAATGATCCTTGTGAAATTCAGGTGGAGTAGATTTTTTGAGAGGGTGTGGTTAAAGAAAAAGATGTGGCTGCAAGCACCTTTCTCATGGGGTGGAGGTCCACTGCAAAATTTGCACCCTAATATGCATCCATTGTTCAAGATAGAAGGAAAAAGTTTCTCATTATTGGATATCGAGGAGAACTGGACAATTTCCTGTCTAGCCACTGAGGAGGCTTTGTGCTTTTGTGGCTGGCTGCAAGCTGATAATGTATTCCTACAGCATTGCGTTGTATGACCACACTCTTTGCATCTGATGGAGACTATCCGCTTGGCCAGCAGTCTTAGTTTTGAGAATCCCTGCGCCAGGAAGGATAACGGTTTCTGCTACTGTTGTACTGACTGTTTTTCTTTTCTCACTTGTTCCTATGTGCTTGCATAGAATGGGCTCATCACTTGAACAAAGCAGAGCAGGTGAATCACCCTGATGGTTATGCACTGCTGTTTGCAGATGGTTTCAGCTGCTTCTGTGGTCATGGTCTAAAAATAATGCTTTGAAATATTTCTCAGCTGTGATGCTTATAAAAGGTTGACCAGAGATCAGCAGCTCATGGCTTGGTTACTGCTGGGTGTGAATGAAGCTGGCCAGGATGCTGTTCTTCGTCCTTCTGTTGTTGCCTCCAGCTGCATCTCAGCCCATCTATGTCGTTTCACTCATTCTGGGACCACTGTATGACTGTATGTTAACAACTGGATTATAAAGGGTAGTCCTAACATATTTTAACACAATGCCCAGCAATGGAAAGAATGTGCAAGAGTATCTACAGGACTGAACTTAAACTGCCTCTAAAGAGTTTACAACCAGAAGGGTGCAGTCCTATGCATGTTGAGGGACAGTGGAGTCTTACAATTCTCATCATTTCCCAGTCAGCCAGCATGACTTTTGAGCTGGCCAGTTTCTTTTGACATCTAAGCATATTTAGACAGAAAAAGGTCTACAATTCACAGGGCCAGCATGGGGAATGCTAGGAAGTTGCAGGACTTTTCTATCAAAATATGCACAGAATTGCACCCTAACTTAATTATTTTGCCGTACTTAGTATTTTACAATTATTGTTGCAGTCCTTTGAAGTCCTTCATCATTTTGCAATATGTTGTAGTACAAGGAGGATGGCTGTGCAAACATACCTTCCAAAATCACAACTTAATTTTGACATATGAACTTTGACAAAAGAGGAAAAATCTCTTTTTCAGTGCTGTTATCTGGAACAAAATTTACTGTCCCTTTCAGAATGCTTCACAGCAGGATTAATTGGTTTAAGAATGAAGGACAAGGTGGTGATTGCACTGCAGCCAACCTGTTTCAGTCTTCTGTGTCTGGAATCTGAATGATGTTATTTATGTATTACATTGTTAGCCTGACTTCTTGCCTGCAAAGCAGGTTCTTTGCAATAACCCTGGAGCACAATTTTGCTCTAATACAAGATGTATGCTCCCCATATGCCTTGTTTTAAAAAGAAATCACTGTGGGTTTCCTTGCAAAGTTGGCAACACATGGTCCCTGGTGGATTTTGGGGGTGAGGAGGTTTGTCCCCTGGACTCCTGGAGGTTGCCCACCCCTGCTCTGAGCCTTTTCTGTACTGTGATTCTAGCATGATGTTCCACTGATCTGCTGCTGTCTCCGGGTGCTATTTCTACCCACCCCTCGCCTAACCTCTCTCTTAACTTTCTGCAGGGGCGAGCTTTGAAGACAGCTTCCTCTCTAGATGAGGGGCTTTCTCTGGTGGTCCCTCTTGACAACATCCATAGTGTTTCACAAGCGAATGAAAGGCAGCTCGTGCACCTGTCTGGCCCCCTTAAAACATCAAAGGTAAATCACCTGGAATTTATTAGAAAACTTGCTGCCTGCACTTTGCAGCTCCTAAAATAGGTTTTGCTTCTGCTCCTGTTAGATTTGGATGGCTTACCTGAGAAGTAGCATGCTTGTTTATTTCGTTCCATCCCATATTTTTATGTACAGTTGAGAATCTGTCAGCAGTCTCTAAATGATTAATTTATATTTTATATGTGTTGCTAGATAAATTGCTAACTGATCTGTTTGCTTTGACTCAGTGCTGGAGGCAGCTTCAGCTTACACTGGACAATTACGGCCTTTAAGTTCTAGCTCATGGTGTTCTGTTTTTCTTCCACATGTTGCCCTTATAAATGCCTTATGTTTAATTCTTGGAGGCACAGTCTGGAAGTTAATCTCGCAGAACGAATAATCTAGTATGTAAGCCCACTTACAGACTCACAACTTTTCTCCGTACGACTAACAGTGGTGACGAAAGGGCACCCTTGTTGTCTGCAGGAGACTCCTGCTCAGTCCTTGATTTCAGGGCTGACAACTGGCCTTACAAGCAGTTCCCACGCCTCAGCCAACACGGATATGAAGCCCCAGCAGCGACTTAGGAAGACCTTTGGCTGAAGACCTTCTAGGCCCACGCATCACAACATGCCACCACCATCTCATTCCAGGAAATGGCATATTGCAGTTTGAGTGTGGGCCCTTCTGACAACCCACCCTGTAATGTATGTTGAAATACATTTGTACAGTGGCAATACAAGGTATCGCATATGAAGCAGCAGAATCTTCCCCTTAGACAGGCCTTTACTTAGCTGGGATTCTGCCTTGGGCAGGCTGGTAAATGGGCCTTTGAGTTAGCTTGCGAAACAAATGGCCATATTGTCCTGTGGAATCCAGATGTTAGTTGCCTATTTCTGGAGTATTTTCCTTTTTTTTTTAATAGAAATGTTATTAGGATTTCAAAACTAAAACTACAAACAACAATCATCGCACACCCCGGATTTACTGGATCAGCCCCCTACTACGTATCTTTTAACATTCTATTATCATACTAGAATCCATTTATAATAACTTGAAAACATCGTTGGATCAAAACCAGGTCCCATTTCTCCAAATAGTAATAATGATAATAATCCAAATTTGATGGAAGTCACTATCTTCCTCTTCTTCATCCATGAAATTGGTCCCATTATTTCCTACCAAGTCCTGTTTCTCTTAAGCAACGTCAAAGGGAAGCATCTCCAAATTAAATGAAATCGAAATATTCTCTTCTCCTTCAGTGGTAAGTTTGATCTAAACCTTTCTGGACAGTTCAAAATCTTTTCAATTTTCTAATAGTAAATAACTTCCTCACTACCACAATTACACGTAAACATCAAAAATATCCATTTAACATCTCTACAATTGTCTTAACTACTCTACTTGGTGATGAGTAATACTTATAATATCTTTTAGAACATTTTTCTTTCAGCTAAATTACTAATGTTTCATCTCACTTAAACACCGTTGAATCAAATATGGTTAGCGCCTTCTAAAAGCCCAGGTGTTTACAGTCTAACATATATCATCAACAACAATAACTTATTAGAAATACAGTCAAAAATATTCATTTAACAATAATACCTTTTAAACAGGATTTCATTAAGCTAAATTGCTACTATTTCACCAGCAATAATAGCTTAGCCTTTCTACATCTCATGTAAGCATATCAAGCTATATAAATCACCTTTTTTTTTTTTTTGGAATAGAAAGAAAGAAATTTCTCTTATCTTCCCTTTGTACCCTTGCCAAGTTTACTTTTTCTTTTGCTTTACCCCTCTACCAGACCTTTCTGTTTTTTTCCCATTAAACCACCGTAATGTCTGTAATGGATTCTTCAGTTGCAGCCACATAAACATAACCTCTTTTAAGTGGTCAGCTAAATTGTCCTTCTCTAAGGTGGCACGCAGATCCCATGGAAGTTTGCTTCGTAATGTCTGTGTCTTGAGTTGTGGCCAAGCTGTCATATCCTTTTCCATCATAGCACGCAGAACAGTTGCACTTATTTTCTTTCCAGTTTCAGATTTTCCTTCTGCTTGTTGGATATTTTGCGTATTCTGTTCAGGTGCGAGTTGCTTATCTAAAGCCTGATCAATAGAAGTGCTTAATTTATCAAAGCCACTTTTTTGTTCAGTTAAAAACAATCAAGTCGCTCTAGAACAATCTTCTGTCGTATTATTATCGCCTGCTGGGATAGTTGCACAGCTGTTATATTTTGAGAAATGCCTTCTGAATTTCTTCCATAGTAGCAGTAGATTAGCAAGGCTTGGCAGGTGTCCAAAGATCCCCAGAACAAAGAGAAAGATGGTTGCCAATTCTTGGCAGTAGTCCAACACAGATGAATAAAAGAAAAGATCCTCTATTACTCAGTTCCACAGCACAATTATTTGCCCTTGGAAAGATAAAAGAAGATAAATCTTTTCCTTACTTACAAAAAGTTCTGTCTTTCTCTCTGTTATGCAATTCGCTGCTTTTCAACCCCGTGGGGGGGGGGGGAGGTTTCATTTTTTTTTAATTTAAGGGCTTTTTAATTAGCAAAAAATACAGCTTATTCCTTATCATTGCAGAGAAAAGAAAAATACGTTCCAATAGATCTGATGTGTTCACAGAAGCTAAAACAAAACTAAAAAAAGGTAGTATGTCGAGAATTTGTAGAGGGCAGCTCTCCCTCCGGTACTACCCGGCTGAGAAAACTTGATTTCCTCCCACTAAATGTGGAATTGCCAGTTCCACATCATCTGGGGGGATTTGCCAAGCAATCTATCTCAGCTCCTACAGAGCTTAGATTGAGCCCCACGGCCCACGACCGGGCAATTACCAGCGTGATAACGGAAGTTCATTAATCACGTCTGTATCATTCTGACGCCATACTTCTTCTCTCCTGGAGTACTTTCCATTACTTTCATACTTGTTGCCTGTTCTTCTTCTGAGACTGTTTGCATTTATTTGCCGGCTTGCCCTAATAGGCAAAAGTAGTATTCTTGACCAGCTAGAAGACTGTGCAAACCAATTGGGGCTTGGGAATTCCTGCACCAATGTTGGAACAAAGTAATCTTTTCTGACCTTGCCAACTAAGGTAGATTCTGTTTCTGAGCATGGGAATCCTTGGCTCTAATCTAACAGAGCCCAAGACCTAACAACTATGGAGACACTCTCTTGCATTTCAGTTTTAAATGGTTTCCTTTCCCTCCCTATCTCTTTGCCTATGCAAATCACAGGGAATTATCTGTAATGTAGCAATTCACTGATTTAATTTTTCTTTGCATCTGCTAGCCTTTGTATGATCCCAGCTATGGACTTTCTATCTGGGCTGTCAAGCTGAAGCGTAATGTGGAAATGTATCAATGGGTAGAACATGAAGAGTCCAGGTAAGATTTGCACATTAATACTTTTTCTGTCATAAAGTGTGTGTTGTGTGTGTGTTGGGAAGAACAGGGGTGTGCACATGTGTGTGGGCTTGTATTTTTTATCAGGTCTGAGACTGAGACAGGTATTTATGTTCCTTTGTAGCTTATGCTTCATTTTGAATTTATTTCAGTGTTCTGTCCTTTGAGGCCCACAACAATGATTTGATTGACGCGTCTCCTTGGGTGTCCCATATTTCGCCCCCTTTGCTGACTGATGATTCAAAACTATAAAGAAGGAGTGAACACAGTCCTATGAGTCACTTGTTTACTGTTGGATTATGGAGTGGAAAATATGAGGAACTGAGCTAAGAAAGGAAAAGCAGAAGCCGCCAGTACAATCCCTTTCCCTCGCTTGTCCCGGGTGAGGGATGTGCCAAAAGGGCCAGCTGCCAAACGGCATGTGTGCTGGCACCTTGCCTGTGGCTGGAAATCCCTCTGCCACAGCAGCCTCGAACCTGTTTGATTCGGTAGTCTTCCAACTCCGATGAGTGAATTTGTCCATGAGTGTGATCACAGCTACATAGACTGTGGGCTGGAAAGGTTGGTCATTACCACCTGGAGTGAATAATCAAGGGAGCCCCTTTTGGTAGACCTGTACAATTGTTAGTCATGTTGGCCATCTGAAATAAGTGGCTCTAATTGATAAAGCACCTTAAGCTTCTCCATAAAATAGCCAAAAATACATATTGCTTGTTTGCGGCCATTAGTTTGACATCTTCTGCCAAACTTAAGGCCCTGACAGGTTCAAAGTGACCAGAAGAAAATCCATAATGTATTGAAATAATTTCAGAGAGCATCACTGGAAGGATGCAGAATGCACTGCACAGTAAAATCTGCAAGTCAGGCATGGAAAAAAATCTGATTTTAGATTTCATTTATGGATAACATTGTTCATAGAGGCCAAGATATGGTCTTATTGGTGCTTGATACGTTGAAGACATTTTTAAAAATAATATTTAGTTGAATCTTGGAAGATGCTATGAGCCATTCCCTCTGCAGGCCTACTATGTGGAGCAGGAATCGCCCTGATAAAAGGATCAGAAGATTTTGAAGCAGAGAAAATCCACTACTGTTTGGCATGCTGAAGCAGAGTGCAAGTTCTCACCAGCATAGCTGGTTATTCTGCTACACCACAGTGCTTACTAGAGGTTATGTAGGAGAAAGTACAGAAAGGTAGGAAAGGAAAATAACACATGCAGCGCTCCAGTCTTAATTCTTCACTGAAAATGGAAGCTGAAGCAATGGGTTAGGCAGCCTCATCTAGAAAAACTTGAAAGCACTTGATTCCATAACAGTCACTATGCTAATAATTTTATTATACTAACCCCATACCTACAGTCACAAATCCACAAAACAAGTGCAGTTCAAGTACAAAGTTTTTACAAATGTTACGATTTTAACTAATCACAAAAGTTCCTGTTGCCATTTTATGTGTTGTGTTCTTGCTACAGAGAATATGAAGAGGATGGTGAACGGAAAAAAGAAACCAGATATTTCTATAGTAAGTTGACTAATATAGTATAACTCTTCTGCTAGAACTGTCACTGACTGTGGCTGTCTACAGCTGTATGGCAGGCAGAAATTCAACAGGGGCAGCTCCTACCAATACTTTTTTTATCTCCAAGCTGGGAAAAGCTGGGTAGTATTACTACATTAAGTGATGGTAAAATCTGCTTCTGGTGAATTTTGTCTTGTCAGAACGGAAAAGGTGCAGAACCACTGATAGGGAAGAGATGGTATATTTACCTCGCTATTCTACATCTAAACTGGCTTTGGGATATTAACAGAGTCTGGGTTCCATTTCCCTTTCAAAAGTGTGGCTGGTGAAGAACTGATGAAGGGAAAAGTTGGTCCCTTGTGGAGAACAAATGGGGAAAGTAGAAGAGAAGGCCCTTGCTGAAAAGGCGATCCTGTTTGTGAAAAACAGCCCCTTCTCCACAGATGTCCCCTCATGCGTTTGCTTTCCACGGTGGTTTTCTTCTGTGAGTCGGCCAATCCAAGCAAGTGAGGGGAGAAGAGATGTCCAGTCTCAGCTGGGACAGTGTGCAGAGGGATGTATCTGGAACTTGCCCCTCTTGCTTTTAAGGGAACAAAACCTGTTTGGCAACGAGGACATGCTGAGGGCCAGTGTGGTGCAGTGGTTAAGAGCATGGGACTGGGACTCAGACGATCTGGGTTCTAGTCCCCACTCAGGCATGGAGCCCCCTGGGTGACCTTGGGCCAGTCACAGAGACTCAGCCCAACCTACCTCACAGGGTTGTTGTTGTGGGGATAAGACAGAGGAGGAGAATGATGTAAGCTGCCTTGAGCCCTTTGTAGGAAAAAGGCAGGATATAAATAAAATAAATAAATACATGTCAGCGGAAAGAAAAGGAATTTCTTTGCACCCATTCATGGGAAGGAAGGAGTGATGTACCCATGAGAGCAGTTGTCTGTTGGGATCCTCATGGAAAGCAGCCCCCCGGCCATGGCTTGGCACTTCTAAATCTACTCATTTTTATTTCCATTTTAGATACCGAATGGAAATCAGAAGTCGTGAACAGCAGAAATTTTGATCGAGAAATCAGCCATAAAAACCCAAGGTAAGTTCCGTATTTCCTTATTCCGCCCCAAGACTTAGTCAGCATGAAGGTTGTGGAAGTCTGGCCCTTCCAGTTCAGTTCTTACGATTCTGGCGTCTCACAGAAAGAGTCCTTTTCGAGTCATCGCATCCTGCATTCGCCATTCCAGAACCAGAACCGGTTGGCATTTAGCAGCTGCGTTTGTGTTCAGCTCTGCCACATAGCACGCTTGCCTTGCTTTTGCTTTCCTGGGCAGTGCAGCAGTACTTCCTTGCTGTCATTTATGGCGGGACATCTTTACTGACCCTTTGCTTAACTTTGTGTCCATCGCACTGAATTTCACCTAGCTATTCTTTTTTGTCCCCACAGTGCCATGGCTGTTGACTCTTTTACTGCTGTTGCTGCTGATGTCCAAGTGGGCAGGTTTTTTCTTTCCAAAGGTAAAAAGTTAGTTTAATCAGGCTGTGCTCTTTGTTAATCATTTAGGTCATTTGGCAGAGGGGAAATTTTGGGGAAAATTAATCAGTCTCATTTTTTGGTTCAGTTTGGTTTTTGTTCGAGTGTCACAGAGCTGAGATTATGCAAGGCAGAACTAAAATAACTGTGTGGACCATTATGTTTAAATACTTTGTATTAATGTACAAAACAGAACTAATGCCTTCTTCTTTTGTAGGCCTCATTGAGAAAATCGATAACTTCAGACAGATGAGCTTATCAAAACTGGAAGATCCCCATGCGGACATTATCCGTTCAGGGGATTATTTCTTTCACAGTGAGAATCCTCGGCGTCCAGAGG
This sequence comes from Varanus komodoensis, assembly GCF_004798865.1. Taxonomy (NCBI): domain Eukaryota; kingdom Metazoa; phylum Chordata; class Lepidosauria; order Squamata; family Varanidae; genus Varanus; species Varanus komodoensis. The sequence continues at coordinate 21,684,930 of NW_025336346.1, forward strand.
TAAGAAGCCAATAACATTAAACAGTCCTGTGGACCTGATATCTCCCCAGTCACCCTCCCCACTATCTGCCAACAATATGCTTGCTTTGCCCTATGCCAGGGTTGGAGAGCCTCTTGCAATCCAAGGGCCAGTTTCTTATTGGCTGGATCCCAGTGGTGGGCAGGGGGACCAAATTTTAAAAACCAGCATGGTGTAGTTTAAGGGCACAATCCAATGGGAAGCAGATTTGACTATCTAGCTGCAACCCGTCATAAAGGCAGGGAAGGAGGCTGGAGTGCTGCCAGGATAGCTCATATCCTGAGGATTTGGTCTGTACTCCACTCTGCCTTTTGGAATGCCTGCTTCATCCCTTTCCTAGAGTCAGTTTTCCAGCCTTGGAGAAGCAGCCAGTGTGGTTCTTTCTGCACTAGTAGTGGAGGTGGGGAGGTTGCTGAGTGGAAGTCTGCCACTCCAAGGCTGGAGCTCTGTTTTTGACTTTGAATCCAGGGAATCCAAAAACCTGGATAAGGCCTTCTTTTAGAGGGTCAGATTTGGACCCTGGAGGGCTGGATTTGGCCTCTAGGAATGAGGTTCCCACTTCTGTCTACATGCACAGTTTGCTTCAAATGAAAGAAACTGCCACTTGTAGGAATTAAGGTACCCTCTGCCCAAAGACTGATGCTACTACATAATCAGGGGAGCTTCTTGGGAGCATCCATTAAGGCCCAGGAACTGCCTGAGCTTACAGAATGTGGAAAACCTGCACTCCACTTCTTTGCTGGGAAATTGGTATTTCCACCAGCTTGACTTGCTTGCTTTCTCTCCAGGTAGGAGACCTTCGTGTTTCATTCTTCTATGCAGGCTTGAGTGGAGACTCATTCCACCTGGGTCCAGCAGATACGGTAAATGTGACATCCCCTCACAACACCTTCCCATGTAAAGAAACAAAGTCCCACAATTTGAGAATGTAAAACTCTTCTAAACCTCTTTAATTTTCCCTTTCTGTCCTTTTTCAGGTGACTATCATTGCTCGTCAGCAAGGCGATCAACTAGTCTCATACCAGACTAAATCTGGGGATGTTTTACAGATTCTCTATCCTGGTGAGCTTTCTGCAGAGGTAAGGGTTATTTGTCAATGCAGAGGAGAACGATGGAAAGACTTGTATTTTCCCTCTCGGCAGAAGTAACGTATGGAGAAAATCCAGATTTACTTTGTTTTGCACATCTTTCTGAAAGACGCCTTTGAGGGCAGCTGCAGCTTGATAGTGGAGTGTGTGCCTTGCCTGCAGACCGTCCCAGGACAGACCCTTGGCAGCTCCGTGCAAGGCTGGAAAAGCCTGCTGGAGAACCAGTGCCAGTCAGCCTAGGCCAGAGGTGGGCAACCGTTTTTGGGTTAGTGGGCATATGGAGGAGTCTTAAACGTGGCACAAGATACCCACCCTAGCCACTCATTTTTCTCTCTTTTAGAATGTATCATTCCCCATGCCCCCGATTCCCTTACCTGGTTCAGGGAACACAGGAACTCATCATGAGGAATCAGCTGTAGTTGGTTGTTGTATCATCTGAACCCAGCCTGACTTACTCACAGTGGCTTCTGTTGCTGCTGCTTGCAACAAGCTACCCTGAGAATCCATGGGCTGTTGTAGTGGTTGTTCACCCATAGTAGTCTTGCTGCTCTTGGCAGTCTTACCTGTGCAGCTGCTAGTGGTGGTATAGAAATTAAGTAAATAGTGAAAGCCCCTTCAAAGTGCTGAAGCAATATATTAGAGAGGCTATCACTGTCTGGCCACTGCATTTTTCAAAACTCAAAGCTGCCACACTCCAAATGTGCACAGTTTTGTTCATTTGTAAAGGGGCAGACTTGTGTAAGTATGAAGGCATGGACTCATGTCATTCCAAAAATGAGAAACCTCACCTGGGCCGTGCCCTGGGGTACTTGCTGTTAAAGTGCAGCAGGTGTCAACCCAGACCATTGAGCCAAAGAGGTTCCAAATAGGTTTTTTGATTGCTTTCTTTCCCCAAGAGCTGTCAAGGGCAAACAAAGGCACAAGTGATTTCTGCTCCCTTCATGACAAGATTCTCATGTTTTCATTCCTTCTGATAGTCCTCAGGGTGATGCACTTCTTCCCAAGACTCTAGCTGTGCAGAAAAGTTCATCCCACTCCCTTTTTCTGCAGAAAATAAGTTTTGTTAGTTGGCTCTATATTGCTGGATAGGTCACTACTGACTCCTTGCTCTGTCAAAACTTTCAAAGTGGAGCCTGCATTTTGACAGCTGTCAAACCCATTTTTAGAGAGAACCCCTGAAAAGTGGGTGGCATGCACTTTGCACTTGAGAGAGCTGACCACTGGCTGTCAAGTTGGGATGGCAAAAGGTGATATCAATTTTTTAAAAAAGTTTAGAGAGAAAAAACTGTGGTGAGCCCCCCCCCCCCCCCCGGCTCATAGTCATAGTGAGGAGGGGAAGACAAGTAAGTTTGCTGCACTGGGATACACCCTGGAGGACTGAAAATGAAGGAGGGAGGAAACAACACACAGTACGCTCCATCATTTGACGGGTGTGCCATGTGTTGGTTGTGTAGGTTATTATCAGGGTGGTGTGGCTATACCGTGATGTGCAGACCTGCCCTCTGTCTGTGTCTGTGATACACACACACACACACACACATGCAGATGCATATGGAGCATTTCTGCAGATCTTTCGGCTGTGGCTACTCCTGGATTTTTGGCATTTTTATATCATTCTTGCAAATTGCACCTAGAACCATTCTCACATTGTAGGAATGACTTAGAGGAGCACTTTGATCACTCAGTCATAGGAAGTCTTGCAAGAAGCAGAGAACAGAAGAGAATTCACATTGAGAAGCTTACAGTTCTCAAGCAGAGGCATTTTCTCATCCTTGATTGTTACTCTCTCCAAATGCCAGCTTTCTTGTATTAAGAATGCATACACCCATTTTTTAAAGGCAAATCAGCTGACAGAAGCAGGTGGGACTTCAGCACATACAATTTGTTAATACCTCTCTGATTTGTTGATTTTCAGCTGGGTTATCAATTATATTTGTGGCTTTGATTCCAGCCAGTATGTCTTAGCCTCACCTCTCTGCCCCTCCCATCCGTGCTGCCCCAGGCTGTTTCCTGCATCATCTTCTTCCTAGGCCACCCTTTCTCACAGTCTCTGGAAACAAGAAACAACTGCTCCACCCCATTAGCAGAGATCCAGAAGCATGTGCACATGTGCTGCTAGGTACAGCCAGCTGGGTGTGTCCCCGACAGGCCTGGCAACGTGATTCCACGGAAGGATTATCTCATGCCTCACCCTGAAAGGCATTGATGCAGCTTAACAGTGTAGCTCTGCTTTGTGGAACGTCATTTCATGATGTTTCATAAAAGCAGAAGTTCTTGCAGCTATTATTTTACCGGGTGGGGTGGGGGAACTGTCAGCTAATTTTGGTGGATTCAACCTGTGCTGAATATTATAAGCCCTATAAAATGGTGAGTGGCATTTGCACAGATGAGAGCGTAGACCCTCTGGTCTACCAGGCCAGCAGAGCCTCCTGGGGTTCCTCCTGCAACTGTAAGCCGCTCCTCCTAGGAGAGTACCATCGGGGCATCCACCATTGCTATCTCCAGGTGGCGATGACACTGAAAAGTCCTTGGCAGCAGGACTCTGCTTCTCATGTCGGGAAGGAGGTGGCTTAGCTGCAGCCAACTGGGTTCAGCAAGTGCTTCTTGTGCACATCTTCCATCACACATCGTGGGAAGCAGGTGGGGGGCACCAAGCTGGCTGAGTTTCCTCCAAAAGTGGATTCATTCACTTGTTCTTGTGTTGACCCACCTCTTTCTTAGTCTGAAAAGGAGGCCAGACGCATGAAGAGTGGATGGAACAGACCTAGTCCCTGTTGCTCCCCACCTGAAGAGCAATGGGGGCTAGTCTTGCTTGCCATTCGTAACTGCAGAAACTTGTCTGCAGCAAGGTCTGCTTCCTAGCCCAAGTTTTTTGTTATATCTATATCAAGACAACTTTGGCTAGTTTTAATTTGGGTTTTCCAGGAAAGCCAGTTTCAAATCATGGTTTAATGTTCTGGATTGCTGAAAACAAAACAGTTAAAATGATCCTCAGTTCCTGGTAGGGCCACAATGGCAAACTGCAGTTAGTTAAAAAGTGAAGCGGATGCTTTGGCTGAGCCAGAACAAGTCATACAGGTAACACAAAAAGATGGCATAGTTTTACATCTGAAGGCTGGCATTGTCTTAGCAATGAAAATGTCAGAGCAGTTGCATGTAGCACTCCGTGTACACAAAAGGGCAAGCACTGGATGCTTGTAGGGTAGCTAGGAATGTGCTTGGATGTGCTCACTGAACACGGCATACTTCTCAGGAGGTGTTCCAGAAAGAGCATGAGAGTAACACCATGAAGACCTGGGGCCTCCGTGCAGCTGGATGGATGGCCATGTTTCTAGGCATCAGCCTTATGACCAGGATTTTTCATACCCTGGGTAAGTGTGGCTGGATTGATTTGTTTGACTTGGGACCCAAGTAATTTTAGTACTAGGCAAGTCTGCATTATAAGCATGATGTGAGCATCAACTTTCACTATAAAGATGGATCCTGACCTTAGGCTTTGGACATTGAGGAAATCCAGCACAATCTACTCCTTCCTATACTTTGTACTACTGTACTACTTATGCTGGTTATCTAGAAAGCAGAGTTAAGAAGACTCTTTCATTGCATTGGACAGGCTAGTTTAGAAGAGGGCTCACTGGAACTGGAGGGGAAGTAATTGGTTATTTCAGTATCGAGTGACATCCCTCTTGACCACAAGAACATGAAACTTTGCTTAAAGTCATAAAGAACTGAATGGAAACCACATTACATATAGTGAACCCTGTGTGTTCTCCTGCCTTCTGTAATCTCGCTATTCTGCAGAGCCGTCTAGAGGCCCTGGCATAAAGCACCCCATTTCTGCACAGCTCCCTTGTTTCTCTTCCTAAAATGGATGGATCTTGTACCAGTTCAGCCACGTTTTCGAACCAGTTGGAAATTATTCCACTTATTACATTTGCACCTCACCTTTCCCTCTAAAGAGCTCAGGGTGGCTTTATGGAAGTTTGACCTGAGTAGCTGTGTGAGGATGAACTGGAAACTAACATAATAGAGAAGTAGGAGAAGGCCTGATCCTTTGTGGATGTAATGTAATAGTATGGGGGAGAAGAGGGCTATAGTGAAACCAGTGACAATTCAGCAGTTGTGAAAACATAGCAGAATATACATAAGTGTGTTCCTCTTTTTTCTTCACAGTGGATTGGTTTCCAGTAGTTCGGGACCTGGTGAACATTGGCCTGAAAGCGTTTGCCTTTTGCCTGGCCACATCGCTATCCCTGCTGACCATTTCAGTGGGCTGGCTCTTCTACCGGCCGCTGTGGGCAATAATGATCGGATTGCTGGCTGCAGTTCCCATTGTGATTGCAAGATCGCGGGTCCCACCAAAGAAGCAGCAGTGACACCGTGAAGAAGGTGCCTTGCTTTGGAACCATGACCCCTCTAGAGCTTCCGTCATTTTTGAGGCATTTACCATCACATGTGAGTGCAGTTGATAGAAAAACTCCTTGACATTGCAGCACCAATAATGCCAACGAGTTCCAGAACAGAGCTAGACGCAAAACACTGGTGCTGTTTTGTGTAATGTAATCAAATGAAAATGTACGACTGTCAGAGCTTGTCTTCAGAAGCTGTTAAACCATGACACAGAGTGGTTGTGTGCCTTGTACTAAGAACAATTTAAAATGAAAATTCTTTATTATTTTTTTTACTTGATTCAGTACCTGCTAGTCCTTACAGGGAAGGGTAGGTGGTGTGTAGCTTTGAAAACAATGTGTAAATCACTGCAACATTAGCCTGCCTTTTATCTTTACCATATCTTTATGTTTTTAAATGCATGCAACTGTTTACAGTTTCTGTCACATCTCACTTCCCCGTCTGCCACTGTTCTAGTGCTAATGCTTGTTTTTGTTCCCATGGGTATTTAACCTACTATAACTGTAGAATCTTAAATCTTGCAAGGGGTAAGATGCTTTCCCCTTTGGCTTTGTTAAGGTGCTATTGACCCTCCCCCACTATTTACCCTTGATTTTTAAACAGTTTTCTCTTAATTTTACAGTGCATGAGACCTTGTCTTGTTCCTGTCCTGCTTTTTACAAATAATGCCAATATGGTAAATACTTGAGGAAGACAATTGGGTTTGGACCTGTGATCAAGTGTGTTCTCCTCACTGAGACTTATTTCTCCAAAGCCATTTATAACTTAGAACAGCTTCAAATTTTGGATCAAATATATCAACCAGCTGTGAGATAAGTCTCTAATGTCTGCATTTTGCAGTGAATGTATCACTTTTATTGAAAAGTACAGTATGTAGATCACCATTGCTAGCAACAGTAAACATTCCTGCACCCTTTAAACAAGAGATTTAGAAATGTAGAGATGCTGTTAAGTATCTTTACCATATACTTCCAATGTAGTCCGGTGTAGCTGGCAATATGGGTGGGCCTTTGTTGACTAAACCTAAAATCACAGCCACGTGCAATGTCCTTTCAAAGTCATCACTACGGCAGCAGGGTTAATCATATTGTTCTCAGCTTCCTAATATTAACTACTAGAGTAACTGGCCTCAGAACTGTGTAAGTTTCCAGCTGATCAGTAGCTAAGAGGTCAAATTTTACAGGGCACTGAGTCCTCAGCTACACTGGGTCCAGAAATGGTTGAATGGACAAATGATTTCAACACAGTCTAGAAATAAGGGAATTGCTATCATCAACTGTTTAAAATATTTGCAAGAATATTAACAGTTTATTATTGACTCAGTGGTGTAGAAAAGACTGAACAGACTGAAGTATTATGGTACAGGCTGATTGGTACAGCCTGAAGTATCCAAGCCAAAATTTAATATTTGTATACTGTACAATAGCAGTGTTTTAAATTTTCTACAGGTGGAAGTGCCAGACTTTTTTTATGAATAAAGCTTCTTGAATGGTGAGGAATGCATATGTTTATTTTTAAGTATTAAGGGAGGCAGAAAGCTGATTCATGCAACATTCTGCATTTACTAGCAGTGGCCACAATGAAACAATTTTAAGTATACAAATGTGTTCCCATGCTGTGTTCAAGCTGCTATAGCTAGATACTTCATGAACCAATAGTTACCTCACCAGCTGCAGACCAGCTACAAGGAGTTTAGATGTCCCCTTTCCCATCTGGAAAAAGCAGAAGCCATGCTTGTGGGCTTTTCCCCTTTGGTCTAAAGTTTTTGTTATCCTGCCCCTATGACAAGGTGGCTACAGGACTCTCTTCTTAAGGAATGATGTTTGAAAAGAATTTGAGGCATTCCCATAGGAGAAACACGATTATTCTCCTCTTTTGCCTAGCACAATCTTTGTGGAAGCCTTTGTGTTGCCAGAAAAGTCAGAGTAAAAAATCTTGTAGTAGGTACAGACACTCCCTTGGCCCCCTGGATTCAACTCTTGACTTAAGCTAATCATAATGGTTCAAAGAAGTGTGAATCATGCACCATTGAAAGAAGATTCTTGCATGAGAGATCTTAAAAGTTTTTTATTTTTCTAAGAATTTAGTACAAAAATATTTTGGAACATTTTTAAAGTGCTAAAACTAGTAGGTCAAATATAAGGAGGAGGGTTTTAAGTCACTACAAAATCTTGGCCAATCAAAATAGGTAATGCTGAAAAAATTCTGCAGTAAAACAGCTGGTGTAGGTAACATTTCTTTTGCAGGGAAAATGCACATAACCTTAAGCATTCTAAATAGCACAACAGGTAAATCATGATCATTAAGTCTATAATGGAAGACTTCAAACAACCTTTTTTGCATAAGGCCCATTTAGACTGATTGACTTGTAGTGTAAAACTGGGACCACAATAGCTTTTGTTCAGTGCTCAGTATATAAAAATCAATATGATCCATAAGAATTATCTATGAGGACACAGATTAAGTGGGAAAGTGGAATCGGTGACAAAAAAAACTAAAGCATTCTTGAATTGTCCTTCTTCCCTGAGGTCCTCTGGTATCTCTTATTGGAGAAGAATTGTTCTCTTGCATAGTCTCTGCTGAAATGAATGGTAGCTGAACGTGAGTGCAACCCATGTATTTCCATAATCCCCATTTTATGCTGCATCAGCAGCAGAGCTTTTCAGTAGAGTGCACCCTAAATGTGGACAATATCACCATTTCCTAAAGCAAAGAACACAGCTTCACTACCTTCAAGCTAATAATGGCACATTCAGCGCCTTTCTATATCCATCAAGTAAACCTTTTTCCCCCAAGAAACAGATGCGAAAGACTAGAAAAGGATGATGAAAGGTTATCACTAACAAATAGACCTATCACTGCAGAATTAATGTTCAAGGGAAAATGAAGCTTATAAGGAAATGTCTCAAAAAGATTGACAGCACCTAATCTGTTCCTCATAAATTTAAATGGCTACAAAAGAATAAGGCCCAAAGCTCTTAAAATAGATGAAAATAATACATGGCCAATTCTGAGCTTCCACAACATTCAAAATTATTCACAATTCAGTCTGCACAACTGGAAGCTGCATAACCAAGGAAAATGTACATCTTACATCCTAAACTTGTCTCCTCTAGGTCCCTGATTCATTTTCTCCAGAAGTATTTTTTGCATACAATTAAACCTTGTTCTTTATAGAATGCTGCAAAAGCCAAGTGTTCATTTTGCAAGAAATATACACAAAATATTTCCCAAGCTTGAGAGTATTTATAAATTCCTCTGAAAGAAGCTCAAACTGCTTACTTTGCTTGGCAAAATTTCAGCCTGAAGACCTTTCCTTGTTACAGCTTCTCAAATGGGAACAAATGCTTCGTTTCTCCTTTCTTTTCCCTCTTGCCTTTTCTGGTTCTTCCTTCTCCCTTCTTCTGTTCCTCCACTTGCCGATTTTGGGGCCAAGACACAGCCACATCTCCAGCAGGCGTATCTGAACTTGGTCCTTCCACCTCGTCATCATCGGAGGAAAACCCAGCTAGCTTTTCCACTGTTGTTCCTGCTGCTTCATTCTGGAAGGGAAAGAAATGGAAATATTAAAAAGAAGTTTTGTTAAACTGAAAGGATGCTGCTGCAGCTAGAAAATCAGCAATGCAGAGGGTTTTTGGTTTGCTGTGCATATCTACACAGGGCAATTTCCACTATTCAGATGCCAATCTTAGACAATTCTTCTGCATTCCAAGAAATCGGCATAATCAGAATGCAAGGCAGATGTTCTCAAGACTCTTTGCCACTGGCATGACTCTAAGCAAAATGCTGGGGTGAAAAGAATGTTTTCTATACAACATTTTGACCCTTAGGAGCCAACTCCCTGAAGAATACTTTTTAAAAACAAAAATGCACATGTCTAACATACAGGAGTCATAAGTTCTGCAGTTATTAGAACATGTGTCTGTGTGTGTCCACCAAGTGGGCTCTTTTTTAACTGACTCACAATTAGGGAAAGATTATCATGGCTGCCTCCCCCACACTACCAGTCAGAGCTCCCATCACTCCTCGTGGCATCTTTGTTGGACCTACCCAAAGAAGGGTGGACATTTGAAAGGAAGGAAGGGACAAACTAACATCTTTTTGCATTTCTAAGGCTGTCAAGACCTAATTCCTCTCCCACCAGCCCATAATTATGGTAATGTTCTTTTCTGCCTTTTAAAACTTTTTAAACATCATGTATGGCTGTTTGGGGCAAGTGGTCTTCAACATTTTAACATGAGCCACTGCCAAGCCCTCCTGTAGACCCAGACTGCAATCTTACAGCTCAACTCAGCTGTAAGCATCACTGAATTCAGTGGGGTTGACTCCTAGGTCCATGCATGCAGGAGTGTAGCCAGAGCAGTTAATGCGGGAACGGCAAAGAATTGAGCCCTTCATGTGCCTGGTTTACCATTTGCTGAAATGTATAGAGGTGAATACACAAATAAAATATATAGGGAAGGTGGTACTTAAAAAAAAAAAAAATAGAACAATGCTACAAAGTTGTACCCCATGTCTAATATAAGCCTTATTCATTTTAATTGGTCTCCTTTAGGACTAACTTGTGCCAGAACCTGTTTTTTTCCAGAAACTGAATGTCTACTTTTCAATATCTATGGTGCCCTGAATAATCTCAGCATTAACATCCTTACAGTAGTAAAAATAGAGTTGTGGCAATATTTTTTTTACCTTAACCGAGTAGCGTTGCTTCAGTCTCTCTTTGATCAAAAGTCCTTTCACCATCAATTTCCAGTTCCCCAGCACTCTCTTCTCCCGCTTCTGTTTTTTACAAATTCATTCAGAAAATCGAATAACAATCAAATAATTATTAGCTCCATGTTTTACAGAAGAATGGCATATCACAGAATTCCATCAGCCAAGAGGGAAGTCGGGGGGATATCAGATCTATGCTGGGATTGGGCTTTGTATCTGTTACTTAGCTTGGATAAATGAGAAGCAGAATGCCGCGTGGGGCATTTCACATGTCTGAACAGAGCATTTTCCATAGGGAAGCACTAGGATGCCGAAGGCACATGTTTAGGAAACCAACTTGGCAGAAGCTTCCATTTACAACACACGGGCTCTAAATTTAAATCCGGTGTTTAATCGGCACAATGTGTAATGTTGCCTGCTTTTGGCAGCAGCATTTCAGTTCCCCAGTCCTCACCTTCCAGAGACACCCCCCCCCCACTGCCATCTCAAAGGGATTCTCACCTCCTTTTCCCTTTTTTCCCTCTCAGCTTCTTCATTTTCCCAAGCGGCAACAAGCACCTCTTTGTACTCTTCACAGATTACATAACCTTCAGTGCTGGTAAGAAAATAGCAAGAGTTTGTCATTTAGGCACTGAATTGGGATAGTTTTATCTGATAGAGCAGCCTGAGAATTATAGCAGTTGCAGCCCAAAACATCTGTAGAGCAAGTTAGGGGAAAGCTGTGACATAGACCAATATTAATCCAGGTGCTGTTTGTGTGTTTGTTAATAGGCTATGGAGAAGTGCTTTTTAAAAGCCTTAGAAAATTGGGTAGAAAATACTGGGCATCCCGTGAGTAGGTAGAAGAACGGGATAAAATATTTGAATTAATTACATTAATTGCACTAGATTGATCTATGAAGAAGTCTTCCATAATTTAGCTCACCAGATTCCTACTGCCTGGATATCATGGATACTAAGGGAAAAAACACCACAAGGCAAACTGCTTCAGCCTACTTCTGGAATAGTTCTAGGAAGAGAAGCACTTAATGCTGCGGTGGGAACTTTTGGTTCACAAAGGTCCCTTGGACTGTGAACACCTGGATTCCCTACAAGCCCCGCCCCTGACTTAGCGGGTAGCAATGGCTCAGTGGGGAAGGGTAGAATCCCCTTTATCTTTAATCTGTGATAATACCGCTGACTCCCATTATAAATGCTTCTGCCTTTATCCTAATCATCATTAAAATGAGAGGACAGGCAGACAAATAAACATGTAATTAAAGAATAATCATTTTATGTTTTGGAATGCTAAGGATCAGAACAGACTTTAAACACATGATTTATTGCAAATTCCTGATGGTAAGATACGTGTACTTTTTTACATTTGGGAATAAGTATAAATAAATGAAAAATGCGCAAGGCTGATAGGATTTTATATAATGTATATATTATGAAGACTGAAATACTAATAAGGGCATAGAGAGTGGGTGCTCAGCTCTGATCCTGGCAAAGTGATGGGTAAATCTCAGCCTACAACAATATCCGACCTGGTTCTCACATCATGGCAGCAATTGCACACAATACATGTTCTTGTCATTTAATTAACAATGCGGGAACTCTGAGTTGTTTCATGTCTTGCAAACTTGAAACTCTGGGTTGTTTGTTGCTGAGTTAACTCTTGATTGCTTAACCAATAAACAACCCAATGTTTCCCAGATTCACATATCATGAAACAATTAAAAGCAGAGATGCTGAATGCACAATTCACACACTCCATTAAGCCTCCCAATTCCTGGATTAAACACATGAACCACGTGATTACTGTGGGAAGCCATATATGATAAAAATAGCCTAGGCATCTTCCCCACTGACAGAACAGATATGCAGCACCAGCAATGAGGACCATCACATGCCCCAGTAAGCCAGACAGCAGGACTCTGACATACACTGGGTGTGAGTAGCCACCATGAAAATCAAATCCTGTAACTGCTGGAACACAGTCAATGTCCAGTTTACGAGCCACTCTATGAAGGTTGGGAAGCTTTAGTTGGACACAGCCCACTGGTATCATGGTGGGTTGGAAGAGATAGACATTTCCAAATTCATTCCGGGGAACCTGAAAGCGGCAAAAAACAAAAGGGAAAAAAGAGAAGGAAAAACAAATGTTAGGTTAATGCTTCAGAGCTGAAATTAGATTGGGATAATAAACACAGAAGTGGTGCTACTTAGAATAGTGGCAGGAGATACATTGCAAGTGTGAATGTGTATGCTATATGTTGTTGTTAGTCACAAAGTCATGTCCGACCCATCGCGACCCCATGGACAACATTCCTCCAGGCCTTCCTGTCCTCCACCAGCCCCTGGAGTCCACTCAAGCTCACGCCCACTGCTTCAGTGACTCCATCCAGCCACTCATTCTCTGCCGTCCCCTTCTTCTTTTGCCCTCTATTGTTCCCAGCATTAGGCTCTTCTCCAGGGAGTCCTTCCTTCTCATTAGGTGGCCAAAGTATCTGACTTTCCTCTTCAGTATCTGGCCTTCTAAAGAGCAGTCAGGGTTGATCTCCTCTAGGACTGACCGGTTTGATCGCCTTGCAGTCCAAGGGACTCGCAGGAGTCTCCTCCAGCACCACAATTCAAAGGCCTCAGTTCTTCGGCACTCAGCCTTCCTTACATGAATTTTTAAAAGCTTCAAGGGAAGTTCTACATCCCATGATAAAAAACACCTTTACAAAAGTACCCACTTAATTTACCCTGTTTAAAATGAAAGGGCACATTTCAAAACATTAGAGCAACTTTATATTTGCCTTTGCGAATGCCATCTGCATTCCATCTCCTTTTTTGTCAAGGTTCAATCTTGTGAAAGCTTGTTCACTCTTTTTGTCATTTTAGTTGGTCCAAATAAAGGAGTGTTTCATGGGCATCTATTTTAGAAGAGGTAATGGATTTTAGGCAATGTTTAATTCAGAAAAAATGATACTGTAAATATACTCACAACACAACATCTTTTCTGCAAGGGCCTAATCAGTAAATTGGTTACATTTTGGAAGTGCAATATAGCAAATGTTTCTCTTACTCATATGTTCTGGCAATGCTCAATGGCTGCTTCCTTTTCGGAGGAAGGAATAATTCAGATAATTTTTGTGATGGAAAATTCTTCACTATCGACAGATTCCTCCTATCTACCCATTTCTTGAAAATTAATGCAAAATTAGCATGAATGGATTCTGGGTGCCCTTCTGACAGCAAAAAAGGCTAGGATTATAGCATTTGAGGGATAAACAGCCAGCTGCAACAGCATAATGGCTTGAGGAAGATAACAACATAATGGCTGGTTTTCAGGTGCAATTTACAAAAGGACAAATAATGTTTAGGATGCCTTTGTTGAAGCCTATACACAACCCTAATAACTGTAGCATGCTTTTCTACTTAGACAACTTATAAGGGTTCAAAGTTTATACCTATTCGCTGTAATAGATCTGCTTGAGTTTCATATGAGAAAATGTCAACATTTTATTATTTTTTTTCTTCTCTCAATAAAAAAGCCACTGCTGAACTTTGGATTTTGGAGCAGATCTCCCAGGTTTTGATCTGAGCCTTCAACAAGTGTTTCTAACTGTTGGTAACGAAGGAATAAAAGGGGTCACATATGTTGCATGAACACCCTTGCATGCCAGCACAGTCACTAGAATCTGCAGAACTCTGCAGACCCTGCACAAACTTGCTTTTGCGGATCCGGTAATGCCGAGAGTTCCAGAAATAGCAGACTCAATAGAGCCCTAGGCCAAAGTCAGAACTGCTGTACAGTTCTGGGGAAAGAAGATCTTGGACCACTGTTTCTTATTATTGACACTTATTATTACGATCCGGATTCTATTAAAAACTAACAGAATGCTCTGTTATAGGTACTCTAGATGAAAACATGTCTACAAGAGCATGATAATCATTGTGATAATTAATACAATTGATACTGATTTAACATTTTTACCCAAAGCTTGCTAAAATGATCCAGGGTACAGGCAATTAAGACCCAGTTTATAACCAGTGGATCCATCCTTAATGTGGAAGAATATCAGCCATGATACTCTGCAGGTTTCAACAACAGATATGTTAAGTTCATGCGACCAACACTCCAATGTTTCAAACAGCATAAGCTTGGGAGAGATTGAGAATTGGGCATTTTAGCCTCAAGATAAGAAGGCTGTGGCAAGAAATGATAGCAAGGAAAAGTACTTGAAAAGTTGTCACACACAGGAAGGCTGTGATCTCCTTTCAATCATTCAAGAGTGGATGACACGAATAATGGGCTCCAGTTACAGGAAGCCAGAGTCTGGCTGGACATCAGAATGAACTTTCAGATCATCAGAGCAATACGGCAATGGAACCAATGACCTATAGGAGGTGTGGGCTCTCCCACACAAGAGGCATTCAAGGTGCAGCCAGACAGCCACCTGAAAAGAATGGTTTAACCGGGAGTCCTGCACTGAGCTGGGAGTTGGACCTGATGGCCTTCTTGGCCCCCTCCATGAGTCTGTCTCTTTAATGTCACATAATGCAGTACATTATCCTTCTTGGCAGGTAAGAAAAGGGCATCATTCAGGCTGGGGTTCGGGTACTGTCAACAATGCATACCTGGATGCAGATAAGCACATCAGGTGTGCATGGGCCAATGCACAGGTAAACTGCCGCTTTATCTGGCAAAATCCAGAGGAGCAGTGGTTGGGAAAGGATTGGGCTTATAAATCCAAGTCTTCCGAAATGCGCATTTTCTACATGGACATCCATTTTTGAAACGTGCATTTTCAACATGCCATGTTTTTCATAGAAGCCCTCAAACATGGAAACCTTGCTGTTCCAATAAGTGCCTTAGGAAAAGGTGTGTTGAATGATATGCTTATAAAACTGTTGACTTTATATGGATAAGCAGGAAAATGCAATCCACATAAACGCTGACGTTTGGAGCACAAGCCCGCCCAGCCTACCCTTCCATCCACGGCCACAGGAGGCTGGTACTCCTCTGTCTGCCAGAGTCCAAAGAGTGGCAAGTCCTTCTTGTCCCGGTTTGCAGGTTCTGCCATTCGTGCTTTCCTTGCTTGATTGGAGTAGCCTTTGACCATCTGTGCAAATACAAGAGCATCCACACTCGCATCTCTTCCCCGGTTCGTGTTGGTAATAGTCAGGGTGGTGACTCACACACGTCTCCCCCATGGTGAAACACATGAGGGCCAGGTGTGCACCTGGAGCTTGTGGATTTCACGAGGAGGGAGAAGACCCCCTTGTCCGTTCTTATGCCACACTGGAGGCGTGGAAGAGGATATGCAAGGCTCTTGTGCGTTGTCTCTCAGCAAGACCCATTAGAATTCTAGGCTATAGAGCAATCTGTAAAGGACTATTCCCCCTGAACGGAAGTAGCTTCTACCTTTAGTTTTAACAGGATATAATCGAGATCAAGCCACAATGGCTACATGATCCCTCCAGGAGCAGAGACAACGGTTGGCACACAACAGTGAGGGAAGGGTAACACCTGCATCTGTTGGGCCTCCGTGGGGAAAGGGTGCTGGCACTGATGGTCCTTTGGTCTGATCCAGAGGGATCTCCCTATGTTCTTCAGCTCGTAAGCATCCCATGCATGCATACCTGGGTTACTGAGCTGCAGGGCACCACAACCCCTGGGTGTGGTGACTGTCACCTTACCTTATAGGGCACTTCTCCAATCCTCACCACTCGGGCTTGCTTCAGCCAGGTGTCCTTGGAGTGCAGTGTATGGATACAATGCCTGAAAGAGCCCAAACACCACTCTTGCCAGTATTTCCTCACTGTGAATAATATACACACTAACTCTGACGACATATCATTAACACTGTATTTGGGGGTGAGGCAAAATGCACTGAGCACATAAAAAAGTAATTCTGTGCCAAAACAACTCAAATTCCGTAACCAGTAAAAACTAAGCTAATGTGAAGAAATCAATGAATGCTGAACCATTCATTCCACTTGCCATGGAAAGGTGCTCTGTAGGGTTAAGCCCCAACCCCACCCAAGGGAATTATTCTGGAATTTCAGTAGGCATTGCCACATACTTTCAAGGCAGTCTTCACATTTATAAGTGCCTGAAGCTTAATTTTAAAAGAGGAGGAGGAGGAGAAGCAGAAGAAAGCTGAGATATCGGAGAAGCTGAATTGAGCCCTCAAATACAAATTCTGTCTTTCTGTTGAGCTTTCAAGAAAACAAAATCATAGTGATCACTGGATCTGAGGGAGAAGAGCAGGCTCTTGTGCTGGTGTTGGCTGACTGCGGAGCTCCTAGTGATTTATTTTCTGCCCACCAAAATAGCCACCTCTCTCCACCTTCCCTCGTGGAGGAGCAAAGAATGGTTGTGGATCCTTCAGTGGGAAAATGGCTGCAACTTGTTTTTGATGGGGGCAGCTGAAGTGCCAAGGGTACCAGGAGACCCATTCCCAACCTGTACCAGTGCATCCAGCACAAGGGAAGACCCTTCCTCAACCAGGTACCCCGTCCCATTATGTTGGCCTACAGTTTTTTTATGATTTTGCTAAGGAACTAGTGATGGGGAATCTCTAGTATCTCACCACACCACAGGGTGCCAGATCAAGCTGTTTTACGGCATACACACCTGATGGGTATCATACCTGGAGTACACAGCCTCCCCTCGACAATATCCTAGGATAGCAGCTGTCTCAGGATAGATGGCTTCGTACTTCAGGAGATGCCTCTTCAAGGCATACAGCGGGTGGTTCTTGTACTCTCCGATGGCGGTCGGCATAGGCTGATCTTGAAGTTTCGCCTGAAGCTGGAATTGAGCCATTTGTAGCAGACTTTAGAGTGTACACTCCTCACACATATACTTTCAGTCTTCAATCCTTGGAAGACTAGATTAAAGCTAATAAACAGCAGAGCTAACTTCCATACGTGTGTCCATTGTTCAATCAAGCATCACTGCTCCAGCTAATAGTGATCAGGTAGATTTTGAAACACAGCTGTTCAGTAAGACATTCCCATAGCTCCGCCTCCAATCAGAGCCCAAAAATACAGGCAGCTGCATTGATCCAACATACCAGTTGTAGTAGCTTTCCTTTCTACCAGCAGCAGGTCTTTTCTAAAGCTCAGCAGTCTAAACTGCCCATTCTGGACAAAGTTGCCCCAACATAGCTTGCACTACAACAAAGAGCACACATACAAATTCATTTCTCTTCCAGCTACTGTGAGGATTGCGGCTAAGCTCAGAGGAAATAAGAAGGCTGAGAGGTATGGCAGTGGATCTAATTTTCCCTGCAGATCCTGCTATTTTGACCCTATAAGCACTGGCTCCACTCCACCTCCAGCTCTAACATCACAGGTCCCACATCCACGGACCCTGCTCTTCAGTGGAACTGCTTCCTAAGGCAGGCACTTGATGCGTTCAGCTGAGAGTCACTGAGTGCTGCAAGAATACACACTGAAACCAAAGCAAAATACAGGTGTCTGCACTAGCTCTCAGGCACTCTAAGGAAGTCAAAGTGAGACAGAGAGAACTTCCCGATCTCGTCAGGGCTTCCTGTGGGCCACTTTTCAATCTCAGGGTCCAGTCCATCATTTGTGCTCATTTGACTGTACAGCCACTGGTCTCAAATACCAGTTCTGTGCATTGCTGCCACTGCAGCCCCACTG
Source organism: Varanus komodoensis (assembly GCF_004798865.1). NCBI lineage: Eukaryota > Metazoa > Chordata > Lepidosauria > Squamata > Varanidae > Varanus > Varanus komodoensis. The sequence continues at coordinate 21,702,803 of NW_025336346.1, forward strand.
CAGCCCCCAGATGTCTGGACAACTTCCATCAGCTGTACCCAGCACTTCCCTGGCAGAAAAACAGAGGTGAAGATGATGGCACTAGTATAAAGAGCCCTGCGAAGAGAAGCAAGTTTGGACCCTTGTGCTAGCCCCTGTGGCATCCTGACTTTGGAACAGCTATTGGCTAAGTGGGAATTTTAAACGTGACTTCTCCTGCCTCCAGGCAGGACTTGGGGTTTTCAATTGCTTTGAGCACAATCCTGTGCCACTGTAGGCAGAAAAATGCTCAGCTGTAGGCCTTTTTCTGTTGAAACAGGCACAGAATTGTGCCTCTACATATATTTTTAAATATGGACAGTGGTATATCTATCAGTATATCTTTTATTTTCCTGGGCTCCAAGGTCACCGCAGATGGGGACTGCAGCCAAGAATTAAAAGATGCTTGCTCCTGGGGAGGAAAGCTATGGCAAATCTAGACAGCATACTAAAAAACAGAGACATCACCCTGTCAACAAAAGTGTGTACAGTCAAGGCTATGGTTTTCCCAGTTGCAATGTATGGCTGTGAAAGCTGGATCATAAGGAAGGCTGAGCGCCGAAGGACTGAGGTCTTTGAATTGTGGTGCTGGAGGAGACTCCTGCGGGTCCCTTGGACCGCAAGGCAATCAAACCAGTCAGTCCTAGAGGAGATCAACCCTGACTGCTCTTTAGAAGGCCAGATACAAATGTAATAATAATAATAATAATAATAATAATAATAATAATAATAATAATACTGAAGATGAAGCTCAAATACTTTGGCCACCTAATTTGAAGGAAGCACTCCCTGGAGAAGAGTCTAATGCTGGGAACAATAGCTGGCAAAAGAAGAAGGGGACGGCAGAGGATGAGGTGGCTGGATGGAGTCACTGAAGCAGTTGGTGTGAGCTTGAGTGGACTCCGGGGGATGGTGGAGGACAGGAAGGCCTGGAGGAATGTTGTCCATGGGGTCGCGATGGGTCGGACACGACTTTGCAACTGAACAACAACATCTCTATCTGTCCATCAGTCAAATCAGCGAATTAACTGAAAGAAATAAATTACCATTCTAGAACTTAATTTCTATTAACCCCCTCATGCTGGCCAAGTTGGCCATGTGGCTGTCATCCCTGAGTCCCCCTTTCCCCACCTGCTCCTTCCCAAGGTTAAGTGCATGCAAAGAAACTAGTTCAGCAAAAATCCAGGGTGTACTTTGCTCAGAGACCTATAGAAGAGATATTTGTTTTTACTTTGCTTTCCTGTTTCTAATATTGTTTTCACTGTTGCAAGGTTTTATCATTTTAAATTGTTATATACTGTCCTGCTGGCTCTTGAGCAGATAGCAATGTCTAAATTCTAAAGATAAAATATAAGAAAGTGCATATACTTGCACACTCACACATATACATTTCCCCGAGTCTATACAACTCTGGAGATCAAAACAATCAGAACAGGTTGGAGGAGTACTTAGCCAAGCACCAGCTAGTTCTGCCCGTGGGAAAAACGCTGGCCCAGTTTCGTTCTATTTACCTCTCTCTCTTCCTTTTTGTCTCGCTCCACAAAAGAGCTTCTGTAGGGCTCCAAAGTGTCCTCCCACCACTGGGCATCCACGCGGCATTTCCTCGTTAAAGTCATCCAGGCGGGGTCGTACCTCTGCGTGACATCCTTCACACACCCATCGTTGTCGATGCCAAGGATGTAGCTCACCGGTTTTGTGGCAGATTTGAAGCACAGCAGAGGCTGACCCACAGTGCCCCGGACACAGTCCACGCAAACCCACCGCTCCTCCCGCTCCAGAAAAACCTCCACCCACTGGTCTGTGCCTTTTGACTGTACTGGTCTCTGCTCCCCTTCATCATCTTCATCACTAGAAATTATTTTGTTCCTTTTCTTTGATGGGCTGGAAGAACCTGGGCTGGTCGTTTTCTTTGGCCGACTGTCAGCTGTCTCCAATTTTGTCTTCAGCGCCGAAGACACAGAGCTTCCCCTGTTGTGAGCAGCTACTTTTGTTTTAGGGGCTAGGTGTGACTTCTGTTTGCTTCTGGGGGGTTCAAAATCTTCATCAGAGATGCTGCTGGTATCCTCATCTTCCTCGGAAGCACAGAACTCAGAATCGCTGCCTTCCTCACTTCCACTCTCCTCTTTATACGAGACTTTTGAGGCCACCCTTCGTTGGCGGTCATTTTTAGGCCTCCCTGGCCCTCCCTTTTCCCGCCGGTGGATCTCACCATTGCCAGATTCTTCTTCTTTTTGGGCACCCTTGAATACTGGAGATTTATTTACTGTCCTTCTGGCTCCAGGGCGGGCTGGATTCTTCTTAGCATCCTGACTGCTTGCCAGAACCTTCTCTGGGTCTGCCCCTTGCTCGGTCTTGCATGGCTGCTTGCATTTTCTCGACACAACCTTTGGCTTTTTGGCAGAACCATCCAATTCCTCAGAAACTGCACTGACACTGCGCTTCTTCGAGGAAGGCTTTCCCTGAAGAGGCCAAGCAAGAGAAGCAGGCATTTTTGTAAGATAAGGCATATGACAGAGACGGTCCTGCTCCACTGGGTTCAATCTCAGACTGTTGGGCTGGCAATAAATACATGAGGGTGGGGGCCCTCACCACCTGAAAAGGGGGCTCACAGCCCCCCATGTAGCGTGCTACACACACAGGAATGCCAGGTCTCATCTTTTTAACCCACTCCAGCAGAGGAGGCAGCTCTGTGACCACATCTGTCCCTGCAGAATTCCCTCCTCCACTCAATATTTTTGTGGGCAAACTGGTAAACACCCCGTAACTAAAAAGCACTGCACGACTGAAATGGGTTTGCAATACTTGTCATGAGAGGACTAGATACCTGCTTTTTTACCAAAGAAAATTAAAGCTGTGGTTCTCTTAAGGCCTCATCAGTTGCAGACAGCAAATTCCCTCCTGAATAAGAGCTCTGCCTATGCCTGTTCCTTCCTCATGACTCCACTTAGGCCAGTGCTAGGCAGGATGCAGGGCAAAACATCTGGAGGTCCTTAACTCTCATCAGTGTAGTCAATGGTGAAGGACGAAGGGAGATGCAAGTCAAAACATGCTGAGGACCACAAGCTGCCCACCCTACCATGCATTGCTCATGTCTGTGCAACAGTCATAAAACCACATCCTGACTATACATTCTAAATTCTGCAGAAACTCATCATAAATGTAAACTTTGCTCCATTTTGGAGAAGTTGTTGCAAATGCTTTCTCTCCCAAGGGCAGACTACTGGTTTTCTTTGAGTAGAATGTGATGGCCTGGCCAATGCTGAGCCCAGGACATACTGTAGCAGTTTCAATGAAAATATCTGGTGAGTCACTGTTCCCAAGAGTTTTTCCACAATCTGAGGCTGCCGTCTTTTGTTATTCAGAAGCAAGAACCCCTAAACTCATTTGAAAGTTTGTTTATTTAGCTTCCTTTATTTATTTTGCAGCCTTCCTGTACTGTACTAACCTTCCCTACTGATTCTTTCAGAGGAATGGGTTGTAGAGACAACACAAGTCGGCACAACAGCTGCAGTGCCCGCAGAATAAGTAAAAATACCTATTGAAAAAGAGAGAAACCCACATTAATGCATTTGGAACCAGTCATGTAAATAATGATCTTAATTATCCAATCACAGAAAGATTTTTGTAAAAGGTTCTGGACTAAGTGGAAGGATGAAATCTGAATGGTCTGTTTCCTTAAATCAAAATAGGGGGGAAGCTTAATACATACATGGCAGGATTTGCTGCAAGTCAAATCATGCTGGCCTGCCGTGTATTGATCAGTTGTAGAAATTACTTTATAAGTCACTTTCTGAAAAGTGCACACACAAACACACACACACACAGGACAGCCCTTTTGAGGCCTGGGTCACCCTTCTAAATATCACATATAGGGTAGCCCCCTGCCAGCCAGCGTCACCATGTCCCTTGGAAGGCAGGCAGGGTACTTCCTTGGCATGCTGAACACGGGGCTTTGGCACTTTCAGCCCAAGAACCGAATTCCACTTTGGAGAAGCCCTCGGGGACCGGCTTCCAGTGGTGGGCGGGGCCAACAGCAAAACGGGTGGAGACAATGTGTGGAAAATACCAAACTCCCAGCATGCTTTGCCTGGACACTCTTACTGCCAGTAGCTGAGCCTCAAGAGAAGCATGACAACTATTTTGAACCAGAAAAAGCATGCAAGACCCAGGAAACTACTAAGTCCACTGTGGTCACCTGAAAGGGGTGGGGCCAGGGGAAAAGGACATGGCCTCCAGGAACCACAGAGGGCTGGATGGGGACTGCAGGCAACACGGATTTGACCCCGAGTCAGGCATTCGACACCCCAGATTTAACATTACTTCCATAGATGCTACTTGAAAAATAAGAATCCCCCAACCCCTGCCCTCCTTTGCTTCATCTACATCACAGTTATAAGAAAAGCGACCTGGTATGCTCTAAAAAGCCTCATGGCACTCACATGCACCAACTCTTCTTCATCTCGTGCAGCATAGACTGCAAAGCGCCTTTCAAGGGTGGCCTGCCAACTTTCTTCGCTGTCAGACAGCTCAGCATTGATAGTGAAGGTTGCGCCAAACCTCAAAGAGCAAAACCACATCACATTTTCTGTTAGCTGGCATCTTAAAAGTCCATCCCATCCTCCTAGTGGGGAGAAATGCTACAACTCTTACATTTTTTTAAGGGAATCAGTCATTTAATCTTCAGCAGCTGCTGTCGCAAATAAACCTTTTTTCACTCCTCACACACTAGTCTTGGCTTGGTCATTAAGTCTGCTGAGTGACTTTGGGTCAGATACTGACTTAGCCTAACCTACCTGGCAGAGTTGTTGTGAGGATAAAATGGAGAGGTGATGGGGGGAAATTATGTAAGTTACCTTGAGTTCCTTGCAGGCAAAACAGTGGGCTATAAACATAACAAATGAAAAGAAGGGAGACCCTTACCATTTCACAAGATTTGACAGGTAGAGGCGGTCAATGCGAGCTGCAGGCACTTTAGTGAAGTGGGTGGGGATGATAGAAAGGCCAATAGCTTGGAGATCTGGCTGAATGCAGATCCTGTTTCTATGGAAACCATTCGCTAACAGGCACAGCAAGTGAACCTGTTGAGAAAAGGACATGAGTCTATAAAAGAAAGAGCAATAGCCTTCTGTTATATCAGATAAACCTCAAAAGGGCAGGCCCAGGCCTGACCAAATTCACCTGGCTGACACAGGAAAAGTCTCTGCCCTGTGAGAAACCCTTAAGACCTGCCGTTATTTCCTCTGGGACCTGTGACAAGAGACCCAGGTCTGCTGCTCAGATGGACCGCTGGTATATTTGAGAACCATGGAGTCAGTGGGGAGACTTGGAAACCCTCCCCGCAGTGTCTCTCAGATCATCTTCCAGGAGAAGAAGCCGGGAAAGTCACCAGCAGCCCACGTGACAGCACCCTGCCCAGAAAGGGACTCTAAACCCAAGGTGTGGAACCTTTTCCTGCCCGAGGACAGGGTTCCATTTCGGAAAATCTCCCAGGGGCCACGTTTCAGTGGTGGGCAGAGCAAAGGCAAAATGGGTGAACCCATATACCAAAACCACTGGCATATTTCAGCTTAAAGCTCTTGTGGCCAGTACCTAAGCCTTAGCATAGGCATTTCGGAATTTTAGAATGGGATGAGGGAAATGGCACAGAAGCAGGGGACCACCAAATGGAAGGTGTTCTGGGGAAGGGAACAAGGGCAACTAGGAAACCCTGGGAGGCAAGACTAGAATCTCGGGAAGGCTGCCAGGTTTAAGGGTCTGCGACCTTGCCCTGAATCTTCTTATTTTTATTATATTGTATACAATATAATGCAAACATTGTAATATGTTGTATGTACAATATTCAACTAATATCATAAATATATATTATAAGCTGCCCTGAGAACTTTGGTAAACAGAATGGTAGAGATGTTTTAACCAAGTAAACAAATTGTTGAAACGTTAGTGATGGTGATACAAGATTTGAACCTTTGAAAGGTCACCCCAGGCCACACTCTAGTTCCATTTACTTTGCGCGACTCGCTGACAAGCACAGAACCCTGGCTGAGCCTGGGTCAAAACCATGGAATGGCGTCCTGGATGAAACCAGCGCCAAGAAGCAAGTGCCTTCTCTGCTTTTTATGAGTCTTCAAAAGTCCCATATGTTCCAACTGACATTTGGTTGGTAATTAACCACCTGCTAATATACTAGTGGTGATTGTTTTTGGTGCCCACATCTGTTTGGTTTATTGTTAATGAAATCACTTCTTTGAATTCTAAATTGTGATTTTAACCATGGATTAATGGTTCCTACTCTACTTTGGGGAAGGAAAAGCAGTTTATAACTGCTTTAAATAGCTATAAATAGCATGCAAACAGCCAAATTAGCTTAATAGGAAGAAAGATATAACAAGATGTCAAGGTAGTTGTACACCAGAAAGGAAACTGGCTGCTAGTTTGAGTGATAACATATGCTAAATTTTAAAAAGTTTTTCTAGGCCTTCTCCCCCAGAATGGCTCAGGATGCATATAGCCCTAGTAGCAGTATCTTGTATTACAGTTTCGACATGCTCAAATTTCCAGGAAATGCTTCTAGTGGTAATAAGTGTTTCATGCTGGAACACACTGAAACTGGGGGCTGTGGGCTCTCTTTCACTTTCTGTCAGGTATCCTGCAGCCACATCCTGCTTACTGCTTGAGCTGGGAGTTGGAACTAGATAAGCCGCATGGTCTCTTCCAGCTTTACGATCCCAAGTGCCTGCATGAGCTAAGGGAAACATGGGAAGTTTTCAGGAAGCCCAATATCATCCCGCAAAGCCTCTACCATCTTCTAACACATTACCATTAAGACATCTTACCTTGTGTGTATCTTCGCGAACTTCTTTGTTGAAACGTTTCATCATTCTACGGAGATAAGTCTCGAACTCGGTCTGCCTTTTCTCTCTGCAAGTTAATAGTGAGTGTGGTGCAGTGAGCTTAGGAGCTACCTTTCTAGATTCTGAGCGGAAGTCTGGAGCCACAAAACCCAGCAGCACATTCATGTGTTCCAATCTTCATGAGGCTACATATTATATGGGCACTATCCAATGGTGTTATTCGATAAACGAACAGTGTTAGGAGACCACCTGAAAATATTTCTATAGCACAAGTGGTTACCATTAAGTTCAGGTAACCAGTTGTACAAGTGACTGCACAACAGGTTGCATAAGCACAATCCACAATCATTTGTGCAATTGCACTTCTGCACATGTAACTTTAGTTGTGGCCTCCTCTTGCCCATAGTTAAGGACTCAGTTTTGCACGAATGTCATTTGTGCTAATGAAATGAGAAGGTTGGATACTGCCCCATGTGTGCTTCCAGGTGAATGAATATATTTATTTTACAGTATTTATATCCTGCCTCCCTACCTCATCCAGGCAACTAGCACAATAACAAACTACCATAAATAAGCAATAATTAAATGAACTGATAAATAAACCAAATAGCAATACAAAGATGTTGACCCAGCAGGGAGAGACAACAAAAACACAACCTAAGAAGCAATCAAGTGGCACCAAAAGCTTAAGCAAGCAAAAATGATTTTTACTTGGTGCCTAAAAAGTAAACTATGTAGATACTAGATCCTTTTAGCTGACAAAGGGCATTCCAAACTATCTCTGCATTGGAAATAGTAGCTACCAACCTCATTATGAAGGACAGAAGTACCAAAAATAAGGCTTCAGCAGAAGATTTTCACTTTTGGGCCTTTTCCCTTCCATGCAGCACAGAAGGGAAAAGGCCCAACACTGGGAAAATTAGCCTCAAAGTCCAAAATCCAAGAGAAAATTAGCCTCAGAGTCCCCCAAGTTCTGATTGTAGTATAGCTAGTCTCAGCTTACCTTCTCTCTCTCTTCTTTGCCTGTTCAGGTGTTTCAATTTCTATCTCAACAGTTTTGTTGGGCAGTGTCGGCACCGCAATATTTTCCAGCATCTCCACCTCAGGCTCATGAAGTTCTAGAAACAAAGTCCAAATTTAGTTCATGTGGTCTAGACAACGTCCAGTAATTTCAGGTCTAAATCAGGGCTGCTTCCAGGGTTGTTTTTAAAGGCATGTTTCTTGAGACCAAAAAATTAAGTGAAGACTCAGGTAGGAATCACCGTAAGAGGTTTGCAGCTGCATTAGTTTCAGAGAGGAGACACAGTTTGCCCAACCAATTGTCAAAACTTTGTCAAACACACATCTAGCCCATGAAACAGGGAAACTCTGAACTCTATAAGTGCTGCTTGCATGGATTTTACAGCACAGAGCTTGGCATATTGACATAGGTCTAGTCATAACAGAAATAAAAGACTAACCTGATTTGCACTTAATGGTGGCAAATCATGGGTTAATTAAGAGACTGAATATTCAAAAGGCTGCAGAATGTGCCATGGCACATCAAGGATTAATTAACCCAAGATTTGCCACCATTACAGTGAATAGCCCCTGAGAAAGCAAACTTCCAACTTTCCAACCCAACTTCCACATGCTGTTCATGGCAGGCATTAGCCAAATGACCGCATTTTTATCTAGTCATCTCTGTTCTGTACAGAAGACACTGACTGTGCTCTCTCAGAAGAGAAAACCTGCTGCCACTCATCAACCATGTGGTTAATCTGAACTATGATTAGAGGAAACAGGCCAAACCATGGTTTATAACTCTGTTTTGTTTTTACTAACCATAGTTAAGATACACTACAGGATTCAGATGATTTTCTGATCCTCAGTTCATCTGAAAAGGAGACAGAAGTTGTTCTCCTTAGTCACTCCAGTTCTGGCAACAGGAATATGTGAACAGGGAATATATGTGTTCTGTACAAGTGCTAAGTGTAAGTACCTTTGACTTGCTCAAGGCCATGATCCTATGCACACCCACCTGGAAGTAAGCCTGGTTAACTCAACAGTGTCCTCTATAGATATGCATGAAGATATGCATGAAGTTGCACTGCTAAAAGCTACTTTGACATGTTAGAAAAAGGAATACAAAAGGTATTCAGCTGAGCTGCGGTAAAAACCTGTGTGGAATGAGAAGATGCCCGAATAACCTTAAATAACCCAAAACTAATGACAGCGAACAATGATCCACAAGGCAAAAATGGGAAAATGCATTACCTTCTACTTCTTCCCACTCATCCTCACTTTCAGCATCCTCGTCATTTTCCTTTTCATCTCTGTTCTTGGTGGGAGATTCTAGTTTCGCATCTGTCTCTTTCTTTAGATGAGGGCGCTGTAAACCACTATAATGGGTGCAAAAAACCCCAAACTTATTATTATGCGCCTTGGGCTCACACACTTCCCCTCCCTTCCTCTGGTGCACCCTCTCGTTCCAAACTGTCACGCTTCAAGTAAGCTGGGCTTAATGTTAACCAGAGGTCATCAGCTCAGACTACACAACAAGCTGTGTTTAGGCAAAAGCAGAAACAAAACCTTCTGAATGTCTCACAGCTGTGAGACAATAAGGCCTTTTACATCTCTCTCCGTGTGTGTGAGAGAGATGGGGGGGGGGGGGATTTAATTCTTGATTTTCCAGGGACTTCCTTACTGGAGAGATCAGTGATACAGAACCAAGGCCTGCAGAGCCATGTATGTTTTTGTCAACATCCTGGGCTTTCCTTAGGTTGCCAGTGCCAAGGGAGGCTGGAAGGGCAGCAACAAGAGGGGGTCTTTTCAGCAGCAGCCCCCCAACTTTTGACTTATAAACATGTGGGGCCTTCTTTCCCAGTGCCACACGCAAGAGAGGGCTGGAGGGCAGCAACAAGTGGGAGGGCCTTCTCAGTGATGGCCACCAAATGGCTGAACAATCTCTCCACTGAGGCCTTCCTGGTGCCCATTTGTCAGCACCAGGTCAAGCCAGCCTTCCATGTTGAGCCACCTAAAGATATTTAAGAGTTAACTAATGACTTGATGAAATACCCATGCCTGGTGTTTTTTAATAGGCCTGTTCAGTATTAAATACTGCTTTGCTGCTAAATTGTTTAAAAAGATTTAAACTATTTTATAATCTTGTATTATAAAAAATATGGTTGTTGTAGTATATCATAGTCCTAGCTAGGAATAGTGGTAAACCAACCAGAGAGACAGTATAAAAGTTCATTTTTTTTTAAATGAAGAATCTAAGTAACAGAATCATACACACCTCTTCTTTAGCATTCTACTGCCAATCCAATTAAACTTGGAGTGTTGAACTGAGCTGATTCATTTGTACTAAGGGCTGACATGAACTAACTAGGCATCTAAACTTCAGATGTTCCAATGTAAAAAAGGAAAGGATTTTTTCTTGCATTTCACACAAAGATTCTCTGTCTCGCTCTCTCTCCAACAAATCTTAGAATGCTCTAATTTGTCATGGGCTTGCGCAAACAAATTTGTTCACATCAAGAGTTCCACCCATTCATCACTGTAAGTTCTGATTGTGTACAAAGGATAAGGCTAAGGCGAGATGAAGAGAAAAAGCCCAGCAGACTATCAGATCCTTTGCTAACTTTTGTCTGAAATTCACCACAATAGGATCGCAGGGGAGGATGTTAGGATTCAGGAAATAAAGAATACTTCTCTTTGAGGACTTTAACGACCGATTCACATGCAACCATAAACTGTAATAGCTGTGAATTTGGGCTGATTCTTTACAAGTCCACACACTTTGGTCCAATCTCTCTTGCTTGGCTCCCCTTACCTGTGGAAGTTATCACACCAGCAAACAAAAGTTTAACAGCTGGAGATTTGCCAGGCACCTACATTGTGGCAACAACTCTTCTGGAACACCTATGGCACTATCTAGACTATTTATATCAATGGCACTGATTTTAATTACATTAATTATGCTTATTGTGATTTTATTCTGTTTATTTATTATATTCTAATTGTACTGTTTTATCAATGTTATTTATTGATTTTTATTGTAATGGCTGCCCAGAGAGCATGATGCCAACAGGTGGCTTTAAAAAAAATCCAATGGATAAATAAATGGATAGAATGATGCCATGGCTGGACTTAGATTCCTGGATCGTTCCTTTTCTAACAAGCCTGAATCTGAATGTATTTGAGTGATCAGATAATGTGAATTCACAGTAATTTTCTTATCATTATGTGCAAAGGAGACCTGAAAACCACTCACATGCATTTCCTCTCCTTTTTACAGGACCTGTGACTTTCTACAGTTCTTTTATTTTCTTCCTTCACTTTGGGTTTTGCTTCTTTGTGCTCTGAATTTCTGTAAGGTGACTGAGGGACATTCTTCTCACATTCTTTTTCCTTCTTTTTTTCAAGTGAAGCTTTGGGCAATCTTTTCCTCCTTTGGGGTTTACTCTCTTCAAAACCATCTGTATCAAATTACAAACAAAGGAACAAGAGTCAAACATTTGGTGTTTGTTTTATTTTACTCATTTTTTGTACACTGTCCCAAAACATCTGTAGTGGACGGGTTAGAAAAGCTTTTAATAAATAAATAAAACAAGCAAGGGAAAAGGCCGGTTCAGTCAAAACGAAATAGCCATGCTAATTAAGTTGATGATCTTTTCAAGGCAATTTTGCAATATCTTCCTCTCCTGAGTATGTGAATCTTGATGCATTATGAACCTGCCAGTCACTAAAGGCATGGGTTTCTTTTTGTTTTACTTTGTTTTGGTTTCTCTCTGTCTCTTAGGACATTTACAAAGGAGAATTTCAAGGAATTAAAGAACAGTGTTTTGATGACTTATGAATTACTACCAAAATACTTTCCATGCAACCCAGTTCTGTGTACACATACTTAAAAGAAAGACCTACTGAAATTAAAAGACGCTTGCTCCTGGGGAGGAAAGCTATGGCAAATCTAGACAGCATACTAAAAAGCAGAGACATCACCCTGCCAACAAAAGTGTGTACAGTCAAGGCTATGGTTTTCCCAGTTGCAATGTATGGCTGTGAAAGCTGGACCATAAGGAAGGCTGAGAGCTGAAGAATTGACGCCTTTGAATTGTGGTGCTGGAGGAGACTCCTGCGAGTCCCTTGGACTGCAAGGTGATCAAACCGGTCAGTCCGAGAGGAGATCAACCCTGACTGCTCTTTAGAAGGCCAGATACTGAAGATGAAACTCAAGTACTCTGGCCACCTAATGAGAAGAAAGGACTCCCTGGAGAAGAGCCTAATGCTGGGAACAATAGAGGGCAAAAGAAGGAGACGGCAGAAAATGAGGTGGCTAGAAGGAGTCACTGAAGCAGTTGGTGTGAGCTTGAGTGGACTCCAGGGGATGGTGGAGGACAGGAAGGCCTGGAGGAATGTTGTCCATGGGGTTGCGATGGGTCGGACACGACTTCGTGACTAACAACTGAACTCAGTTGACTTATATTTGAACATGCTTACTTGGAAAATCCAAGTAATCAATTCAAGTTTGGACTGCAAGGATTTTGTCTACCATCTTCTACTTTAAAATTGCATGCTAAACATCAGGGCAAATTGTTTAGTACTGAGAATGCATCAGCATTTTTTCACCATTGAGTTTTGAGATTAATATTTGAATAATTTAAACAATTGGATCTTTAATGAAAAATCATAAAGTCATATTGAATCTGATGAAGACCTATATAATACAACAAGTTGAATATGAGTGCAATAGCACTTTCCCACTCATGTCCCCTAGGAACTGGCCTATAGAGCCATATTATATTTGTCCAATCTCCTTTCAAACCCATCCCAATTGGCAGCAATCATTATGACCTGGTTTGCTCATAACAAATTAATTAATTAACCATGGTTTGTGGAACTGTCACTTGTCACTGGGATTGTTCATATGACATGACAAGCAAGCATAGGTGATTTGACCCAAGGTGAGACTGCAGTTCATGGGGGCAAGTGGGCACCATTTTGAATATGCAGATCCTGCTTGGGAGTTGCTGGTCTATACAAACCAGGCGGGTGTGAGTTAGGTGGGGGCTAAACCACCCTCATAACCCATGAGCATTGTTTAGCCCTTGCATAAAACATGCTTTACAGGGTTCACGTGGCACAACCTCCCAGTGTGGTTTAAATATGCAAACTGGCACCCTTGGACCCTGCAGCTCATCATGCACTGTAGTCACGGCATGTTATCTCAATTTCGGGGTAGTAATTTCCAAAGTTTAACTATGCATTGTGTGAAGATGTACTTCATTTCATCTGTCCTGATCTCTGTTCAAAATGCCTTCCAATTCACTTTCTCCAAGCCATATATAATTTTGTATACCTCTACCATATCTCCCCATATTGTTTTTTTCTAAGCTACGCACAGTAACAGTGCAGTCCTATCAATGTGCTCTAAGCTTCCAAATTCATAAGCTTACAAGCAACCAGTGCAGAGCGGGAGGAGTGGCAGAGGTTCTCTTAATCTCTCCATATCTATAACTCTGCAATTCAGCTAGCCACACAAATTTCAGCCAAATAGTTTAGGTGCTTCAGAAGAGTTGGGAAGGAAGCTGGAGTGCCACCAGGATACCTTTGCAAACTTGCACCCCCAAATTCCCTCCATTCCCTGTCCCTTTGACTCTGTGAGGTTGTTTTCCTGACTTCTGTCATAGGATCACTCTCTAAATTGCAGACCGTGAGTCCTGTAAGTCACCCACAGAATATATTTGGCTCTCCTCTTTCCCATTTCAAATTTTAGACTGTAAGCTGCTCAGAGCAAAGACCTGCACTCTTATGAGGCACATGCTGCTGATGCTGTTCAAATACTGAGCATTATGCATATGCTGAACAGTTTTATTCAGTTTGCAGAATCTACTGTGAATCAAATTAAGTTAGTCCCCTCTCTTTCTGATCAGGTATTTCTCCTCCTTGTCTCCTTTCTTTCAAACATTTAGTAATCTTGATCATTCATTGGAATTTTGTAGTTGCTAAAAAAAAAAATCTTGTTTTGTAACAAGTTCAACATCTGTATTTAAATAAGTTAAAGGAAGCTGCTAGGAAAAAATCTCTCCTAATCATGTGACATATTGTGTAAGCTACTAGAAATGGGGTGTTTAATTCATAGCTACGCTACTGGACTTATGTAAGTCTTTCACAGAGAGATTCACTACAAAAAGCAACATTTTAAGTACGAGGTTATCAAATACTCTTTCAATATGCAGCAGAGAAAATTTAGCAAGGGTCCTCTGGTCCAAAGTGCCCCTTTCCCCACACTGCAATGATGACCTGGAGAGCAAAAAGTGGTAGGGACAGTGACAAAAAGAATCAGCAGGTGACTAGTTGGATGTGTGCATGCCTAATTTTTACTATTTTTCTACTGCATTTGATAATCCCTTTCTGCATCAAAAATTTGTTTATTCTCCGGTAAATTTGCTGTATCCGGACTGCACAACTGCATTTTATTCAACTGCAGTCAAGGTAGTGCTATCACTTAAGTGAGTTTAAAATGCAAAACTGCACATGGTCAGAGTATTGGTTTTGGAAGCTTTTAAAATCAGGATTGACAGTTCAGCGTTTACTCATCAGAGTCATTAGATGGATGGCATCCACAAAAGTTATGCCAGAATAAATGTGTTCTTCGTTAAGGTGCCACAAAACTTTTGCTGGCTTTGCTGAAACAGCCTTAACGTGGCTATAGCTTTAATTTTGCATTTGTTTGGTGTAATGCAAGCTGGAATGTCAATACAACTGGGAAGCCTGGAACTGCAGAGTACAGAGAACTGTCGATTGTGGTTTCACACAAATTAACACCGAAGGCGCAAGATCAGTACATCCGGAGCAAGGCTAGTAAATCAAGCCACTTACCCAGCGGTAAGCCACTGTGCCACTGGGTAAAGGGGGAAAATAGTTTTGTATGGAGTTGCACGATGGAATTCCGACCAGAGTGCATTAAACGCTGTTAAATTTTACTTCTTGCAGAAAAGTTAAAGCGCAGTAAATACGTTTGCGAGAGAAAAGATGAGCGCCTTTCCCACACCTGCTTCTTGCTCCAGATGGAGCTGACACCACTTCCGACTCAACGCAAATACCTCCCACCCCGCATCCCCGCGGCCTTCTTATGCAACCCCTGGCTGCGATCTGGGAGCCCCTCTCCACACTCACCCTCTCGCTGCTCGTCGGTTGCAGGAGCTGAGGAAGGGGCAGCTGCACGTGCCCCCTTGGCTTTCTTGCTCGGCCCGCGCACCTGCGGGGATCCCTTGCGCTTTCTGACCATGTCGACGGATGCCTTCCACGCCAGCACGCCTGCAGGGGCGCGAGGAAGCCGCGCAGTGGGCGCGGGGAGGCGGTGCGGGCACAAAGGCGAGGGAAAGTGAGACGGCGGCGGAGGAAGACAGGCGGCCTGCCGAAGCGGCCGATCCGAAAGCGAGGCCCCGCTCTCCGGTTTGCGACAGGGCAGTTATCGCACGCACAGCTCGCTAGGCGTCGTTGCTGCTAGTCCCTGTGTGCCCTTCCTTCGCGGTGGGCCCCCTCGGGACGAGAGGCGAGAAAGCGGGGCTGGCGGGTGGCGCGTTCTCCGCTCGCTCCTCCTTTCCTCGCCTGACGTCCCTTCCGTGCCGGCTCTGAGATGCCGCTGCATAAAGGAGAAAACGCCGTTTCCCTTAGCAGAAAAGCAGCCACCACTCTCGCGGCGGCACTATGAAGATCCCATGCACCACCCAGTCCATCGTTAGACAGAAAAACAAGCCCTACATCTCTCAGCACACCTCAGCCACCTATCCAGGCTGGGGAATGCTGGGAGTTGTAGGATTCCCCCCCGCCCCGTTTTAACAGGCATGCAGTCGCATTCTTAACGCATCTATGAAGGCATAAGCTTTCATAGACCAGAGCCCACTTCATCAGGTGAGGGTATGTATGGGGCAGCGTACCCAGCGCCAGCTAGCACTGGTCAAAGGGAGGCAGCTGCCTTAGGAGGCCGATGCTGGGAGGCGGCAGGGAGGTGTTGTGGGAGAAGGGCGCCCGATGCCTCCCGAGCTAACCTGCTGCCTTCAGGTGCAGTGTCCCATTGCCATTGAAGATGATGATCCGTCTTGAAAGACTCTTAAATATGGAATAGTAGGAGATGCCGCCTTGCACAAACTGCCTTGTGCCAGCCCTGGACTGTTTCGTAAGCTTTCTTGTAATTCAGCTCTCTGTATCTTTACATTTCCTTTCCCTCTAGCCTCATTGCATTCATGTCCCCCATCATGTGTGTATGAGGTTTTCCACACCAGACTGTTGCTGTATGTACCTTTCTTTTCATTGGAAAGTTGAGATGTACACAAAGAGCTCTTTTCCTCCTGCATAACCCCTGGGTAGAGTTGTGTTATAGCACAATGGCTGAAATACCCCAAGGTGAAACTACATCATTCCCCGGTTCCAAAATAAGACATCATTTTTTGCCATACTAAAGCAATGAACCCTTTTTGCTGTTCCTAAAACCAAACAAACCCAAACCCTTGGGAAAATGCTCTGAAAAAAAGAAGCAAACCTGAAAGATCATTACATTGTCTAAACAGCCCATAAACCTTGAGGAAGGAATCACAAGAACACAATAAGTGCCTTATGTAGAAATTCACTCTGTTTACCTGCATCTTAGGTTAACATTTCATGAGCTCATGCAGTGGAGTTTAGTCTTATGCATTCATCTTCAAGGTGTCACAAGACTCTGTGTTATGTTTGCTGCAACAGATAATCACAATTACCCTTCTAGAAATTACTTAAAAGAAAAGATTATCCAGTGAGAGATTCACTGCACAATCCTATACATTACTATTCAGAAGCAAGATCAACAATGGAGATGCAAACAGTTGCAGTTCCAACAATGACATTCACTCCCAGGTTTGTGCATTTAAGATTGCAGTCCAAAAGCCTATGTTGGATTTAGTCCTCCTTGTAGAAACACATTAGCTGTACTGGCAATACATGGACTTTGTGTATTTATTTTCAAAATGTGAATCCTATTAAGCAACTTGGATGGAGTCTCCAGGGTGCTTACCACCTCTTCCCTACAAGAAACATGGTTAAAATGTGTGGCTTTTTAGTGTAGAAATATGTCACAATATACAATGAAAATTTCCAGACAAGTAACTGGAAATACACAAAATACAGTGAAAATTTCCAGAGGGGTAACTGTATTAACCAGTTCTAAGAAAAACAACAGGGAGCTTTGAAGCACTTTAACAATGAACGACTTTACTCTGACACAAACTTTTGTAAATTACAGCCCACTTCATCTGATTAATTGAACTACAGCATTTAAAGAAGTGATTTTAGTCCACATAAGTTTATGCCAGAATAAATTTAAATCCTTAAGTTGCCAAGTTTTGTTGTCAAGTCTTTTTTGTTTTGTTTTTGCAAAATATAAAGTCTTATCATCAATTTAGTGGGTCTTATTAACACCCCCCAAATGTCTGTGCCACAAATTCCTTATTTTTACATAAGGGTACATAGCCAATAATCAATGGTTGGAAGGGGCCATGGAGGCTGCCAGGTCCAACCCCCTACCGTTCCAGGTTGCCATTTTTCACTAGGAGGAGGGCCTTTTCCATACCAGCACCACGTTTTAGAACATGCTTCCCAAGGAGATGTGTCTGGTTCCATCTTTGCTCTCTTTTCGGCACCAGATGAAAACTTTTTTATTTTCCAGATATTTTAATAGATAAATGCTGCTTAAATATTGTTTTTATTATCATTGTTGTGTCATGTATCAGTTTTATTATAGATGCTATGAGTTGTTGATTTCATTGCATTGGTTTTATTGTTTAATGTCTTATTTAAATATGATTATTTTATGGGTTATTGATATGTCTTTAAAATTTGTAAACCTCCCAGAGACCCTGTGGGCTATGGGACAGTACAGAAGCACAATATAAGTAAATTAATAAACAAACAAACACTCTTACATATCCTACTCTGAATTTAGCTACTTTAGGTAAATGGGTAAAAAAAAAATTTATTTTTTGTAAGCCATCTTGAGATCTGTCTTTGATATAGACAGGGTAAAAATGTTTCAAATAAATAATTAGGATAGGATTGTAGCATGATTTATGGGGGAAGCCTCCCAGCTGGCACTTAAGGCTGCCATCCTCGATACATTGTGTGGAGAGCAAAGTGCCCCAGAGCTCAGTGGACATTCCGAGCATGTACGCTTAAGATGGTATTGTGGGAGCGACTTACAACACGGAAGGTTATCACTACCACATCAGCCTCTCTATCGCCACTGAAATTATTTTCACCTAGAAAATAAACCTCCTTGTTTTGACAGCAATGTTTTTATTAGCTCAAATGCACACGATGTTTCAGGTTTCACATATGTAAACCACGCAAGTATGACTCTGCTCCTTAAAGAAAACAGCGTGCGCAGACTTGTATTTATTTGAGCGGCGGGAAGGGGAAAGACCTACAATTCCCAGCATGCCCTCGCCGGTATTGCTAGCCAGAAAGCTGCTGGGACCTGTAGGACTTTTTTCCCCTTTAAAACGCGGATCGCATCACGCCATCTAAAAAGACGTGAAAGAAAAGAAAATTCTGACAAGCAACATTTGCTACTAGCTTTTCATTAGTAGGTGGGGAAACACTCCCGCCCAATCATAGCCACGACGAAACTCTCTTCATTGCATTTAAGTATAATTCTCATCTGCAAACCGGGAGTGCGACCGAAAATGCTTTTGAGTTAACCCGGAATCTGAGAGCTAAGTGTGCATTTCTTTTTACAAGTCTACGTTGCCCTATGTGTGCGACGGACGCATGCGACTCGGCATAAAATCTCGCGAGAGAGAGAGGAAATCGGCTTTGAAAAATGGCGGACGAGGTGGACCAGGTGGGTTAGGGTGTTTGTAGGGATGGGCTCGTTAGGACTATTTCACGGGGTTGTGGAGAGGGTGGTGGGTGGCTTGCTTGCTTGCCCAGGTGGGGTGGTGGGGCTGCTGGTTTGCAGTGCTGTTTCCTTGTTTTGATGTCGCACAGAAGCAGGAGAGGCATCTTGGGGGGCGCCTGCATCTTCTCTAAGGGCGTACTTTTGGTGTGGCTCGGAGTGCATTTTCGGGGAGTTGTCATAACTCCTGGTGTGGCATGTTGAGGCCTGTCGTCTTCTGCCTTCCCCCGCCCCTTCTTCAACTGAGGTGCAGAAGCGAGGAGAGGCTTCTATTAATGCTGCTAATACGACTTAGAAATGAAAGTAGCGTAAAACTGCGGAGCACTTGGTGGCTTCTGGGTGGGTTTTTGATTTCTCGTAAGTGACCTGAAGTACTCATCTTCCTCCCTCCCCACTGTAATTATTGCCTAGTTAGTTTCTGTGCTGCACACAGTTGAAACCTAATGGGCACGTTGCTCCCTTTTCCAGAGTGGGTCTAGCCGTAAGGGCACATCTCCAATTTTCTTCTCTATATCGGACTTATTTGTTTGTTTTGAATTGGGAAAATATGATATGGCTAATTGTCTGATACTATGGTAGGTGTTCTTTATGAAATAGTTGCCGGAGCTATTAGTATGAAAGAAAATATTTTCACGGCAACATTAGTCTGTCCTTTATAAGCACTTGTCCTGTGTTTGGCATAGAAATGTATGCATAATCTTTAGTCAATGTAAGTCAATGTTGGAGTATCTTTGTTCTCAATAAATAAAACTCATCTGTTTCCACAGATGCGAGTTGTGAACAATAGTAATTACGCTCTTGTGTTCTGCATTTCTTTATTTGGCATGTATATTCCAAATGTGTTACAATACATCTTTGTGAAGAGTAACTATATGGGTTGAACTTGCCAGCTAAATGGCCTTTTGGAACTCTGATTCTGTGCTCAAATACATGAGTTCCATAATGGTGACACTGTTCATGGGGCAAATGTTATGGACTTTTATGAGATGGTATTGATTTGTGCTGTGAAGTTTGTGCTTCCCCTCTTCTGTTTAGTGAACAGATGTGACACCTGATAAAGCAAAAAATAAAACAAAAACTATCTCTAGAATAGAGGACTGAAAAACAAAAGATTTGAGGTGAAGCAAAGAAAGCCAATATTTATCAATGTGGCCTTTCCATGAGATGACCTGAAGTTCTCACTGGTAGGAGAATGGGCAGTATGGATTGTTTCTATATTATGTGATGCTTTATCCAGTAGTTTTTTTCAAAAGAGATTAGGCACTAAAAGGGGTTGTCTGAGCTAACTGAAGGCTACTGAAATCCCACATGCACCTTACATCTTACAGTTCTCTCCCTGAACTATTTAGGAGGGAGTTCATTTAGCACTTATCAAATCTTGAGAATTAGTTTACCATTTTGAGGGCTGTCAATGATTCTTGATTCTTCTGCCTATCACATACTAATGTTCAGGCATTTTATTAGTGTGGAGCAATAATAAACCCAATAGTGTCTGATGCTAATTTCAGCTGAGCTTTTCTCTTAATGTAAAATGTTCCTATTGTTTATCAATTGCACTTAGATGATATTTTTTTCCCAATAGCAACAAACCACTAATACTGTAGAAGAGCCCTTGGATCTCATCAGACTTAGTCTTGATGAACGAATTTATGTGAAAATGAGGAATGACCGAGAACTTCGAGGCAGATTACATGTAAGTAATAGTGGAAATGTGGGGTGCTGGTGAAAGGCAATCTGTGCGGGGTTCAGTCAAACACTTCTAGAACAAAGGTTAACCCTTCTAGCAAAGATAAATAGCAGGCTAGTTATCTTGGCTATCTAGTTACTTCCTTGCTTTGATAAATCTATTCTGAAGGAGTAACTCTGGTATAACCTTTGCAAGTTACAGGATTTAGATTCAATCTGAGGGAAGCTTGCTATGTGAGTGAGTCATTCCAGAGACAGATATGTACAATTGCAAATGGAGAAGCTTCCTTTAGTGAATTCCTCATGTTCCAAGAACATTCCATACACAGAAGTTATGCTTATCCCTTAACTATCTGCCTTGCAGAATGGTGACTTAGTGCCACTAAGTTTTTAGTACCATATTTTGCACAAATTATGACCATCTTTCTAAGCCATCTTTCTTCTGAAAGAGAGAACAAGGCAGGAAACAAAATCCATGTGAGCAGACTTAATTTGTAGGACTTGATTATGAAGGTGTTCTACTTCATAGAACAAAAAGCAGGGGAAACATGACTAGCTTGCCTATTCCATGAATAGACAAATACTTCATGATGTGTACTTGCATTCAATGGGCTCTTCTGCATAGGATTAGGCTTTGATTATACTGCAGATTTCTTTAATTAGCATGCAAATTGCTTGTCAAGTATTGTGCCAGCATGTCATGGCTGGTTCTGCTGCTAGTGATGGTTCCTGATAGAGCAAACTCAGTTTCAAAATAGGATTTTATTTGCAAAACACTGTATTGTCTGTCTGTCTTATAGAATCATAGAACAGTGGACTTGGAAAGGCCATCTGGTGCAAAACCCCTGTACAGTCAGGGCTCAGTTTAAGCTGTCCTTCTCACATGACTGTCCAGCTGCATCTTGAATGCCTCTAGTGTGGGAAAGCCCAAAGCCTATCTTGGTAATGGGTTCCATTGAAATATGCTGCTCCAATAGTCAGTTAGTTCTTATTCCTACTTGGGGCAAAGCTATAGCTTTCATGCTGCCAGGAAGTATTCCTGATGCTAAAGAGGTGGAGGCTTTATTGTGTATACTTTCCCTTTCATACAAGTCTGTTTTAGATTTGGCACCTGGACCCCACTTGGCTCAAGAATTCCATTAATGAGAGAGTACTAGCTAGGCACATTCCTGAAGGATAACTGCGGACTTGACTTCATCCAAAGAACAGCCATTTTGGTTGTACAGTCCTAACTCTTGGTTTAAAATTGTGTATATTTTGTGGGTATAACATTCAAATAATCTGAACCTAGCTTGCATTTACATAACAATCTTTAATAAAAAGCAAGCTGTTCACCTGTGCTATAGGTCAAAAACTCATTGCACTTAATAATGGGGTTTATTCAATACTCCTTGGGTTTGTCATCAATATTTGGTTCAAATGGCATTTTGAATCTCCCAGAGAGCTTTGACTATTTGGTAGTGTAGAAATTAGTAACAGCAATATTGTTAACTTTGCTTCATTTTCTTTTGGTACTGTCATTTTGTCAATATTTCTTAGGTTTAGTTCTCACTTATACAGTCTGGTTTTTTGTTCTTTAAGGAATATTACTTTTCATTTCTGTAGGACTCCCATATCTGTGTATATCAGTTCCAAGTCCCCCAGTAGATGGCTGAAACTAGATAATAGTGAACATTATCATATATGCTATATACAGTATACTTCTTTTTTCACAATTTCATTCATTTTTACCTCAACATATGGTTGAGGTAAAGCAAGAATTTTCACTTACAGGAAGCACTTTATGACTTTTCTTCCAGCTGAGGTCAGTTGCACTTAACTGCAAATGCAGTAACTGAGCCAGCAGATACGGGAGTCCTGCTGTAGATACATGTATTGGAGGTACCTATTTGGAGGGGACTGCAGTTTGAGCAGTACATTTGATAACAAATGTGCGAACAGTGTAGCGTCCTTCAGGTATAAGAATAAACTATAGTTCCGTTTGGGAGGATCTTGGACACAAGTTAGGCCAGTTGCATATTTGCCCAGACTGAAGGAATGCATAAAGAAGATACTTTTACAGTATTGTGCCTATAGCTGAAACTTCTGGATATGTGCATTTCATCAGTATTTTAGAGAATATATAAATACTGACATCAGCATCAAAAATAAACTAAACTATCTCAATTCTAAAGGCTTATGACCAGCATTTAAATATGATTTTGGGTGATGTTGAAGAGACTGTGACTACGATAGAGATTGACGAAGAAACATATGAAGAGATTTATAAAGTAAGACTCTAATTTTTAATGTCAAAAGCTTGAAATAATATTTTAGGAATGTAGTATTGTCTAAACTTAAGTTTCATCTTGTTCTTGACATACCAGCTTGACTTGAGTAATGGCAAGTACATTATAATTGGAATAAAAGCAGTTACGCAGTATTGAACATGGTGTGTCATATCCAGTTGTGCTCTTCTGTTGGTGGAAACAGCCTGAAGGTGCTTGGTCAAGTCTGGCCTCCCACCTCTATGCTTGACCTTTGCCCATCATGGCTTATTATTAGAACTAAGGAAAGGATTTACACCTGGGTGCAGGAGGCTGAAAGAACAAATGGTGCCAGCCTCTTAAAAGACTCCTGATAAAGCCCAGCTCGGACCCAGAAGATATTAACAACGATAAGCCTGTAGCCAACGTCCCCTTCCTGGACAAGGTGTGTGAACAGGTGGTGGCTGAGCAGCTCTAAGCACTCTCATGAAATGGACTAGCTGGATCCATTTCAGTCAGGCTTCAGGCCTGTCTTTGAAATGGAGACTGCTTTGGTCACCCCATAGGATGACCTTTGCCAGGGGAAAGGTAGGATTGATTCTCCTGGATCTATCTGTGGTTTTTTTTTAATACCATCAACCATGCCATTCTTCTGGAAAGGCTTGTTGAGTTGGGAATAGGAGGTACTGGTTCCATGCCAACTTGACTGATTCCAGAAGATGATGCTGGGAGCTTGTTGCTCTGCACCATTACAGGTCTGCCATGAGGTAACACAGTGCTCTGTTTCCCCCACCCCACCACCCCAAATACTATTCGACATCTGCATGAAATTGCTGAGGTAGGTTATTTGGAGACCTGGGCTCAGGTGTCATCAATATGCAGATGACACTCAGCTCTACCTTTTTTTTTTTACCAAACCCAGGTGAGCCAGTGGCTGTTCTGAATCAGTGCATGGGCATGGTAATGGACTGAAGGCCAATAAACTGATTCAGTCAAGAAAAGAGAGGTGCTCCTGGATTCAGAACTGTCACTTGAGTCACAAATGAACTTTGTGGCATGGAACACCTTCATCAGCTTAGGTTAGGCCAATATACCCACTGTGAGCCTACTGGGACAGAGAAAGCCTATTCCCAGTGATCCATGCTCTAGTAACCTCTTGTCTGGATTACTGTGAAATGCTCTATGTGGTGCTGCCTTTGAAAATGGCCCAGAGATTTCAGTTGATTCTAAATAGGGCAGCGAGGCTGTGAACGGGGACTGGCTCACGAGAACGTATCTTGCCAGTCCTCTTTCAGCTGCACTGGTTGAAGTCTGGGACCATTTCAGAGAGCTAGTGTTGACATTTAAATCCCTAGACCTCTTGGGACTGGCCTATCTGAAGGACTGTCTCATCCCATATGTACCTAACCTGGGCCCTAAGGTCATCTTCTGAGGGCTTTCTCAAGGAGTCCCCTCTAAAGGCAGTAGAGCAAGTAGGGCTATAGATGCAATTTATGAATTAAAATAAAGAGGGTGGTTACATGGAGAAGGGCCTTTTTGGCTGTAGTACCCTGACTATGGAACCAGCTTTCCAAAGAGGTGCTCCAGGTGCCTACTCTTTCTTTTCAGTGCCAAGTAAAAACCTTTTTATGCACCCGGTATTTTAACAGTTAACTTTTATTCTCAGCATTTATATTGTATTTTATCTTGTATTTCTGCTGTACCTTTGGACCAATTAAATTGCACTTGCTGTGGGCCCATTGTCACAGTTTTATTGTTTATTATGCTGTCTTGTTTCTTTTTATATGTTCTTTTCAACTTGTGAACCTCCCAGAGAGCCTTTTGGCTGTTGGGTGGCATAGAAATGAAATAACAGTTCAGCCAGTAGAAACCATTCTTGCAGCTTTCCTGCACATCCTCCATATCTGCTTTAGAGGGCTGTGAAATTGTTGAGCAGAGTTTTGGGCAGTGCAAAGGACTGAAGTCGGGAGGAAAGGGGGAGAACCGTCTATTTAGTTAGTGGACTTACGCCTCTCTGATGTTAACTCAGTGACTGCTTTACTATTCAGAATAGCTGTGTACAATTTACATGCATTACCAAAAAATGTTTTATCTTTTTAGATTTTTAATCTTAATAAAGTTAACCTTTGCAACTGTTTTATATCCTCCTTGGTCATAACCTGAAAGGTGCTGCTTTTTCTCTCCATAGTCCACCAAGAGGAATATTCCAATGCTGTTCGTCAGAGGAGACGGAGTTGTACTTGTTGCTCCTCCATTGAGGGTTGGCTGAACGCATGGAAAATGTATCCCCTGGAAAACATGAGGCCTCAAGATACTGGCTTCTGCTCTCCTGAATATTAAGACTCTGCACATAATTTTACAGGGGATTCTTCCACCTGACTATGTGTTGTTCTGAAGGCAAGAGCTCATTTGGCAAATAAAGGACATGAAAGAGTTTTCCTACACTAGTTTAAATGCTATTTTCTTCTGTACCAGTTCAGTGGATTTAACTTTATAGTTAACACTTATGTTAAAACGGCAATCCTTTTTTTAAAAAAAATAAACCTTTTGTTGGCTTACTTTCTATATGTGTACATTATATTGCATATGCAATGAAGTGCTAGTTCATCCTTACATATACATTATTATTTAACTGTTTATTTGCCACTGACAGTGTCAAGTACAAATCATCCAGGATTTGTACAACTCATGTGATTATGACTTCAATGGTCTTCAATATTAGTAGCTATTTAAGAGGTAAATGTTATGAGGCACTTCATTATAAGTCCACATAGATACTGAGGAGGGAAACTGAAAAGAGCAAAAGAAGCCACAACTGCCGCTTTTCTCTGGTGTTTCCATCACCTGGGTGAAAGTATGAGTGGCAAGGAGTTGGAAAAAAGCAAAAAGATAATCGAGTCCATCTATTTTGTAGTATAGCTTGGAATGGATTCACATTTTGTCTAAACTTGAAAAATAGAGGAGTATTTATGCGGGTTTAATATAATGACTTGATGTGGCAGTTCCTTATTACCACAATGCCCCCCTCCCCCCAGTGTTTGGTGTTGCAGTCCTCTACCTAAAACAAGTCCTTGACAATACTTTTTAAAAATTTCTATGGTTTAGCTCTCCAAACCTGTTGCTGTGACTTGATGCAATTTTTTCCCCTGCTCCAGATCATGTTGTGCCTTCTGTGAACACTAGATGGCACTGCCTTTAAGTTGTTTGCTGTTCTGAACTGTAACAAAATTTCTCTGATGCTTATCTGTGATATAACACAATGTGCTTATTTGGCCCAAGTATTTTCATCAAATCATTTGTTTTTAATGAAATACTGCCGTAACGTGCAGTTCTAAGTTGGCAGTTGCAACATGCTGAACAGTGGTACTTAAAGAACAAAATGTTTCTTGGTCATTTTGTAAACATCAGTGGCTTTCTCAAGAGATGTAGAATGGCTTAAGTATGTTTATAGTATGCTATCCATCTTATTAAGTGTTATGCTAACTGGGATCATATTACTCCTTATAATCCCCGTTGTGCACGAATGCCTCAGAAAGGGGAGGGGAGGAGGAAGGGAGCAAAGAATGGGGAGAGTCTGAGGCATTTGCCAGTGAATTGCACAGGTCCCACTAGGATGTTCTACTGAGTGCAGCAGAACTTCCAAATGATGCATATTAAGGATTCCTATTTTACTTCATAGCATTTGGACAGGGGCAGCTTAGTGCGCTATAAACTTCTCTTTGCGCTATTGCTACAGAAATGAGACTCATTCTGGCTCTAGTTGCAAGCTTGGGACCCCAAATGCTATTAAAGATAACATTCAGTGCTTTGCCAATGGAAAAGACTGGGTAGATATAAAGTGCTTGGTGTTTAACTCTGGCATCCTAAAACTTTTTTCCCTCACATGTATCTAGTTTCATAAGGCAGACTGCCCCAATTTGGTACCCTCCAAAGTTGAATTTCAGTTACTGTCATTCCCAGCCTACATAGTTAAGGGTCAAGAATGCTAGGAGTTATCCATAGTGTCTGCTGGGGAAGGCATTCACAGAGTAGCATATATAGAACATACTTTTGGTAAAGAGCAGACAACCTGTATTTTTCCAAGGTTGAGAAATTCTGGTTCCTGGTTGAGAAATGGATGAGTGTTGGGATAGACTGATGCACTGTCCAATGAATCAGAACGTGGTTGATGGACCAAAAGCAGAGGGTAACTAGTAGTGGGGAATCATCGGGGTGGCAGCTGGTGACGAGTGAGGTCCCCCAAGGCTCTGTCCTGGTACCAATCCTGTTCAATCTTTTCATCAATGACCTGGAAGGGGGGGTGACAAGTCTGCTGATCAAATTTGCAGATGTTACTAAAATGGGCGATGACCACAAATGAGGAGCAGGTACTCCAGATCCAGAAAAATCTGGGCAGACTATGGAAGTGGGTGGGGGACAACAGGATGGCATTCAATTTGGATAAGTGCAAGGTCTTGCATTTGGGGCATAGGAATGGGTGTCCTAAGTACACGTTAGGGGACAAGTAGCTGAAGAGCAGCACTTATGAAAGGGATCCAGGGTACTGGTCAACTGCAAGCTGAACATGGGTCAGAAGTGACACGGCAGTCAGAGTGAATGACACTCATGGCTGCATAGCCAGAAGCATGGCTTCTAGAGCAAAAGAGCTATTACTGCCACTTTACACTACTACGGTGTGCCCACAACTGGTGTATTGTGTTCTGTTCTGGGCCCCATGTTACAGGAGAGAGCCAAGTTGGAATTGGTGCAGTGTAGGGCCACAAGGATGGTGGTTGGTTCGCAGGGAAAGCTGTATGAGGTGAGACTGAGGGAGCTGGGTCTTTTCAGCCTTCAGAAGAGGAGACTGAGGGGATCTGTTGGCAACATATAGGTACATGAGGGGGGTGTCACATGGAGGTGGGGTGAGGCCAGTTTTCCCTTGTGGAGGAGGGCAGGATGTGCTCTAATGGAGCAAAACTCGGGGAGCCAAGGTTCAATTTGGATGCCAGGAAGTACTTCCTGACAGGACCCGAAGAGTACTGAATGGGCTTCCACAGGAGGTGGTTGAAGCCCCATCGGTGAGGGTGTTCAAGGATAGGCTGGCATGTCATGAGCAGAACCAGCTGGTGGAGCCAGGGGTCAACCTGGGAGGCCCCTTCTGACTAAGTCGTGTTTCTGTGTTTCCATATGTTTTGGTCTGCAGCTTTCTTCAGCTGTAGACAACTTAGTCATGATGAGGGCTGATGGGAATTGTAGGCCAAATCAAGGAAGACTGCAAATTGACTACCCTTCAAGTCTTCTAGAAATTCTTTTCTTTCAATTTTTAAGCAGCAGCAAAAGCACGTGTGCTGCAGCAGAACAGAGAATTGGGTTAGCTTCTTGGCAATGGTGCATGCTTGGTACTTTATTGGCACCTGCACTTTGGCAGCAGGAGCCATTGATGGCATTATGCAATTGCTAGGCATCAGTGGCTATTGCTGTGAAGGGGAAGGGATGGATTTGAACCCATGCATAGGGAAATCAGGTGCAGAGTGAGTCTGTCCAGCACAGGAAGGTGGCACAAACCTGGAAATCACAGCCAGGAAATAACTGATTCTGTAGGAAGTATCCCGGTGCAGGTAATTGAGTGTATAAAAACTTTCATGGTAGGCCTGTTTGCTGCTCTAAGGCTGAGACTTGGCTTGTGGCTATATGGTGCCTCTTTTATTAACTCTTCCCTTCACCCCCTAATGCAGCAGCAGCTGGATTTAATAGCTGTTATTGTGCTGCAGTGAAACTGAAAATGGTGTAGCAAAAATTGAGAGTTGTCTTATACACCCAACATATGACAAACACCAGAAAAATAGCCCCAAATATCAACCTTGTTTTACACACAAGATGCCTTACATGCCAGCATATACAGAACACAGCTTTAGGAAGACAACTCCCAGCATTCCCCAGGCAGCTTAACTTTTACATATCCAAATCACTGGGAATAGGTGGGATATGATAAAATTTAATATCTGAACATGCATAAGCTTGCAATCCAAGATGCACCTGAGGAGAAAACATTTTCTAATATTTTAACTGAGGGACATCTAAGAATATCACTTGCCCTTTGAAATCAGTGAAGCTGTGTATAACCACACACAAACTTATTCTGAACATTTGTGCTGCCAAAGGACCAGCATAGCTGAAGATGTGCTCCACTTCTAAACAGTTCGTTCATATATTAAATAGTTTAGATAGAATGAAGTCATCAGTTATTCTTACTGGGGAAAACACGGCTAATTTTTATGTGCTAAAAGCCCAATTATTTATAGCCCAGACTGAGAGTTGTCAGTAAAGCCAAATAGTTGTTTGTGTGTTGGACTTGCACTGGGAAAATCTGACTTTTGATTACCTCTTGGCCATGAGACTCATGAGTAGTCTTAGGTTAGGCTGACAAGAACCTGACTATCTTACAGGATTTTCCAGAAAGCTAGCTGCGGTAGTCTGTTGCAGTAAAAACAAAGTCTTCTGGTACCTTAAAAATGAACAAATTTAGTATCACATTAGCGTTTGTAGACTACAGTAAAGGGTAGCTATGAGGATGTGGAGTAGGGGAATGCTTGGCATTCTTAACACAGTGGTTGGGTTCACACAGCACCTGACATTCAAGGTTGCTGTATTGTGGGTTATTGAGATGTGTGAACTCAGCTGTGTTAACAAACCATGGTTGGTTAACCATAACTCACAGCTCACAATCCTGCAGAAAAATCATGAATTATCTTTATAGGCTCTTTGTGGTTAACTGGTCATGGTTTGTTAGCACAGCTGAGTTCACACAACACGACAGCTCCTGGTTCAATGACAACCTACGCTTAACCTTGAGTGTATAGGTTGCCATGTGAAACCAGTCATTAATCACTAATCTATTCTATTGGTATATGTGATGTTAAGCAAAACTAGGAGCCAGAGCCCTGTTCTGGAAATCTTATAATCAGAGAGATGAACCTTTTTCATATTGAGAGCCAAATTCTATTTCAGAGAAGCTCTTGCGGTTTGCATTCCAGTGTCGGGTAGAGCCAGAACTGCGAAAGCAAGCTCTCATCCACAACAATTCTTTTGTTACCAATTTATACTAGGAAGCAAGTTTACACATGAACAAGCAGGATAGGTCTGCTCAAAACTCAGCAGCATTTTGAAGTGTGAGCACCCGTCATGACAATCTCCACAGCCACACTGTCTCCAAGCAGGGTTAAAAATGCAAGCAGTTGTATAAATGCATGTCGTCAGACCAACTGGAATGACGTTTTCAAAGCTAATGTTGACTGTTCAACATTAAGCAACCCCAAAACAGGGATAATTCACAACAATCGTTGTTGCTAGAAAAATCGCCAGTTATTCTCTACCCCCACCCACATTGGAAGGATTGCAGGTAATTTCAAAGAGAATAGGGAAATCTAGAGGGGGTTGGCAGAGGATGTAATTGTCCCTTCTAATTTAACATCAAGCCTCTCCAAGTCTGTTCAGAAGCAATCTCTGCATGCATATTCAGGAATAAGGGTAAGTCTCTGCAGGAAGACACTCAAAGAAACAGGACTGAACTGGCCAGTGGAGGAATGCTTTCTGTGGTTCAGCACTGAAATAGGGAACCTTTTCATAACTAAGAAGGGGGAAATGCATCTGAGGCCAGCTGTTATTCAGAAATAGGAGCCTTTCCCTCTGGCAGAGCAGGTGGATTGAAGGCAAAAAACTGCTAGGCCTGTTGTGGAACACCTGTGGGCCTGATCAGGCTCATGGGCTTGAGAGTCCCCATTGCTGATCTCAGGTCAGTAAAAAGAATGAATGGCTGATGCTTGAAATGCTAGCAAATAAAGGATTTACTTATCATGTTGTTCCTTAATGATAGGAAGTTTGGGACAAGATTCGAAGCTTCTTTTAGAACAGGAAAGCTGCTTGCCATGAGACAGATTACTCTTGTCAAAGATGTGAACAATTTCCTTGCAGAAAACGTTTGAAACTAAACCCAAAAAGCACAGCTTGCCCACTGGAAATATAAGATACTCTTGTAATCTGTTTTTCATTTATGGGATGAGGAGTGGGGAATGCAAAAGTTAGCCTGCAGACAAGGTGTGCCGCTCCTTGTACAATATCAGTGCTGTTCATCACCCAGCTGCCAACCAAATTCAAACTGTGGCTATAATTTAATTTCTGTACTTCCAACAGCTGAGTCTCTATTAGCTCCCACGTTGCTTTCCTTTCCCACATTGTGCTAACTCAGATTAGGATGGCCCAGTTTCAGGTTCCTTGTGGAGGAGGCTGATCATTCAAATACCAACATCTACTGAGCTTCACAAGGGAGCCGCCTCCTTCAGTTTCCTTAATAAAACGGTATGAATCAGGGGTAGGTAAGGCTGCTTATGTTCTGCACATTCTTCACATAAGGGTATACCGTTAAATGTCGGCACTGGGTGATCGTGGGCCAGGGTCGGTGCTCCCATGAAGCAGTGTGAGTCTCACCCCAGGTGGTGGGGAGGAAGAGCAGAGCGTGGTATTTCTCCCACTGCCAGATCTCCCCTGTGTCCCACCAGCGTATCCACTGCCACGAGAGGGCTGCTTTCCTGTGGAGAGCCCCATGGCTGATGTGGAATAGTTGATGGGGCTTTTCAGAGAGCCAGCCGGGCCAGTTTGCCTGGCTGGGGAGGCGGGCAAATCCTTCCTCTGAGCCAGGCACTGTACAGGTAATCTGGGAGACTCCTCCCGTGCCTGGATCTGAGAAAGGATCCCATCAGAGCCAGGTGCTTGACCTTGATGGCCACGCTGGCTGATTCCGCCAGCCTTGCAGCTCAGTGATGAAAGTATGCGGGCAGGACTCTGCTAAAAGGAAGAGGGCAAAAGTGGTAAAAGAAGGTGGATGAAATTTGATTGTGCATGTGGTTCTTTGTCTCTGGCAGTGGGAGAACTCACCCCAGCACTGTCTTGGGGCCTTTAAAAAAAGTGAAGTCCTTAGCTCCCTGTGTTTGTGAAAAAGCTTGGAAGAGGTAGTATCTAGCAAATGATCAACGCTACCAAAGGGTGACAAGGGGGCAACCGTATCCTCCCTTCTCTCTCTCTCGCTCTTCTCTCCCCTTTCCCTGTGACTGTAACTTCCATTGCCTGCCCTTATTCTCTGCTTAGCAACTAGTCTCCACTCTCTCTCCTTTATTCCCATTGTGCAGAGGCAATCGACTTGAAAGTACCTTGGACGTGCTGAGAGAATCGAAACTTGGAAACAGAATGCACAGGGCAGCATTGATAAACAGCATTTTACATATTCTTTTAGAGATTAGAATTTGAGTCTCCTTAGCACAGCATTGGCATGTTGTGTGTATGTATGGCACACGCACCCCTGCTCCCAAGGTTTGGATTGCATAATAAATCCTTATTGTATTAGCACAGCTACCTGCAGAGCAAAGCACTCCTTAATTTACCCCTAGCCTTCGTTCAGATCCTGATGTAGATTATTTGGAAGCAATCTTTGGATATTCCAGAGTCTGGTTAGCAAAACCCCTGGGATGGCATGTTTACAAAAACCAATTAACCCTCCAAACCTCATTCAGAGAGGAAACGTGCTGTTAATCACATAGGCATGCCTATACACTCTGGCATTAGGTGAATTCGAAATGCAGAACACAAGCGGAAGAATACAGGAGTGATTTAGACCCTTGGGCTGTCCTACCAGGACTGCAACTTTCTGTTTGTCTCACTGTTTTCATGTCCCTGACCCACTTTCTGGGAGACTGTAAGGGTCAGGCATGTTGGATCTTGTGTCTAGCTTGCTTCCAGCAGTGCCCAGTTTGGGATGTTGTATGGATTGTTACTGTCTGCCGGATGGGCCCATCCCTATTAAAGCCTAAACCCTTCAAGAGAAGAATAAATTGTGGCTGCGTGGCACTGGAGTCAGATGCTGGTCATCCTAGCATCCCGCCCCAGACTTAAAGCTGACACAGCAGGACTAGTCAGCTTTCAGGCCTCAGGGAACCATGTTGCCCCGCCCCCCCAAACTTGGGAGAGGGACTGCTTCTCCAGTTTTAAAGCAAAAATTCCAAAAGCACGATTCCACTTCTGAACACGGTGAATATTGCTAGATGCTTTGTTTTAAACTCACCTCTATTTGCTCCCATGTCGCCCAATTTCAGTAGCAAATGGCAGGGCAGGGGGGTGGATTTTGTTTTTTCTTTTGCCACAGCCGAAGAAAAATCGGCAGTGGTGCAGGCTGCCTGCTTGTTGCCCACCCCATCTAGTTTAGATAAGCTGTGAGTGGTGAATCTTTGAAATGTTCTGCACAGCTAATACCAGTTCTATGCCATTTTCGATCAGAGCAGCTTTTCTCAAATGTTTTCCCTCCCCTCCCATGAGTTCTTACAGTTGCAATGTTACCATAACCTAATGTGAAACAAGATTTGATACACATCCATGTTTGTCTTGCCCAACTCTGCACTGATCTTGTATTATACTTAGGAACATTTTTATTACTCAAAGCATGTAATACTCTGAAGAATGCAGAACTTTGGAGCTGTACAAATAAGAATGCATAACTTGCAAAACCAGACATGAATTATGGAAGTGATATCTCATTAATGATGAGAATATGCTCTTACAAATTAAAGATTCACAAGCTAATAACCCTGGATCACTTTCTATTGTATATGTTGATGTTGACCTCCAAGGTTTCAGGCTGCACATATGAATGTGAATCTTCCTCTGTGAAAACAACAAATCTGTAGGGGAGGAGAAGATTAAATGCTACACAGATTGTAAAGCCCGTAGCAAATTACAAGTGCTAGTCTCATGTTGATAAATAGTATTTACTGTGGTAAAGATGTGCTGCAATGCAATGCTTTATCCACAAGATGGCAATGTTGCATAAAGCTGGCAAGTAGACAAAAGTGACTAGTTCCAAACGGGGCTGATTCCATCCTTCGAGGGAGTCGAAATGAATGGCAAGACTCAGGAGAGGTCTGGAGAGGGTGGCAACTGCTGTCTAATCTTCAAACAACGCTTTAGATTCACTCTGGATTTGTGTAGGATGGGAGCGAACGCACTGACCTGACCAAGGCGAAGGGGATCTGATTTCCACTGCCTTGTGAAATGCTCTGTGGCCAGCCCTGGCAGGCATTTGCGTAATGGCCTGGCTACTGTTTCGTGGCCTGCCTGTCATAAACACAGCAGAATCCTCCTGGTGGTGTGATGAGCCCCGAGGACTAAAACGCGTGATTGGCTGGCCCAGCCGGGACTGAAGGGAAATGGAAAACACATTTTCGGAGCAGACGGGTGTAGGTGTTCAGATAGCATCCGTGTCAGGCTGTCACAATTAGGCTTAATGCTTGTGTGTGTTTGGGGGAAGGCCGGGGCCTGGGTTGCTAGGCGAGAGCAGAATGCTGTCTCTTCTTGCCATGGAGCCGGTGCTCCGCTCCTTCATCTGAACTTACCCGTCATACACAGGGCCATAATATTGTGGTGACTCGGAACCTGCAGAGGCAGCTGTCATGATCGCGCTAAGACCCTCCCCCAGGACACCATGCTCAGGCCCAGCTTTTGGAACAGGAAAGCAGGCCTTCCTTCCAGATGCCTAAAGGCGATACATTGCCTCCTCCTGCAAGAGCAAAGGAGGCTGGCTTTTGCAAAATGGGGGGCAGAGAACACTGATGGGGAGGGAGGAGAAAGGCAGGAGAAAATTGGTTGGGGAAGCTGGGAAATCAGCTGAGGAGAGAGAAAGAGAAGGCCGGGAAGCAGCTCTGCTGCAGAAATAGAGGTAGATTAGTTCACGAGAGCACCAGCAGGGCCAAACTGCACATGGCATTATTCCTGTGCTCCAAAGCAAATATGCTTAGGCTGGCTACTTCTTCTGCAGAAAAGCAGGTGCAGAGCCCTGATTTGAAACAGGCCACACAAGTTTTCTGCAGAAAATTGCACCTTCTGGCCTGTCCTGCTTTCTGTCCTCCTCTCTTTGAAAGTGTCATGTACTGCAAACAGCACCTCTTGTGGGTGATTCTTGGCAGAAGATCAAGAGGGGGACATACTCCAGATCAGGCACATAACAACTCTTTCTTAGAAAAAAGAAAAAGCAAGATAAGGTTTAAGTAGGTTTGCTTTCCATAAGTGAATAATGTCACGTGCAGTTTGGCCGTGAATGAACTGCGACTTGACCAGGAACAGTCATCTGGCATCGTACAGCATAAGCAACCTGGCTTACAGGTTAGGGGTCAGCAGCCTGGGGGTTTTGTTACCATTTCTCCATTGTTAGTTTGGGTGGCTGATTGCATTCATGGGTTTAATTTAAAAGAAAGAAAGAAAGAAAGAAACCCCTATGTTTGCTAGGCTCCTGAGTGATTTCTGATCTGCCTCTCTCATCCGCAGTAGAATACTGCCTTCATAATTATTGTGGGCTGTTTGGACCATTCCAAGTCACTCACAGGTTCAAGGGGACAACATCTGCTTAATCTCCTTCCCATTTTGACCTGCAGAAGGTTAATACATTTCCTGCTGTCGCTTTCCAACTGCAGGCTTCTCAGCTCAGTCATTAGTTGGTTAGTTGCTAAGAATATGTCTTTATATTTCCCCTTCCACTGCGTCTGAAACACTCAGAGCAGCTTACAACAGTGAAAACACTGTCAAATCCAGCAGAAACCGAGCAGCCAAAAAACAAACAAGCCCAGATATTTTCTGCTGATAAAACCAAGGTAAAAGTATGTGCTGTGGGGAAGCCACAAAAGAATCGTTAATTTAGAAGGTCAAACACCCTCCTGAATTTTAAATAAACCCAGGTGGCAAAAGTCTAGGACAGAGGGTACAAAATGAACTTCCTGAGTCTACAAAGAAGGCCCTCTCCTGTGTCCCAAAGCAGAAGATCTCAAGAAGTAGAGTAGCATCTATGCAAGAAGCTGTCCTCTTAGGTATCTTAGGCCAAAGCTTTCTACAGGGGATTGGCCCAAATGGGTGATCTTCTGTGGATTGGATGTAAAGTAGTGGACACAGTGCAGTCCCTGACTTCAGTGAGGGTCACTCCTGAGTAAGTGAGTATAAGACCCTCCCCTCACAGGTATGAGGGGGCAGCTTGTGCACCTGGCCTTGTAGCTTTAAAAAGGTGTAAGCGAGAGTTTGTTTTATCTAAATATAGCTACCCTGAAGACACGTGGAAAGAAGAGCTGCTGTAGCAGGGGTCCTGAGCACATCCAAAGCATTCCTCTTTCAAGGCCGGTTATTTCTTGAGACTTCTTGGATCGAGTTCCACCTGGCTGATGCTGTCTTCCTGCTACAGCATTCCCTTTGTGCCTTTCTGGCAGAGTGTTCATCTGCTAGGACGACGGACAAATCCACTCTGGAGTTGGCATCACTGCTTGAATGGAATCTAAGTTGATTTCCTTCAGTTAAAGAAGAGGCTTTCTTTAGAAATGAGAGATGTTGCTAGTTAATGGGATTCGGAAGACTGGACCAAGAACAAGAAGTCCTTAGTGCATTCATCCTGCCGTGGCCCATCTACGTGGAGAGATTTTGTGTGCAGGCGCTTGAGGGGCTGTCCTTTCCAAGGTCGTCTTCCATTTTAGACCTTTGCACTTTCTCACTGAAGATCTGTGAAAGGGGATGAACTCCAGGTCTCCATGTGGGCTGCTGCCTGTCATAGTGACTCAGCTACTTGGGCATGTGTTCATTTATGTAAACTCACGCTGGATTTAAGTTGTCCCTCACAAGGCAATAAGCATGGCTCATAAGCTTGAAATGACTTCCTCAGTGTTTTAAATAACCACGTGTCTCCTTGCTTGTGGTCTGTTTCTTTCTGTGGCACATTCAGGTGCTTCTTCAATTATCCCCACAGTGTTTGAAAGACTAAATGTTGTGGGCTTCTCTGATGGCCAAGTGATGGCACCCAAGCCACATGTGCTCACTGCCATGTAGGCCTTTATTTTAGGGTTTGAAGCTGAGAGTCTCCTGCTGGACTAGCAGCACAGGTAGTGCATCATTGTTTACCTGGCAAATCCCTTCTCACCTCCTAGGAAGGGAGTTTGCAATGGAAGAAGCAGCATCTACATGGAGGACCATGTTCTCAGGTAAAACCACACAACTGCCATGTAGAAAATTAGCTTGTTAGGAGAAAGCAAGGCCTAAGACCCTTCTGTTAGCTTTCAGTGAGAAAGAACTCTTTACTAAAACTACCACCACCACCCGTGGGAGAGCAATCAGTCATGCTCCCCTGCTTGCATTCTGAGGTGGTATAGTCCTAGGAGGATGGTACATGCCATTTTTTCTCCTGAACGTGTAGATCTGCCTTCCTCAACCTGATGCTTTCCAGGTATGTTGGATTACAGCTCCCAGCAATCCCCAGCCAGCCTCTGGAGGGCGATCATGTTGAGTAAGGTTGATGTAGTTTGGCCCTGTAACAGCCATTCTCCTCCTCCAATTACACGGCTCTCCTCTGTAAGGTTCTTCCTTCCTAAAGGAAATGGAAAATTTGCTGTGGATCAAGTACAGAAAGGGGATATCTTAGCAGTGTTGTGAAGAAGTCTGTAAATAGATTCTCCAATGTGCTTGGAAATTGGAAGGGCAGGTACAAATGTTGTTGACTGGTGATAAACCCAAATGAAGCACATTTCCTATCACATTTTGCGTCTAGAGATCTGCTTTTTTCACGGATCTGCAGTTTTATAGCTGTTGCATCTTTCCACAGTAAATTCAACAGAATTCCTTATTCCCTGAACTAACAAAGTTTGGAGGGAGAGTCTTGCTGCAGTTCAGAAATTCCAACTCCATTTCTTAATTCTTATCACTCTTGATCTGCACAGACAGATAAGCACAATTGTTGAATGTTATGGCAAAATGATATTGGCCTCCAAAGAGAAACTCCCTTCTTCTGCCAAATCCTGCAGACTTAATATCTTTGTTCCTAGATTCAGTCTCAATTGCCAATTTCTAACCACTTGGAAAAGAATGTTCTATTTAATTCTCATTTAAAAATTGTTCTTTGCAGCTAGTCTGAACTTTGCTTGCACCTGTGAAGGCGCCACTTGCCTGTGTTGCTGCTGGATGGAGCCAAAGGGAAAAAGGACTCCAAATTAAAGACCTCATTTCAGAGAATGAAAAGCAGTCAGTTTCTTTATCCAACCATGAAAGGAGGCATTTTTGCAGGCCAATTGCTAGTATGTTATCTCCTGCAAATTCAGCTTTTTTTGTTTTGTTTTGGAAAGCCCCCTTTTATGAGGAGAAATGCTGAAGTTCTGTCACTTGATTCTGCAGTGTGGGTTGCAAGTTTTAATTCTCCTCGGCTTCACCTTGCAATGCTGCAGCTGGGAGTTGGAAAGCTGAGCCCACACCCTGCCCCCTTGCAGCTCGCATGGAAGGAATGGAGCTGGCTGCTTCCATGGAAGTGGCAACTGGACCCTGCAGAAGGAAAGAAATGAGCACATCAGGGGAAGGGAGGAGACTGGAGGCAAGAGCTTATGTCAGTTCCCATCAGCGCCCCGTCCTCCTTCCCTTTCCTGGTGCTAACTCCAGGGTGGATTCTGGGTGCAGGTGCAATTACCACTGCTGTACAACTGCCCCAGGGGCAATTGGGTTGTGCCCTTAAAAGAATCGGGAAGCTTTGCTGAGAGAGATGTGGGCAGCATGGGAAAGTTGTCAGCACTGGGGCTGGCAAGGCAGGAACGGAGGCACCTCAGGCCCCCTCTAAAGGTGACCAGATAGAACTGCAAAAACCGGAAGAGCATTGCTGGTATTTTGGCCCATATATATTCCTTCCGTATTGGAAGAATGTGAACTCTGTGTCTCCACCCTCATTATAACCACATCACTAGTGAAGACCATAGCCATTGCTTGTGGGCATGACTTAGTATCATTGATGATGTAACGTCAGTGCTGGCTCAGCTTGTTGGGTGAACTCAGTCCGTGTCATACAGACAAGCCAAGCCATGGCAGCTGGGTTCAGACAACGTAACAAGCTCCCTCTGGTTTATAAACCACCATAGCTTATGTTGTAGAACGCTGTCTGGATATTGTGGTCACCCAAAATATATGCAAGCATGTTAAAACATTCAGCTGCAGCTCCCATCATTCCTAGCCAGCATATCCAATGATGAGGAATAATATGGGTTGTCAGCCAAAACATCTGGAGGGCCACAATTTGTCTTAGTCCCATCTTATACTTGTAAACTATAGTCATACAGTTTTCTGCAGAAATCTTCCAGCAGCTACTGTGTTTGACATAACTTGGCAACATTTCTGAAAGGAACCCTGGAAACAAGCAGCCTTTAACCAGCATGGGCCAGGTCAGAAGAATGCTCTTTCTGTGCACTGGGATGTACTGGGGTTTTTTTTGCAAAAGAGTGTTTCCCCTCAAGTCTCAATGTTCCTGAAATCACAAGCTTCTTACTGCATTAACAGTGCTAGTGTGGGGGCCCTTCATGGGTTTTATCCAGTGTTATTTAAACTCTAGCCCCATTGGTTACATCTCCGCATTGGCAGGCTTGAAACAACAAAAATAAGTAAACAATGGTAGCGTGACTGAATGTGAATTCCCATTTTCCTTGAAGGAAGTCTGAGAATAGTCTGGCACCAAGGATTTTGATCCCGAGATTCCTCTTACTTTCTCGTGATGCTCTGTGCCCCTTGCACAAACAGGAATATTGCAGCTTTGTTCTATTTGTCAAGGCAAGGGTTTATAGCCGTTGCCTGTTTGCTTTAGCTTGCTGACAGTGGAGTCATTGACATCTCTCTATGCACATCAGTCCCTCGATTGAGATTTTATCTGGTCTTGTTGACCTGCAAAGGTACTCCCAGGTCGTACTTATACTACTTGAAAAACGGCCGGCTGATCCATTGTAACCCTTCCACATGTCCAGCCGCGATTGCTGGCTATTCCTCAAAGGCGTTGTGTTATGGGGAACGGTCATGAAAGTTTTATGATTCCAAGAAAGATCTAGCTTTTTTCCTCTGATTACAGCTTTGTTCTCTCTCCCTGACCCCTCCACACACTTTGTATATAATTGCCCCCAATATTTCATTCCTGTTATTTTTAATTATCACCTTGTAAATGTCTTTTCCTCCATCTGTCTCAACCCATGTGTATTTATAGTTTATTTGCCATAGTCCAATTTGCATATCAAGTTATGTATGGATTTTTTAATCAACAAAGGATATAAGTGCATTAGGGCACAATCTGATGCACGCTTAGACAAAAGGTCCCATGACTCAGCTGGCTGGGGAATGCTGGGAGTTGTCTCCTTCTGGATGGTTAAGCAGCTGGGAGCAGGCCTTGGGGACCTGCCCCTTTCCTGTTCAGGCTCCATTTTCACTGAGACCATTGGATGCTGGAACATGTGCCATAAATCTTGGTATATGTCCCTTCTTGCCTACTTTCGTGCTTTCACTGCAGTAGATACTCCACTCTTTTCTTAATGCTGGCATCCATCTTAACCAGAACAAACACTAATGCCGCTTCTGTTTAACCAAGGTCTGAAACTGCATGTTCATATCCTAGCTAACCAGGAATCACTAGCATTCAAAAGATATGGTGCTCAGATATGGGCATCAATCTTTTGCTCGAAACTTCACTGACATGGAGAGCAGGTTTCAGGGGGCAATTCAGCCATCCCTTCCCAACTGTGATTACCCTGAAATTACCTTCACAACTGCATAGCAGCTAAGCTTGGCGGGGGAGATTCCTTGACACCAAAGGAAGCATTTTTATTACACTCAATTGCCGTGCAAAGAGAGTTGGAGGAAACACAGCAGCATACAGAGACGGGAGGTAACCCTTTCCTTCCTTGAACAGTTCCTTTGCATGACAAGGACAAAATCTTCCTCAAGGAAACTTTGGGCTCTGTGGAATAGATCCAGGGCTGTCGGAAATAAGTTCAGGGCAACACTCTGTCTTTAGCATTAACTA
The DNA here is from genome assembly GCF_004798865.1 of Varanus komodoensis. Classification (NCBI taxonomy): domain Eukaryota; kingdom Metazoa; phylum Chordata; class Lepidosauria; order Squamata; family Varanidae; genus Varanus; species Varanus komodoensis. The sequence goes on from NW_025336346.1 coordinate 21,743,378, forward strand.
TTGTTAAAACTAATGTGTTTCCCTCAACAACAGTTAAGATGAGAGCTGTAATTCCTTATGCAAGAAGGGCCTTTGGATTGAACCAAAGTTCATCCAGTCCAGCATTCCATCACACAGTGACCTACCAAGTCTTGGCTTCAGATGTTCTGACTGTAGTTAAGGACTCCGTACTGTGCCTTGTGTCAACCCTTTCTGTCCTGTTTTTCCTGTCAGACTTTGCTTTGAGAGTTTGCCCATTTTTTTGTACTAGTTAGTAGCCATGATGTGGCTTTTGATGATAAGGTAAGAACTTCAGTTCCAGGCCAAGGGGCTGGGGTGCAAAGAAATGATCAACATGCAGTTTGTTGATAGCCAAGCCACCTACAGATTCAGGTCTCTTAAATATCAAAGCAAGATGCTGTGGCCATTTCGCCCCATTGGCTGACATTCACATTGTCAATAAACAAAGTCCAGCACTAGTCATTTTATCTAGCCATTGATTAAACTTCTCTTTGACGTTGCTCCAAAACTCAACGGCTTTATTCTTTTGATTTGGTTGTGTCAACAGTAAAAAGGATTGGGGGCAACCCAGATATCATGATGCTAATAGTGGACAGAAAGGAGCCGAAATCACAAACTCTTCAAGGAACCAGAATTTTGCACATAGCAACACACTTCTCCAGTTGTCTTTCTCTTGATAAAATAGCTCTGAAATTGTCACACCAAGAGCAATTTCATAAGGAGGAGTAAGTGATCAGACAGTTACTTTTCTGTAAATACCCCCACTGCATTCAGATATCTATTATTCCTTATCTTGTATTCTTGGCAGTTTTGCAATACAGTGGTACCTCGGTTCACAAACTTAATCCATTCCACGACTCTGGCCACAACCTGAATTGGTTGTGAGCCAAGGCAAATTTCCCCGTAAGGTTCAATGTAAATAAGGTTAATCTGTTCTGTAAATATTTTTTTAATCACAAAAAGTTGAAGCAAGGTAACAAAGAACAACAAAGTGCAGTACAGTAGAGAACACTAACCTAGGTGGGGGGAGGTTATTGTTTGGAGGGGGAGTCCAAATGCTAACCATGAGATAGCGATTGTGCTCGGGGGGTGGGGAGATAGCAGCAATCACGCTCGTGCAGGGAAGATGGGCGCGATCGTGCTTGGAGGGGGAAAGATGGGCACAATCACAATCATGTTTGTGAGGCAACATGGCAGTGATCGTAGTTGTCACCCAATGCAGAGTTTGTGAACTGAGGTAAAATTTTCTGAAATTTCTGTTCATGACCCGATTTTGTCGTGAACTGAGGCGTTCATGAGCCAAGGTACTACTGTACCTGAAAAACTCCTAACAGGGGAGTAATGGTTTATCTTGGCCTAAAGTGCGCCATGGATATGGCCTCTGTCTGCGTGGAAAGCCTCTGAAAACGGGAGATGGGCAGAACAACAGTGAGACTGCAGCTGGACTAGAATAAGATAGCCAGGTGACACTCGATTGCTGATCCATTAGGTAGAACCATCCATTATCTCTACTCATTCTTTCATTAATGGAACAAGAGCATAGGAGGTAGAGCAATTTGTCTGCCGAGTTCGGTATTGTGTCTGCCATGACTGGCAGCATCTGTCCAGGCTCGAGCCCAAGAATTTCTCATCACCTGCTAGCTGATCTTTTTCTAAGTGGAGAAGCCAGTGTGGGTGGCGGGGGACCAAGGCTATCTGCTATCAGGGCATGTTCGCCACTGCTGGGCGATTTCCTTCTAGGGCTCTGCCCCATGCCTGTATTGCCCACAGCACTCTGTGGTGACTCAGCAGTTATGCAGGTGCTGACTCAGCTGCCGTGCAGGTTCTGTCCTAGGGTGCTATTAGAAAAAGGAGTTTCCTTGGGGACCAGGCATAGACTTCAGGGATGGAGCAGATAACCAGATCGTCCTTTACAAAGAACTGCTTAAATGTTCTATTAAGAACAAAACACTTCGATTTTTGTAAATCCTAAAATGGAACGGCAAAAGAAGCTCTTTCAACCTCTTCACAATCCCATGCATTGGAATTAGTTGCTGTAGAAAAAATTGCTCAGATTTTCTGGCAATTGAGAAGCTCAATTCCAGGGCAGTGGCTACCCCAGGTGTCACTTTTCTGCAGTGCGTTTAATCCTCTGCCACCAGGCTTAGGCATCACCGGTTGTTATTTGAGGTTTCTTTGGTCTGTTTTATTGTCAGCTGACATAGCATTAAAATCCTTGGAATTGCTTGGCATCCCTCTCCACCATTTCCAGTCCTAAAAGGATTCAGCCTAAGGATGCTGTTCTGAGCACTTCTTGCATCCATGGTTACAATAATTACAATAATCCATGGTTATTTCAGAAAGGTGAGTCATGAAAAAGGGAAGTTTATAACACTGATTTATCTCAGTCCCATCCCACAGCATCAGTTGTTAACGTGGGTCACCAGCATCGTTCTATGCTCTTTCAGCCCCAGGGCCAAATTCAATTCTGGAGAAGCTCTGGTGAGCGACATTCCAGGTGCAGGCAGGGCATGGTCAAAACACCCCGAATGCCAGCCTATTTTACCTTAACACTCTCACTGCCAGCAACTTAGGAGAAGGACGCCAGCCTCATAGATGGAGCGGGAGATGTGCAAAAGTGGGGAAGCATCAAATGATGGGAGAGGGGGGAAATGCGGACCACTTAGTGATGTGCTGAAAAGGTGTGGCCACCTGGAGCTCCTGTGTGGCTCAGATTTTGTTCCTCTCCAGTTTCTGGCTAGGGATCAATGCGCCTTCCCTGACTGAGCTCACCACCTCATAACTGTCACGGGTTCTCATTTTCGTGCTCTCTCCATGAAGCCCAGTCTCTGTGTCAGCCCAGAGGGAGAGCATAGGCAAGAGGGGAATAACTGCTCTGGCCATTTCTTCTTGCTGCTGTCTGCCTGCTCAGAGCTAAGCGGCTGGTGAAAAAGCAGAGAAAGCAAGGAGAAGGTAGGGTTAACCCTAACCCTGGTGGTTATGTGTAGGCTTTCATCATCATCATCATCATCATCATCATCATCATCATCATCATCATCAGTAGTCATTTCATTTCTATATCCCCCGCACTGGCTGAAGCTCTCTGGGCAGTTCACAAAAATCTATGTCACAGTACAAGAATGGAATCATAATTGAAAGTGTCCAACATACAAAATGTAAAACAATTTAAAGAATTAAAGATTTGTCAGTGCTGCCTCAGACAAAATGTCTCATGCTGTGATGTAACTCCTTTCCTGGAGCAATGGCACTGTTCTCAGGTCCACTTTTGAGCCAGGTTTAAGACCCTAAGGCTAGTGCACAAAGCCCTGGCCAGTTTGGGAGCAGGATGCCTGAGGGGACTCCTCCTCCTCCACAACCTGTCCAGTCATTGAGGTCATTGGAGGACCTTCTCCTAGCGACTCCACGGAGACCCGTGACCCAACTGGAGTGCACCAGGAGAGGGGCTTTCAGTGTGGCGGCCCCATTTCTGTGCACTTCCCTGCCTCAGGAGGTCAGGCAGGCACGAGGCATAGTGCTTTCGGTGCTTACAGGCGACATCCTTGTTTTGGGAAGCTTCTCTTGTGGACTGGCCACAGTTTGAATGTTACCTTTTTTAATGGGCTGTTTTTATTCTTCCATCAGTTTTGGCTTTTTTGCTGCTCATCACTCCAGAATTTGCCCAAATCTGGGGCAGGATACAACTACTGCAAATAAATAAATGAATGAATTCTAGTACGACACTGGGCCTGATGGAAACAGCCACCTTAAATGCCCCATTACATGCCACCAAACACGTGAGAGCAGAAGACGGCCTTAGTGATGCTGGGGGAAAAGGGCAGAGCTGGATCAAAGACAGGCATCAGTGCATTCCATGAATGGGAGCATCCCTGGGAAGGCTCGTTGCCGCCTTCCAAGCCTCCGCAGAGGAGGACGTCCTTGGAGGAAGTCCCTCTTGTGTTGATCACGATGTATTGAAGGCTGAAGGATGATCATAATCAAAGACTTTCTGTAAGCAAAGAGTTTATGTAGCTGTTCATTTGTGTGCTATTTATTCCTGAATTAAATCAGTTTTATCCAAGAGGGATTGTCATCTGGCCCCATATTATGCTGGGGTTAACCCAGTGTTTTTTGGGTGTGATTCTGCTGTGAATTATCTACAGCTGCTGATATGTGGCTACCTAGAATGCATTTATTTGTTGAAGACATTTATACCCCATTTTTCAGTCTAAAAATTCCATCTCCGCTTACAACATTATTTTACAATGTGAAAGGAAAACGTAAAAGCACACAGTAATTCCTTAGTTAGTACGTGCATCATTTTAAGCACCTAATGGATGCCACCGAGCAGCAATGATGGGGGTGAGAGCGAGATCATTGCCCCATGATTCGATACCTCTGTGGAAGCGTCTGCAAACTTAACGGGACAAACCCTCAGATCACTGCCTGCCGCCACTGGCTCTGCAGGATGCAGTGTTAGCAGCTGTGCATGGAGAGGGCCGGTAAGCCTGGCAAATGTTACAACCTTCCCAAGTAAGGCCTTGAAGGAGTTACTGACTCTGTAGTGATACTGCAGGCATAACTGTATGGAAGGCACAGTCATCGACGGCATGAAATGAAGGTGTTATCGATTTGCCTGTTGCCTGCCGTTCATCTCAATGCACCCTGCGCTCAGCGTGATCTTGCTTGGCTCAGCACTTGCCCTTCTCGAGTGGAGCATGTGCTCTTGTTCATGCGAGCCTTGGCGCCTGCCTCTCTCCAGTCCTTCACTCGGCATTTCTCCGACGGGATCAGAGTGGCTGGCGGGCTTCCAGACCGTCCATCATTTCAAACCTTTCCCTCATTTGAATAATGACATGTACTCATACTCCATGCTAACATTTGTATATTGACTTGAACAAGGGACTGACAAGGAGGTAATGTGGTGAATTTTTTTCAAGTCAAATGCCAGTTTTGTTTGATTTTTGCACAGCGCCCTGAATGCTGAGCAGTTTGCAGGTTTTTACCCATTAGAAAAAGCTGTCAGGAAAATGTCAGGACCTGAATATTCAGTGTTTTCAGGTTTCGGTCTGTAACGAATGACAGCAGGTATCATGGAGAATCTTTCAGAGGGCTGGGGACTAAAGGAACGCATTGGAAAGAACAGAGGACTGTCAGCAGCCTGTAATTTCTAGCAGAGGACCTGGCTCACCAAGCTCTGCCCCTTCCCAAATTTCATGGCCTGGCCTGGAGGCCACCAGTGGTTTGGTGTGGAAGAGTCCCCTTGGTAGCTTCTGCTGCCTCTGACCTGTCAGTGGAGAGAACGGGGGCTTCGTCTGTGCGCCTTCGATGGCGCAAGGGCCATGCGCAGGGGACACCCCTGTCTTTTGCCCTCCCTGTGAGCAGTGAGCAAAGCCAGGCAAAGCAGCCTGCCTTGCCCCCCTCCCTTCCCCTCACCAAAGGGTAACAAGCCCAGGGGGCAAAGCAGCCCTATTGTGGGAGGAGCTTCTCCAAGGGAGAAGTCCTGCATGTCACGGCACTGGCTGCAAGCGGATGTGCCAGCAGCAGCATCCATCTGCCACGATCCAAACAGCAGTAGTCGGTTTCGCCCCAACCCCTTTGCTGTCATTTAGCCCGCAGAGGACTGGCAGGGGGCGGCATCCATCCCACCAATCATTTCTGGTTGCCCCGGTCAGCTACGACATGCCCCATGTCCTGACGTTCTCGTGCTGCGCATTTCTCTAGTTGTATTCTGAGCTCCAGGTAAAGGCGCCAGAAAATGTGATGTTGTCAGCTGCTGCCACCCTCCACGTTCCTTGTAAAATGCCGGACTGACCAGAAGGCACTGGAGTGGAGCTGGAAATGTAGGTTTTGGAGTCCTTGGTTCACAGGTAGCATTGGAAGCCTTGAGAATAACAAAGTAGTTGGGAGGAATGGAAAGAGAGAAATTCGGAAACCTATCTGATTTGCCACTCATATTTTAGGTTGCATTTCCCATCTAATATCTCTCTGGCTTACCACTGTGTGAAATAGGATTATGAATCTTCTATCTCAAAAATTGCTTTGCTGCTAAATTAGTTAAAATGAATTTAAAGAGTTTTATGTGTTAACACTACTGTAAAATGGATTAAGTTTGTCCTTACGGAGTATTTAGTGAACATGGATAAGGCAGAATTCCAGCCAGTAAAAACATCCCTATCTCAAATTGGTTGATGTTAAACGTTTCTTTCTGGATCTCTTGCTCTTTGGCACGAAACAAAAGTCCCTCGTAAAAGGAGGCATAGCAACTACCTTGTGTGCAAGGATACATGGTCCTGGTGGACCTACTGCAACCACAGAGGTCAAGCCCTAACATTCGGTTTTAAACCCTTAGAAAAATGACTTTCCAGCAACATTGCTATTGTTGACTTCAAGTGTCATTGTTAAGCATTCTGTATACTCAAGTGCCATGATGTGTTTCTATTGCTGCAGCAAAGCCGGCAGCACGAGGAGAGATTGTCCCAGGTGCAGGTTCTCCCCAAAGGGGGGGACACCTGACACAGGCTCCAGGGAAGCTTGGTCACGGGCGTAGTGGGGCTTCCAAGAGCCAGGTAGATGGCTTGCACAGGGCTGCACTAGCTAGACTGGATTATCTCTTTTTCACTGTCTTTAATTTGCCACTTTGAAACACTTATTGTTGTGTGCTCAAAATCTGACCAGTCTTATCCCCATTGCTTTTTTTTCCTGAATCCTTAAGCAAACTTTGACTCCATTTTCACCAAAACCCAGAAGGTTTTCACTTTTGGAGTGAAACTGAGCAGACTCACAAGGGCTATGCCCAGGCTGGGGTCAAACTCATGCTATTGCATGCCCAGGTTGTCAAACCTGGAGCTGGCTGTGCTCCCTTAAGGACAGAGGCAGGCTGCAAAGACGCCCACCAAGAGCGATACCAGTGGGGGCCTTGGGGTGCACACATGACCCTTAACAGAAAGTGCTGACTCCCATCTCTGTGCCGTCAGCTTTCCCAGTCTCCTCTGACACTGTTTACGTAATGAGAGCAGCCACTGACAACTTCATATAAACCAGTGGGCATTATTAAGCTGGTTTCTTACAAAACAGTTGCAATTACACGGGCTTTGCTTCTCACCTTGCCTCCCCAACAGTCTGCCTCTTCCTCTCCCTCCTCCTCCTCACTTCCTGTTCCTCCTTCAGACTCCATCTTACTCCAATGGCTGGTTTAACTAGTAAACTCCATGCAACTCTCCTTTTAATGGTACAGAGGAAGTAATGCACTTCCCAGAATGATTGGAGCTAAAGGGTTGCTTGCAAATAACTCTCCCCAGAGACCTAGCCTTGACTGATGCTCTGACGGGTATGGGTAGGGTTTGTCATCATCCAGATATGCAGGCTGGTGTCAATTGTCCCAGATGCCCCCTTTGCTTCTGTGCTGGCAGTGCCCTTGTTTGTGGGCTCAGCTCTGTTTCTGGGTCTCCTGCCTTTGCGGAATCCACGCTGTCTTGCTCCTCCACACGCCCCACGGATGACAGACCAGCTGGCAAAGGAGTTTTGGTCCTCTTCCTTGACGCTTGCACTCAATTTTGTTTTCTGCCTGCCAGCGCTCCTCAGCTGCCTTCGGTCATGGCTCAGCTACTGCCCATCACCAAGAACAGCCTTCTAGGACCATTCTGTTGCTGTGTTCTCCTCTGCGGCCTTTTGTCCATCCTTTGCATGAAGTCTTGCTGGTGGCAACCAAACCTTTTCCCCACTCTGGACAGTGACCAGCTCCTTTGTGATACTACTGCATTTCTAACAGCTTCTGTATGCCGTCACCCCATCCCCCTGGGGTTGTAGCAAACAGTCTCATCTTTCTTGGGGCTACAGCGGCATCAAGCCTTCCACGCTGTCCGAGTACATCAGAGTCCCCTGGAATCACTCGTTTCTCAGCGCTTTTCTCCCACTAAATAGTAAAACAGCTTTACCTTCATTTGTCCCTCTTTGTCAGCCATTGTATAGGGACCAATTCTTTGCTTCCCAGGGAAGCAAGGAAGGGCAGAAAACTCTGTACTGTTTTGTAAGAAATCATCTTAATAAAGCCCATGACTAGATGACATTGGGAGTGGCTCCTTTGATTACATAAACAGTGTCACACGGAACAGCGCTCTCTTCTTTTTATTCTCCTCCTCCCCAAAACAGGCAATTTGATCAGCCTGAGGGAACCTTTTGAGAACTTATTTTTTTGTAACAGGCTCCCACTGAGAGCAGCTGAACGGGGATACAAGGCATGGAAAGACTTGCCTCATTCTTTTTCAGACAAAGCCAGGAAACCGAAGGTAACTGGCATGGCACAGCAAGTTCAAAATGAACTTGGCACTGGCTTGCACATTCTGTCTTGTCCTCCTCAAATGCTTTCTGTCCTTCTTCCGGGTCAAATATCCTGGCCATTCCTGCCTGCCTGGAGTGGTGTAATGGAGGAGGGTCACTGCCTGAACAACCCATGCGGCGGAATTTGGACTGCCTGGGCAAGCTCTGCCAGCCCATAGCAAGCATTCTGGATAGCTAATGCTTATTCCAGGGAAGGTATCCAAGGCAGGGGCTTAGAGAGAGTGAAACTGCTCTGGGTGGCTAAAGGATGCCCAGAACTGAACCCAAGCACCAAAGAAGGGGGCAGAAGTGACATGGCAGGAGAGGGAAAGGGGAAACTTTCCCATGTTTCAGACCAGGTGTGATTGTGCCTTCAGAGCACAGCTGCCCACATTTATTACAGAGAGCTTTAAAATGAGCACAATGAGTACTCTCACAGTGCATAGTCCTCGGGTTATTTAAACTGAAATGTATCCTTGAATGGCTGTGTGACTGAGCATGCCCTTCTCCTTATGGAGCGATCTACTTTTCCACACCGTGATTGTGATCTCAAATGGCATCTTTGGAGTGATGCAAAACACACATAGGAACCAATTGCACGTGGTGTGGCCACAAACCAGGAAGGTCAATTTACATAAAACATGGATCTGTTAGTGTTTATTGATGCAAACTTAGGATTTTCATTTAAATAAAATGTATTTGTAGTACATTTCTGTGCCTCCCCATAGCTGAAGCTCTCTGCATGGCTTACAACTGTTAAAAGCAAAACACAACCTGAAGGGCCCTAAATTCACTCAGCGCTGTACAGTCCACCGTGGCAGGGGAGACAGATGACCTCATGTCCAGGTGCCACTTCAAGCCCCCTTTGGGCATTCCTTCCTCTGGGAATGCTTCTGTAAAGCAGGACTTATGGCCGCCCTGATTCTTGTCTCGTAGGGTAGGACGGCTCGATAATGCTCCCCTCCCTAGTGGTTATGTGCTGTCGTCGTCTCCAACATATGGCGGCCCTGTGTCCCAAGCACCCCAAAATCCCCTGTCCTTTTCCCTGGCAGCCTTGTCCACCTCTTCTAAATGCCAGGCTGTGGCTTCCCTTATGGAGTCAACCAATCTCAAATCTGGCCTTCCTTTTCTTGTTCAGCCTTCTACTTTCCCTAGCATGATTGTCTTCTCCAGGGAGTTTTGGCTTCTCATGATGTGCCTGAAGAATGACAGACTCATCATTTTCCTGCTGCTGGGTTCGGAATAGTCTCCCTTCCTCACATCCGTGATCTTTAGGTTTACCTCTACACACGCACACACGCACGCACGCACACTTGCTCTCTTCCTCTAAGGGTCTGCCAGAGGTATAATTTGGACATTTGGTAGTGCCCTTGGAATGACTCCATGTCTGGGTTTTGCTCAGGCAGTGCTCAAATTGTAGGGGAAAGTTAGGGGACCCTTAATGAACACGACATGTACTAATCTGCTCAGTCAGCTTCTGCCCCCTTGCCAACCTTTCTAAAAACAGGTGTGTTCATGCCTTTTGTTTGGCTCCGTGCTCAGTGTCTCTGGAGCCCCACCGACAAACAGCCAAATCTGATGGCTTATTCTCATTATACCTGGCAGTTGTGAAGGGAAACTACTAGCCTGTGCGGACTTGTAGCTGCTTTGCCAATGCGAAACAGATGATGTGCAGAGAGGGACCTGGAAATACAGTCACCAGGTTTCCAGGAGAAGCAGTAAATTTTATTCTGTTGCCTATCAGAAAGAGAGTCTAGTCTGTTTTTCTGTAGCAGCAATGCACACACACACAAGCAGAATATTAGATATCCTTTCTAGGGAGAACTGTGCTAGAGAAGATGTGTGTGTGAGTAAAGATCAGGCATACAGAATATGTGTGTGTGTCTCACCATCAGCAACTCAGGGATGTGGCCAACACCTCTTCCAAAGTGGCAGACGGCTCAGTGTGCTGGCTCGGATGGGGGGCGGGCAGGTTGAATGACAGAAAGTGCAGCATCTGCTGGGTCGGGGAGGGGGAAATGGGATTGCATCTGCTATTCATATGACCCTGGTGCTGAGGCACCCTGCTCTCCATCTCCCTGGTGGCCATACACCTGGTGTTCGTGAGGAAGGGCCCTCTGTGTGTGCCGGTCCAGCAAATAAAGGCCTTCCTTAGGCCCTGCAAGGTGATCAGAATTCCTCACCCAAGGAGGAGTCCTCCGTATTTGCAGCCCTTTTGCATTCCTACCGAACGGGTGGCTGCTGGGCGGGAGGAACTGCTAGCACTGACACCCGTGCGGATCCGCATGTGGGCCACCATTATGTGGATACCTGCTTGTTTCCCTCTTGTGAAAGAGGAAGCAAGAAAGCCGCACCGCTGGTTCGTGGGGCCACAAGCTTGACTCAGCCTCTGGTGCAGCTGCCTTGGCAGAGGGTTTGCTTGCCATTCCCATAAGCGGAAATGGCGAGAGAACAGCCTTGCAGCGCCGGCGTCCAAATATTGCCCAACAGATCTGCAAAGGGATTGACAGGTTAAACTTCGGATTATAAATCTACAAAATACAGAAGCCGCCAGGGCCTCTTTTGCCAGCTGCGTAGTTCACAGCTGCCCACACAACAGATGGGCCCCTGAAGGCAGAGCGACTGCCTGCGAGGCACGTGCGTTGTGCCTTTAAGAGGACTGGGATGAAACTTTATGTAACTGCGTAGGCTGCCTGGAGCATTTCCGCTGCCCCCGTCAGCCAGCGATGAGGCTCTGTAAGGCACCAATCTGTTGCTGTTCGGGAGATAAAACCCTCAGAAGCATAAGCTGAGATAGAGCAAAAATATTATGGAAGACTGGTTACCATGGCAACAGAAAATTTCAGAAGAATCGTGGCGGGCGCGTGCTGCCGTCAGCACATGACAGAGAGATACCAAATCTGGGGAGGGAGGACAGATCCAGGCACGGCACTGGGGGAGATGCTCAGCTCAATAAAGATTGTGCAGCCCAGGTAGAGAGAGACTCCTTGTGGACGGACCGCCTGCCAGCATCCGGAGTTATTCTTGGGTACCCTTCTGCCGGCTTGGCCCAGCTGAGAAGTACCACCCTTGCCTAGTGTCATTGTTCTCAATGGATGAAGCATTCCCAAAATAAACCCGTGGTATTATTCATGATTCCCAAGTATGAGAACGCCTCCCTAGGAAGGCCCCAGCACTTCTAGTTGCAAGGTGTGTGGTTCTTCCTGGTTCTTCAGGCAAGGACACAAGAGGCAGCCTCCTCCCCCATCCCCATCTGCATCCCAGCTGGTGCACTGTGTGATCCAAGGACTCTGCGAGGTCGGAGGTAAGAAGGGGATTTCTTTCCTAGGGAATCTGCATGGTTCCACAGTTGGCATTGGAAGCGGCCAAGGGCTGCATGTGACCCATGGATTCTGCACCCCTATTTCGAGGTTTGCTCTGTGCTCCCCATTTGCAGACTGGTGGCTTCATATTTCCCCTTGAACACTTTTCCCATCCAGCTCCCTCTTGGCTAAAAAAGTCCAAGCCACATTGGCCAACAAAGATATCCAGCTTTGCCTGGCCTTCATTGCAATGGTCCTCTGAGAACCCCCGGAGGGGTAAAGTACAAACACTGACAGTTAAAGGAATACATTTAGGAAGGCTTAAAAGTTCTCACGCCTTCCAATATTTTTAATAAGGTCAGTTTGTTTGATTATTGATTGGTGAATGTATTGCCATCTGCTATAGACTTGAAACAATATATTAAGCTGTACATAAAAGTCTCTAACAATAGGCAAAACAGATAAAACTTTCGCAGTGCTGCCACCACCACATGTCCAGCCAAACAAGAAACTCTTTTGGTGTTTGGGTTTTGCACATCTCTGGAGACACAGTGGGTCCATATATTCAACCTCTGGTAGAGTTCCTATCAGGATGTGCATGGCCACATTGTGCTGTTGCCGAATCTTCTGAATGAGTATGGGCAACTCTACAAGTTTTGGTCTATAACTCCCATCAACCAAGCCAAACTAGCTAATGATGAGGGCTCATGGGATCATAACCCTCACATCTGGAAGGACTACAATTTGCCAATCCCTGTTCTGACTAGTCACCAAGGACAACCTCTTACTTGTCTTCTGGAAGTTTTTAGATGAAGCGATGTATCTAGAACCTAGCAAGGATATCGATTCCACTCTTTCTTTGATGTCCTTCTGCCAAAGGCGAAGAGCTTTTTATAGGTCTTTTTACAGGTTGGGATGGAGGCTGTTTTTATTCCATTATTGTTGAGTTGTAATGCATTTTTGTTGTTTTAATCAAGTTTTTCTGTGACTGTAAGTTGACTTGAGTGCCATTTTTCTTGACAGAAAGATGGAGTACCAACAAAGCTGTCTTATGCATCACTACTTAGAGATAAATCCCATTGAATGAAGGAAGGTTTTCATCCAATGGATATAGAATTGTGGCTCAAGAGAGGCAGAACAAGATCATCATAGGAATACTTATTAATTCCTCATCACAAGACTTGCCCACTGCCTCCTTTGCAGTCATGTTTGTGTTCAGCTTCAACCAGTTTATCAAAACACACATGCTTCACGTCTAGATGGAAACAGACTGTCTTTCATCCCTGTACTGATGGTACCATACTCCAGGTTTCTACAGTCCTGTCCTGAATAGGAGGCCAGACAGAATAGAACCCTCTGGGAACTGCAGGAAAGCTCTTGGGCAAATAATGAGTAGATCCACTTCAACATCTAGCAGAACATTCCTGCCCCAGATGAAAGGAACCACTCAAGCAGCCTAGTGAAGGTTTGTCTGGGGTCTCATTGAGGGTGCAGGGGGAGGCCACATAGGCAGGGCTCTAGAAATCATAACTATTCATCATTATCTGCAACCGCAGAGCTACCACTTACAGAACAAAACCCACAGGGATCAACTGGAGAGAACAAGCTGGAAGTAGATGCCACGGATTATAGGAGAATTCAACCGGCCAGTCTCTATAGTTTGATGGTCTTAGGGCTGGCCTGGACAGCAAAGGGGCCAGCTCCTCATCCAGCTGAATTCACTAGCCATGATGGGTGTACAACCAATTGAGAAGTGGCTGCCCATGTGCCCCAAACATTCTGTCCTCTTCTGGGATCCAGCAGCTAAAATTGGTCCAAGCTGAAAGAGTCAGGTGGATCCTCGACTGTATCAACTAACCCTAACCCTAGCCCTAACCCTCTTTCTCTTGTCAAATCTAAGCTGAGCATTTTGGCCTGATCCAAAATAGCTAAGGAATTCATTCCCACAGGCAGCCAAGGATCCTCCCAACATATTGGACTACAACTCCTATCATCCCCAGCCAGCACAACCCAACTAGATGCATAGACTAGGGGCCAATAAGGTGACTGGGCCCAACGCAGGACTTCAAGGCTGCTTATCACCTGGGTAGAACATCGTTGCTGGTGCTCGCGGGAGAACACAGAAGGGTCTCTGCACTGCTGCTGCGGCTGACTCCTCCTCATGGAAAGCCTTTGTCGCGGCACCAGCCATGGGGTGAAGTATACTTGGAAGTCTGAATTCTGCCAAGTATTGAAAGACCTTCTTTTTGCTTAAAATGCTCTTTCTGAAACTTGTCTTTCTGATGTGTTCAGGAAGAGCCTGAATTTCTGCTGTGCTGTGCATGCCTTTCAACTCAGATGGTAGCTCCCTGCTGCAGATTTCAGATCTTCCAAGGTCAATTAACGTTGCTGAAATCCAATAGCTCACATAAAGTGGCTGTGCGGGTGGAGAGAGATTTTAGGAAAATTATGGTGTGAGGTTGGCCGCTTCAAAATGGAAAGCGTCTCATGTTCTTAAACTCCTCCTGGAATCAGCACCTACTTGCTGATGAAAACAAAGTGGAACGCGCGTGTTGCCAGCCAGCTGCTGCCGGTGCATCGTGTCGATCTGCTGAATTCCTTGCCAGGCTCCCGCTGGCCGCTTGTTTTTAAAAGTGCCGGACATTTCAGCCATCTTAGAAATGCTGCCCACCTCACTCTGGCCATATGACTCACTCTGCCGATTGCCAGCCACATGATGGATAGGCTGCCATTTGCTGTAATGTTATATGGGCAAATAGTTGCCAGGGGCGGGGAGAGGATATAGGAACCGGACTCTGGGACAGCAGCTGCTTTGCCATTGCAAATCTGGAATGCGTTTGGAGCATGTTCAGATATTTTACGGCAGGGGCTCGAGTGACGCTTGTGCTGCGAGTGGCCTCATTCTCACGTGCAGGTAGATCCCTTGGTTGTCATCCTTTGGCTACGCAGCACACACCACTCAATGTGTGAACAGTGTCCTTCTGCCCATCCTCCTCCTCCTCCTCTGTCCCAACTAGGGGAGACCAGAAAACTGAAAAGGAAGAGTGAGTTCCCACACTTTGGCTAGGCCAGCCTTCCCCAAACGAGTGCTTCCCCGGCACCTTGGACTACAACTTCCACTGTACCAAGCCGACTGGATGTAGGTGATTGGAGCTGTAGCCCAGGACCTCTGGAGGACTCCACTTTGGGGAGAGCTAGACTAGAGGAAGAAAGGGCGCCTGGAGATTGCATCCATCACTGGAAAGTAATTGTTATAAAGAAAGAAACCAGTGTGACCTCAGCTGTTCAAGGAGCTGGCTTTCCCCCTCTCCCTGCCAGAAAAAAATCTCTGCTCTAAATGACGGACAGCTGCCCTGGAGGTGCCACTCGTGAGCAGAGCAAGGGCAGCGCGTCTCCAAAGAAGAACACACTCTTCTCCCTTCTCCACTTGCCCCCCACCCCGCTTCCCTCGTGCGGCCCCTTTTTTTGTCGGTAAGCCCTGAGGGCTGGGTGCCCGTGTCTCCCAGTTTTGACTGACGTGGGGCACTTTGGAAGGCAGCCTGAAAGGGAAGAACAAGAATTAGAATAAGGCTAAGCCTTGGAGGGTTTCACACATACAAGCAGCGGCAGGGCTGTAACAAAAACAGGCTGCCACCCTGCAACAGTTTGCTGTGTGGAACTGCCCCATGTTCCATTTTGCCAGGGAAACTGAAACATCCCTTCATATCTCTGGGGATCAGCAAGCGAGGTGGTGCTGCCTTCTCTCAGCATCAAATTATCTGTCTGCCTGTCTCCGTCTGTCTGTCTACTTCCATGCCAAGTTGTGAGTGTTTCTTAGAGTTGTGTCAGTTGCATAAGAGATGTATTTGTGGGATTTGCAGGCAAGGGAAATGGGGAGATGTGTGTGCATTTCTCTTAAGGGTGGGGATGCCCACAGAGTGACTGGAATTTAATCTGATCAATCAGTAGCCTGGGGAGACCCGATCATCATCAGCACATTATTGCATTGCATTTATATCTCACCTTTTGTCCTTTTCCAAGAAACCCAAGGCAGCTTACACAGTCCTTCCCTGCTGCATTTTATCCGCAGAACAGTGCTGTGAGGTTTAGAAATACTTCTTACAATATATACAGAGACACAGCACATCTGATCGTGCTGTGGAAGATGATTTGTGTGCTTCAGTCTGCTGCCCAGGTGCTAACAGGACGGCTCTCTGTCGTTAAACTGGAGGGTGGCAGAGCAAGGCAGGTCTTCAACTGGAAGATGCCTTCAGAAGGAAAAGGGTCCTCTGTGAAAAAAACAAACATTCCCCCTCCCCACCACCATGTGGAGAGCCAGTGTGGTGTAGTGGTTAAGAGCCTGGGACTGGGACTCAGGCGATCTGGGTTCTAGTCCCCGCTCAGCCATGGAGCCAACTGGGTGACTTTGGGCCAGTCACAGACTCTCAGCCCAACCTACCTCACAGGGTTGTTGTTGTGGGGATAAGATGGAGGAAGAGATGTAAGCTGCCTTGAGCCCTTTGTAGGAAAAAGGCAGGATATAAATAAATAAATAAATAAATAAAATAAACAAATGTTGTGAGCCATGAACTGCCTGTTCCTAGCCCTTGTCCACCTCCCCCCTCCCAAACGATGCAAAATATTCTTGTTGTGGTGCAAAAGGGAAGGAGACAAAAAGTAACTGGAACTTGCTGGTTGCAGAGGCATTGGAGGCCTGGGCTTGGACAGTGCCATGCTAGGATGTCGGGGGTCTTGTTCAGAGGCCTGCCCAGTGCTGCTCTGGCTATGTGTTTAGGGGCTCTACCCACCTGGAAGGTGAAGCTCTGCCCCAGTTCCAGACGGACACAGCTAGTTCAGTCCCCTCTAGAATTGGCTGCATCTGGGGCCACCCATCTTGTCCTAAATCCTGACCTGTTTGTTTAGATTTTTTTGTGTCCTGCCCTTCACAATGTTTCAGGGTGGCAATAACATAAATAAGACACAGCATCACAATAATATATAAAATCAGTGTTGACAAAGATAGTAACATTTAAAATGCTGGGAAAATAAAAGGGTTTTGGCCTGGTGCTGAAATGAAAAAAGCCTCGGTGCCAGGCACACCTCTCTGGGGAGCCCATTCCAGAGCTGGGGTGCCACCACAGAGAAGGCCCTTCTCCAGGTAGCCACCCTCAAAACCTCCTTCAAGGAGGGCTCCTGAAGAAGGCCCTCCTTTCCAGATCTTAGAGGCCGGGTAGGTAGATATGGAACGAGGCGCTCCTTCAAATATCCAGATCCTAAGCCATTTAGGGCTTTATAAGTCATCACTAGCACCTTAAATTGAGCCTGGACTTCCATTGGAAGCCAGGGCAGATGGTACAGGACCAGCATTATCTGCCGGTCCCTGCTAGCAACCTGGCTGCTCTGTCCTGAACCAATTGAAGTATCTGGACCATCTTCAGGGGCGGTCCCACATACAGTGTGTTACAACAGTCCGTGTTTCCTAGTTCCTGCCAAGGAAATGCACCCCCACAACATGATGCTGCCATCCCATGCTTCACTGTGGGGGTGGTGCTCCCAGGATAATGAGCACTTTTTGCTTTGCACCAAACATAGCATTTTGGAGCAAGGCGCAAAAGTTCTATATTGGTCCCACTGGACCAGAGAACCCTTTCCCTCATGTTTTCTGTGTCTTCCACATGCCTTTTGGCAACTTCCAACATGCTTTGATATGGTTTTATTTCCACAGTGGCTCTCTTCTCACCACTTTTCCATAAATCCCCAGCTTTTTAGAGTGCCTGATAGTTTTTCTACGGATGATTTCTCCCATCTCAGCTGCAGATCTCTCTACTCCTTCAGAGTTACCATTGTCTTCGTGGTTGCTTCTCTCATTAATGCCTTCCTTACCTGGCCTGGCCTGGCCTGGCCTGGCCTGGCCTGGCCTGGCCTGGCCTGGGCTAGGCTAGGCTAGGCTGGTCCATGTTGTTGCTGTTTAGTCGCAAAGTTGTGCCCAACCTATCATGACTCCATGGACAACATTCCTCCAGGCTCCCCTATCCTCCATCATCCCTTGGAGTCCACCGAAGCCCACACCCACTGCCCCAGTGACCCCATCCAGCCACCTCATCCTCTGCCGTCCCCTTCTCCTTTTGCCTTCAATCAATCCCAGCATCAGGGTCTTCTCCAGTGAGTCCTTCCTTCTCATTAGGTGGCCAAAGTATTTGAGTTTCCTCTTCAGTATCTGGCCTTCTAAAGAGCAGTCAGGGTTGATTTCCATTAAGATTGTCTGGTTTGATCTCTTTGCAGTCCAAGGGACTGTCGGGAGTCTTCTCCAGTACTACAATTCAAAGGCCTCAATTCTTTGGTGCTAAGCCTTCCTTATGGTCCAACTCTCACAGCCATACATTGCAACTGGGAAAACCATAGCTTTGACTATATGCACTTTTGTTGGCAGGGTGATGTCTGCTTTTTAGTATGCTGTCTAGTTTTGCCATAGCTTTCCTCCCAAGGAACAAGCGTCTTTTAATTGCTTGGCTGCAGTCATCGTCTGCGGTGATCTTGGAGCCCAAGAAAATAAAATCTGTCACTACCTCCATTTCTTCCTTATCTATCTTGCCAGGGAGTGATAGGACAGGATGCCATGATCTTAGTTTCTTAATGTTGAGTTTCAAGCCAACATTGGTGCTCTAATTTCATAATAATGGATTTAATGGTGCTCTGTGGGATGTTCATACTTAGAGATATTTTTAAAAAAGCCAACCTTGATTGGTGCTTCTGCAAATGTTATCCTGAAGTTGTTTTGATAGCTCCATGGTCTTCATGATGCTATTTCTTCGGCTATGCTCTCCAACAAGCAATCAAACCTTCCAGAAACAGGCATATTTAATCAAAGATTGTGTGGCACTCAGAGGTGGGCTCCATTTTACTACTTCTGTGACTACTGGAGGGGGGAGCGGGTGGGTTACCACAGAGCTCATGTAGGCACTCCACAGCAAAGGGGGTTCAGTCTTATGCAACCAACAAGTATCAGTTTGTTTTTTGTTTCCTTAATTTTCATGGTGCAATAAAAATATTTTGCACCTTTACAGTATTGTGTATCTTCTGCACATCAAGTGGTAGCACTGCCAAATAAATCTATTTCAGTTCCAGGTTGTAACACAGTAAGATGTGGAAGAGTCAAAGCAGGATTCTTCTGCGAGTCACTGAATGGCAGCCAGGTGTTCTCCTTTTCAGAGGACTGTCTTCTATTTGAAGGGCTGTCCAGTCCAATTCTAGTTTAAAGATAAAAACTCTTACCCATCAGGAGGTAGTCCCTGGACAACAGACTGAAGGTCACCTGGCCAAAGTCTTCTGCATTAACGGACAGCTATCCGTATAAATTAGCATACACAAAATGTATGGAGATGTGCCTTCAGCTTCCCTCTTTTTGGAATGCGGAGGGGGCTACTGTGGATGCTATCTGGGCATTCGAGTATATTCAGTTCCTAAAAGCCAGATCAAATGAACATCTACTACACATAAATGATGATTTCACGGAGTCTCCATGAGATGCCCTACTGGCTTTGTGCCCTAAGGTAATAACTACATCAGCAAGCACCATGTGAAACTCTCTGCTGTGATTTCTCATGAATAGAGATTTCCTTCAAAGCAAAAGGTCAATTGAACAAAATCACAGCTTGCGCCTTCGGCTACTGATTGTGCCAAAATGACCAAATGCCACCTTTTTGTCTTTGTCAAAGGAAGAGATCATAAATTAGGCATGCTGCTTACTTCTGAAAGTCAAGCACGCAGACAATGTGGTGCAACCAACCTGCTCCTGCAATAAAAGTATAAACTATTATTATCATCATCAAATACAGCCTTTTGTTCCTTCTGTAAATACACAGCTTATTTACTTGCATCTTCAGTTTTAATCAGATTTGCTGTGTTCTTGACCTGTGAATTTCTGTTTGTTGCACATGTAAGCAGAAGCCAATGACACCAGAAGTCTGATGAACTTTTGACTTTCACAAGAATCCTCAATTCTTACAAATCTGACTGTTTAATTCTTCTGTGGTGACCTGGGGATTCCCTCTCTGCATCCCATCCGCCGCAACAGAGATACACACTCTTCTATGTCTCAGCTACCTCTGACATGGAATTTGTCAAGAAAACAAAATGCAGACAGAATGCCGGGGACAGAGCGCATTGCCAAAGATCCTGAAAACCACACAAGAATATCAGCAAAAAGTTGTCGGGGGTTGTTTATGGGTCACAAGCTAGTTTGGGCCACTCTTGCTTTGAGACTTGGGCAGAAGATGACTGTTACACGCAACCGCCTATGTGTTTACTCAGAAGGAAGTCTCACTGAGTTCAGTGTTGGTTACTCCCAGGTAAGTTGGGTGTAAGAATTAGATCGCAACCATAAAGGCTAACAAAGGATTTAGCAGTTGAAACTAGTTCAATGTAGTACCTTCAATCTTTTTTCAACTTGGTTTAATACCAGTGCTTCTGGAACTTCCTACTTTCACTGGGAAACATTTCCATACTGACGTATTCCTGACATATCTATTCTGGAATCTCCACTTGTTGAGAGCATTCGAAGGTGTAAACTTGGGCAGAAATTAGATCCGGATCTTTTGCTACACAATGGCTGCTTCCCAGTAGATTAACTAAAGTTGCTGATGTGCAGTTGCTTAGCAACAGGAAGAACAATGCTTTCTCCATTTGGTTGGTTACAGTGAAGATGTAGAATCATTTTTGCATGTGTATATTACACCTATTCAGTTCAATCAAAACTTAACCACCCTCAGGGTAGACCTACCGAAATCAATAGGAAAAACAAGTCACAACTAAAGTCTCATGGGTTTCAGTGGGTCTACTAGGAAGGACTAGATTTGTATCCAAGCCATCATGGGATGCCATTGGCCATCAGTGGTTCTAGGAAGAATCCTCTATTCTGCAGGTGCCTTCTATCTGGAAGGCTCATCCAGTTGAGCCAGGTCTTGAAGCTGCCCTTGGGAGACAGACCCTGGGCAGGAGACCACAGAGCAACACCGCTTCAGGGGCCTCCTGGTCAGTCTTCCACCCTACAGTTTCTATTTAATCCCCGTTTCCAAATTTGCATCTATACATGTAAACTGGCATATGCACATTTTGTACAATCTGCATCCTTTTTAGCAGTATGTAAGCAGCTCTGCTAGTTCCCTAAAGCCATTTGAATAAAATGCAGTGGTCCGGATATATTACGGCCTATATAAGCCACCCATGGAGTGCCCTACTCATTAAAAAAGAAGCCAAATGGTGAGAGGGATACTTAGACAGCAGCAGGGACAGGCCTGGGGGCAGGCCTTCTGGCCTGGGATAACCCCCTCCTGCTCCTGCAGATGGCCAGATCGAGCAGATGGCCGGGCTCGAATGAGCTGCAAATCATGCGAGCCCTGGCCCGGCGAGTTCGGGGCCTCCGCGGAGCAGAAGCGGGCTGCTAGCAGCGTGGCAAAGCTTTCCGCGAACAGCAGGGGGCACCAAATTCACTTCTCACTAACAGGCGGACTTGCTTCGCAGCCATTCCGCTTTAGAGGGGCCTCGCTCAGTCAAGTTGCCTCATTGGGAACAACTAGGAAACGATCCAATTGCTCCAAGAAGCAGGCACAAACACACACTCGATTGATCTCTGCAGATTATAAGGCCTACAAAAACGAGAGGACATGTCCCTGTATACTTATAGCTGCCAGCTATAGCAAATTGAATCATCCAGTAGGCCCCAGCAATTCCAATAGGATTTACACATCCAGGAGTCTTTTAGACTTCGGGTCACAATCGCAATAATGCCAAAGAGCAAGGGTGCAATCCTAGGCATGTTTAGAGAAAAAACAGTCCTACAGCTCCCAATGCATCTGACCAGCATGGGTGGCTGGAATTGCTGGGAATTCTGAGACCCTTTTCTGTCTATGTCTAGGATTGTGCCCCAAGTAACTCAAAAGTGAGTTGGTGAAGCAGGTGGGTAACTTTATTAGGTTCCTATTCTATCTTTTTATAATCCGTTTGACTAACTAAACTTATTTAGACAGCTTTTTTGAGCCATCAAGATGCCCACTGAAACATTCAACTTGCTATTTTATAAAAGTAAAAATTGCTTTTATGTTCCTTATATAATTTCATTGTGCATTCCAGTTAGAAGTACTTCAGAAGGCATTTGCTTTTCTCTACCAGAGCCCATATTAGCATAACTCCAGATTTCTGATGGATCATATCAATTAATTGGCCCATTTGCACAATGTCAACAAATCTTTGACCAAATGCAAAGTAACTATTCCAATGTGGAACAGCGTGTTCTCTAGGCCGACTTTGTGGCTTTCTGTATGCACCTGGTGGGCCACGATGGGAAGAGAATGCTGGATTAGATGCTTATGCTCTGAGGGGCACTCTCCATTGCATGTTTCGGCCTGACAAAAGTACTACAACTTCCAGCATTCCCAGTCATGTATGCTGACTAGGGATGCATAGGATCACACCCTGTGTTCCCAAGGCTGGTGCCCAATCTCTTAACTACAGCCCAGGGGTAGCCAAGGTCAAATTCACAGCAGCCCAAATTTCTGAGAAAAATGGCATGATCCAATAGAGGATTAGACAAACAAAATTCCTACAACTCCCAGCATTCCCTGCCAGTGCTGCATGCCCACTCAGAGATAACCACGATATGATTCAGTGGTGCTGATTCCCTGATGTTTATCATTATTTCTAGGGCTTTTTCTGTACTTCTGGCTTATGGCATGCTTCTGAAAAGGGTACTATTTAAAAAGTGCAAAGCTATGTGACAAACATCATGTATGAATTTATAGCACCCCAACATGAAACTGGTTATTCTAGTTACTGTCTATTTATTTGACTAAATATTTATAGGACTTCTACCCCAGCATCTTGGCCAACGCCCTCAAAAGATGCCTTTATATAACTTGAAAAGTTAATGTTTATTTTTAAGTTAAAAATGCAGAGGTTTTTGAGATTTACATGTTACAAGCCCCTCCCTGGGAGTGCTAACTTAAAACATGAACTCCTTTTCTAAACAAGAGCTTAGCTTTACAAGTATTGCTACTGACTATGGGACTTCATAAAAATGTGTTCAAATGCAAAACATGGTTCCCAACATCCCACCTGGAAAAAAATCCTCTGGTTTCAGTTGGAATGTGTCTCTTGCAGCAGGCATCCAGAGGGTTCACATAACACATTACCTCTCCCCCTGGGAATTTTTCCTTTGCACTGCAGGTAAAATTCCCCTGTGCCTGACAGTGGATCAGGCTCAGTGGCAGCGGGTGGCGGGCAGGTGTTCCCCTCCTCTTTCCCCCCTTCCCCCTCGGCCTTCCGGCAGCACGCCAGGAGCGCAGAGCAAAGCAAGATGACAGAGGCTGAACGCTGGCACTTTTGCAGCTGTCGGCTATTTCTCTGCCCGGTAGTTTTGCTGATGGTGGCCAAGCAGGATTGCCTGGCATCAGCAGGACACTGGGGTGCAGGGGAGAAGGCAGGGCTGCCTTGTGCTGGCTCAGGAGCATGGGCAGCCATGGGGCCGCTGCGCTGCTCGCCCCGGTCCAGCCGTGGCGCACCGCAGCCGAGTGGCGCAGAGAGCACCTGTGCTGCAACTGGACGGGGGGAGCAGGCCGCTCCAAGGAGCATCGCTTGCCATTCTCTTATCATTCCGTTTGTATGCTGCCCCACAGCCCATGGCGTTCTCTATTATATGGCCCGGTGCATGGATCGTGCAATCAGAAAGGCAACTTTTGTCGATCTTAGATTTGCTGCTATATATGGAAGAGGAGGTGATCTCTGATGCATGACAGAACCCGAGATAGCAGCTCTCCTGAAGCACTTAAAGGCTTAGCCCTCTGCATGTTTAGGCAGAAAAAGGCCTCAACACTCAACCTGCCACCGCCTTTATTCTGCCTGTACAAGCCTAGGATTGTGCCTGGAGTAGCGACTGCATTTTCTTATGACGCAGAGGAAATAGGGCCCCGAATGTGCTTCCCTGTGTCCTGGGCAGGCCACCAGAGGCTTGGAGAAGGCTCCCAGCGGTGTCCTCGCTCCTGCATGAGTGCCGGGCCTGAATAGCTGAGCGCTACCTGGGGTGCTAAGAGCCGTGGGAAGAGCAGCAGCGCTCTGCTTGGCCCCGGCCTTGCTGGGTGGAAGTTGGCATGTTAATTTCAGTTCTTCTCACGTAGCCTTGTTTTGGGGCATTGTGAGAAATAAAAACAGCCACTCCCAGAACACTGGCAAAAAGGGAAGACTCAGTTCAGCCTTCCATAGAGGTCCTTGCTGGGTCCCTGGCTAGTGTCCAAGGACACTGCCTGCTTGAGCCCAGGCCTAGCTGTGAAAAGCTTAAGGGACTGAGAAAGTAAGGAGCTTTAGCTTTGGGTTCAGCATAGCTAGCTGGGGCATGCTGGGAGTCGTATGCTGGGTTTATGTGCATGTGTCTCTCAACATGGATAGGATTGCACCGGAAGGCACTTTCAAATCTTCCTCAGGTTTCAGGATTTCTTACCACAAAGTCTCTTGGTTAAAGACTCTTGGTTAAAGACTTTTGGTTAAATCTCGCGATTGTTCCTTCTGCGCAGTTTCTGATAGTTGGCATTGCAGCTGTTGGGGAAATTCAGATGAATCCTGGTTGAAAAAGGTTGCTTATATGTGCCTTTGTCTTATAAAATCAAACCCGCAACATCTCTGCACCTCTTTCTCAGAAAGTACCAGAATTCCAAGACAGGTTTCTGTTTAGTGTTATGTTCAAGCTGTTCCTTTAAGAGATGGCTACTACATTTGGTTGGAAAAGCCTTTGCAGAAAGCAGCTCCCAAGGCTATTCCTGGGCTAACAGCAAACAAAACTGATAAGGAGTCCAGACAAGTTTTTCTAGCAGTATTGCAATCACCCTCATTTGCATGCCAAGACCCACAATAATCTTTGTGCCTCAGTGATCATTATGTTACTTTCTTGTAATCAATGCTATTGTATTAAGTCTCTTCTGATCTCTCACACTCTTTCTCACTGTGTTCCCCTTATTTTGTCATCACCTGACCAGCTGCTGTGTCATCTGAATCAGAACCTGTAAAACACTCTGTATATGTTCTAAAAGCTTGTAGTTGGCTGTCAGGACCACTACCTGGTAGCCTGCTGTCGAGAGTAACTGCAGGGGGCCCGGGTGATCTCATCAATGAAAACGCTGGGGTTCAAGGTGATTCAGTCTTCCCTGCGGGTCCGAGTGTTTATTCTTGCCATTGGTAAGGAGACTCTGACACAGCCGACTTGGTACCCTCCAGATGAGGCTGAGTACACGTGCCAGCCCATCTTCCCTGGCTAGCCATTTCCTGTGCTGGCTGAGGATGGTGGGAGCTGTAGTCCAATGCAACCAGAAGGTGCTGGTCAGGAAGAGCTGGTGCAGAGGCCTGTTAATTCCAGAAGTGCCAGTCGCAGACTAGGAATAATGTACTAAAATGTCAAAAAGGCTGCAGTCCCATGCATACCTGGGAGCAAGCCCCATTGCAGCTAATTTCTGGGTATTTATTTATTTAAAACATTTTTATGCCGCCCCCATCGTAACGAAGCCTTGGGATGGCTTACAACAGTAGACAGGCAGGGGAATGTACTGCGTCCACCCAAGACATTCATTTAGACGTTGTCATGTCCATTCCACAGACATACGAAGTTCAGCAGGAATAAAGTTATACTGGAGCTCACAAAGCTAGCTCATGGTGATTTAGACCATAGTTTGATTTAGTTCTGCATGATCTGTTCTGCGGCACCAACGCTTCACTGTCTCGGGCAGTTTTCCAGTCCAACCACCTGGCATGTAGGCAGAGATGGTGTGGTTTGAACCTCTGACCTAGTGCAGACAAAACCTGTGCTGTCCCTGAACTATAGACCCTTAAGGACCTAATTAGTTTCTTGTTCCTTCATTTAACATATCCATAGGCTGCCACTTGGGGTACAGCTTTCACAGCACAGCATTTAGCAATGAAATGGCAATGCACTAAGGTACGTTTGAAGCTTCCAAGCCTCACGAATATCACATCTGCAAGAAGCACAGGAGCCCAAGAAGCAGTGGCATATGCACTTTAAAGCAAGATGGTAGGGAGTAGATGAGTTTTCCATGCATGTTTGTGTTGTAAGCCGCCCCGAGGCTTCGGCAAGGGGCAGCATAGAAATGTAATAATAATAATAATAATAATAATAATAATAATAATAATAATAATAATAATGTTTGAGGCTCGTGCTGTATGGGCCATTCATAGTTCCATAGAAAGGGATGCAAGGGCACGATCTCCTTGCCTGCTAACTAAATTGATCTTACTAGCTTTGGTTACTTCCTGTCCCACCTGATACTGTTAAACTTGGCAGGCGTTATGATGGATTTAAAGTGGTAAGGCCATATTGGTGCTAAACCTCTGTAGCAACATCAAAGCCATCACGTAAAATACTTCATAAACTCTTATTCCTCACAAACTCCAGCTTCCCATATCCATCACCTTCCTGAATCCCCTCTGCTTTGAGGTCGAATTCCTGCCCCTTGCTCAGGCTTCAAATGAAGGCCAGGCGATGTATTTGAGACACTCATTGGTCTGGCTGTTTTAAGTATTGAGTGAATCTGATGATTTCATGGCCCAGACCTGCTTCTCGTTGCATGTCACAGTTCCTGCTCCTGATTGTCCTCTGATATTCCTTTTGGTGGGCTGACAAGTCCCACATGGTCCTCTGGGCACTGCAAGGTTAGAACTTTCCCCAGAGAGACAGGAGTGGTAGATACACAAAAACGCAGCAGTGAAATTAGCATTGGTCCCAGCTGTTGGTGTAGTAGTTAAGAACATGGATTTGGGGCTCAGGTGATCTGGTTTCTGGTCCCCACTCAGCCATGGAGCCCGCTGGGTGACTTGGGGCCAGCCTAACCTACCTCCCAGGGTTGTTGTTGTGCAGGTAAGACTGAAAGTAGCAGGAGGAGAACAATATAAGCTGCTTTGAGTTCTTTAGAAAAGAAAAAGGCAGGATAGAAATCCAATAAGTAAATCATGTTAGCATAGCTTGGGTTTATTTTAACTGATATTGTATCCTGTTTCAGGGACTTGGCATCAAATCACCGTTAACACTGTATTTTAAATGTTATTTTTTAATATTTATGTGTGAACCACTTAGGGATTTTATTGTATGAAGCAGTATACAAGTATTATTAATAAACAATGCTTTTTAAAAATTGGTACAGGAAGCAAAAGGGAAAAGAAGAAGAAATGCCTGTATGTTCCCCTGGCCTTGTGTGGCTTCTGTTCTGCTTAACCAAAGCCTGAGTTTACCAAAGTATGACGACGGACAACAAGCAACTGTATGATCTTTCTCCAAGGCTGATACAAGATGTTTGCTTTAATCCAAAGGAATCCAAACACAAGACAACGCTGGAGCCGAGAAGCACAACGTTTTGCCCCTTCTGGCACGGAAAGCAAAGAGCAAAGAATTCAAACAGTGCCTAGAACAAGGGCAGCCAGGTCATCCTCATTGCTTGGAAACTGGCCTCCATCCTGAGCTGTCTGGAAGTTCACCGAGTACTCCGAGTACCAGCAGATGAAGGTCGCTGCCAAGTGGTTTGTTCTTTTTCCTTTTAGAACCACCGTCGTGTCTGTGGTTGCAACAAGCATTGCTACGCAGAGCAAGCGCTCTCCTGGCATTTTTTTGTATTCAGCCTTGTATTTTAGAAGCCCTTTACCAGGATAATTTGTTAAGCACAAAACCTTGGCATGGAAGTGGTAGTGAGAGTGCTGGGCTGGGGACTGGGGAGATCTGGGATCTAGGCCCCCACCTGGCCATGCAGCTCACTGGGCGACTGGACCGGTCACAGTCTCTCAGCCTGACCTACCTCACAGGGTTGCTGTTACGAGGGTAAAATGAAGCCTTGGGTCCCTTGCAGGAGGAAAAAAGGCGGGATGTAAATGCAATGTAATAAATGCAGTGCAATAATAATGGTATGCCTAGAATAAGGGCCACAGTTTGTATAGCTATCACAATCGCAGGAGCTGAGTGACCTATGTGAATTAACCTGGGATGACTCTTAACTAGGGTGGCCACATTAAGTCTGCAGTCCTCTAGATGAAGGGCTGCCAGTTCAAGTCTGGTTAGAAGAAAAGGTGCCCTCAGAAGGGCCTTGGAGCTTCCCATCGGCAGCCTCTGCCTAGCAGGTCATCCATCTCCGCCACGAGGGTGCCACTGCTGTATTTTTATTTAAATTGCAGTAATTATGCCCTGATTTGCATCGACGCCTGTCAAATGGCGCATGCAGCTTCCATGCAGCTCTGTGTCCCCTGCTGTCGTCTGGGGCTGGATTTCCTCACTTGGGACTTTCTGGGACTGGCAGCCCTCCTCTTCCCATTGACAGGCCAGAGTGGGCTAATCAAATTCCCCCCAGGCGCCAAATGAAGCCAGATAACACCAGCTCCATTCCTCTCTTCCGAGCCAGGCAGGCAGAGGTACTTGGGGACATGCAACTATCAGAAGGAAAACGGATGCAGCTTTCTATGAAATTGCACTTGAACACAATTGGCTTTCCAACTATGTGCCGCTTATCCATCTTCTGGATTGCTTCAAAGTAGTGGCCCAAATCCAGAGGATTTAGTCATGCTGAAGTCCCACTGAAGCAAGCAGGACATGGCCACTGTGATTAATTTATGTCCTCTTAATTTCAATGGGACTTCAGTGTGACTAACTTTCTTTGGATTTGGGCCAGTGCATTTTCAAGTAGCTGGAGCCATTGTGGGTGTCAAAGCAAAGATGCAGAAATGCAGACATGGGTAAACAAAAGATTAATTCAGGGAAAAGCTGAAGAGACCTCTTCTACTGGAAGAAGCAAAATAGCCTGCATACTGCATTACCTTCGCTTCGATGGCAAATGCTGAGGAGCAGAGCCAAAACCCAAATGTTGCAGAAGTCCATAAAGGTTGCCAAAGGTTCTCTTAGTCCTCCAATAGGTGGGCCCAAAAAAAATTTCCATCACTGGAAAAGATTGCACAAATTTTGTTCCAAAACTCAGGGTTCTGCAGAGCCCTCAACCATGATAAAGTATTTCAGAGGCCCTTGTCTTTAATTTGGTTTTTTAAAAAAATGATGTGTTGAGTTCCATGGCTTTGAAAGGCTTGTTTCTACCCTTGTGGGAATGAATAAAACAATGGTAAAACTGGGCACAGGGGGTGTTAGGAGCCAAAGTGATCCCGCCAGATGCTGTTTACTCATCACATCCATAGATGCTTAGCCTGATATCTGCTGCATACATTTCATGTGAAAAAGGATCATGGAAGATTAAAGGACAACATTTTATCTATTTCCATAAAAGCCAGGTTACTCACTTTCCTTAACATCACCACAAACAGGATTGCAAGACAATAGCACCCCCGTTTTTCCAAAATCCCTTTACCAACCTGATTTTCAGAAACTTTTTTTCCAGTTAGAACCTTGTGACATAGCAATTTTTTAAAATCATAGCTTTCATGTGGAGCAGCACTTATTAAGCTTCTCTTTGGGGTCATTTTGGCCTGAAATGTGCAACTCTTCTGTGGTGTTTTGTAGCAAATAAGAATAATGGAGCTATGGAAAATTAGTGCCATTCAGGGAGAGCTACCGGATAAGGCGGTAGATGCTATCCAAATCCCCAGAGTATTGCATTAAATTGTGGCATTCTTGCACATCACAGCTTTATGATGCTGATGTATATACAAGTACTGCACAGCTCACAATCTGGGGCAGAGTGTAGTTGATACCTAACACTACATTTATAGAGTTGCAAACGGTATCTTGTTCACCATCGTGTCTGTAGCTTGGGAACTAGTTAAGAAAAAACCAGGTATGGTGGAACCCTGAAAACAACAAGCCAGAAATTCTGCACCCCCGGCATTCCTCCTCTACAATTCCAGATATGTGAACAGCAGCAGTTCTGGTTTTCTTCCCATCTGGCACTTTTAATGTATATAGAAATGATAGATCCCCCTTTCTCTGAGGCATAAAGGTGCAGCAATTCCAATCATCAGACCCAAGCCAAAGATTATTCATTAATACACTAAGACCAGAAGTGACCAAAATCTCCACATATGCTTCCAAATGTATGATTGATTGATTGGTGACATATTTATGCCTCTCCTAAGAGTAGGTTCTCCAAGCTGCCTCCAGTAAAAAGAAATAGATTGTAGCCTAGCGTCTGACATTCGATTTGGTTTGTTTTTTTCCATTGCCTTTTTAAATGCCTCTATTGTATGAAAGCTGAAGAACCCATGATGATGTGAAGGTCCCAAAATAATCTCTTCCTACTGGACTAAGGACACCAAAAGAAGGGGCAAGCCTTGCCTCTGGAGTAGACACAGTGCAGAATTGTGCAGCAGCATTGTCTCCGTGCAGCTGTTCTGTGCATCGCACTCATGCAGTTGTGCAATGAGGTGATTGTGCGACAGTGGCAAGTTCTGTGGGATTTGTGGTGGTCATAATTACGTAATGTGCATTTTAGTGGCACAGTAACTTTGGTTATTTTTTGAAATAGTGTGGGGTCTTATCATTTGTGTTGGTTTTTGTATTTAAGTTGTCTATATTACTAATCTGGATAACTTAGGCACGACGACAGAGGAAGACCTTAGTGAAAGCATGACTTTTTGGAGAAAACATTTACTTAATAAATTTCATCAGGTATATTTTGTTTGTGTGTCTTTCAGATATGACATTTAATCCCAATGCCAGAGTAGTACAGTCCATTTTTCAATTGAGAGATGTTTCAGAGACCAAAATATTGCCCTTTTCTCTCAGGCAGCATAAGAGTTAGTTGAGACATTTACTTATGATCCTCTGGCTGTATCTTGTGATTTTTAAAAACAGCCTGATGGTGAGCCATGAGTTCTGTCTCATGATACACAAGCCTGATTTTATATCACTTGTACATTTTTATAGATGTCATAGTGGTGATTTAGAGGAAATGTGCAAAAGGACTGAGGAATGTAAGCAGTTTCTTCTGCTGAGTGAGACCAAGAGTGTGTTTAGCCTAGTGTTTTCAGTCTGCAGCCAGTGGAAAAATACTCATTCATTTATACATTGAATTTCTATCCTGCCTTTTTCTTTTTTAAAGAATTCCAGGCAGCTTAGATCTGCCTCCTCCTGCTGCTCTCAGTCTTATGTCCACAACAACAACGCTGTGAGGTCGGTTGGGCTGAGAGTCTGTGGCTGGCCCTGAGTCACCCAGTTGGCTCCATGGCTGAGCGGGGACTCGAACCCAGGTCGCCTGAGTCCCAGTCCCAGGCTCTTAACCACTACACCACACTGGCTCTCTCATGTCTACACATAGTGGGGATAGCCACCTTCTGGGAGTTGTACCCCAAATCTCTAAATCACTGGTATCCAGCACTGGCCTAAGACATTTTCCTGCCTGGAGCAAAGGGCAAGATGGCATCTCCCTCACTCCCATGCCTAACAGTTGACGAACTTCACTTCAGTGCTTGGCAACAACACGGCATCTCCTGCTGTGGCTGTAGCAGGCGGCCTCAAGTAGGAGGGGACGTGTTCCAGGGCAGGTCATGTGGCACACGCCACGTTGTCCTCCAAGATCGTGCGGCCCTCTTTGCCACCGCCACCCCGGCATCTGCTACCCAAGGTGACTGCCTCACCCTGCCTCTCGGTAAGGCTGGCCCTGTTCCACTGTGGAGCATAAAGGTTCAAGGCTGCAATCATAGCTAATAGCCTTTGATAAAGCCATTTTCTATGGATTTCTCTAATCTTCTTTAAAAGTCATGCGATGCTAAAGGCTGCTGCTAGATCCTCTGTTTTAGGACACCCACAAGCACTGAAAAAATAAAGAGTGAAAAATTCGTAGTAGACATGGGGATAAGGTCAGGAATTTAATGGGCAAGCTTCACTATCATGACTTCCAAGTGAATAAAAGCTAGCCAGGGAATGGAATTGCCTCCTCTCATGTCGCCCATACCAACCTGCTCAATTCTAGTCCAAAGTGCTCTCCGGAGGAGGGTTGATGGCAGGCAGGCCCTGGGGCTGCATGAATACATCTGGAAAGACTGGAACCGATTTTGGAATCAGACAGTAGCCAGAGCCAAGAGTTGTAACTACCACCCGTATATGAAATGCTCCTTATCAGGATGAATATAGATAGGAATCTTGAAATATCTTGGCATTTCAAAGTTCAGTGAGCAAGCGCGCAAGCCAGAGAATACCATCCAACTATTTTTAGACTAGTGCCTAGAGAGAGGCACATTGTAACTCACTTTAGACCTTCCAAATGACAGGAGCTCTATAAAATGTCAATCCCTTTTATTTACTATCTGCCACCACCAGCTGGGCATAGAAATCTATGTCAAGGGGAGACTCCTCCTCTGTGGTGGGATCAAAGGGAGATGCCGGGCTATAAATATGATGGCACATTGTCACATCGGCCATGACAAATGCAGAATGGTTGTCAGGATGTAGGAATGCTAGCTTGGGTTGCTTCCCAGTGACATAACCAGACCTTACTACAGCTTCAGCGTAATCGTTGCAAACAGTCAGATGGATGACTGGTAGAGGGGCCATTCTGGTGTCAGCAGCTTGCGCACGTATGCAAGGAGGTCTTCGCACGGCAGCCACTTCCTGGACAGTCCCCCCGCTCCCCCCATCCGTGCTTGCAGGGAAGCAGGCAAATTCCTCTCCTTGCTGCATTGCCACAGAGTGGCCACCGGCAATTCTGCCTGGCGTCCCACCGCATCAGCTGCCCTTGTTCCTGGGCGTCAGCTGATGTGGGCACAGGAGGCAGTGTGCTTCCTGGGGGTAATCCGTGACCTCTGCTGAATGAGGTTGGGTACGTAGGAAGGTGCAGGCCCAGGTTCTCCCAAGAAGTGGCCATGAGCATCAGCGTACCTACAAGTCACTCTTGCGGCCCCCGACAGGCTGCCCGCCCAGCCAGATTCGATTTTTATTTCTTAGGACTTTTCATTAATCTGAGAGCAGAACTGAGATCCTGATCTGCACTCTGGCGCCTAACATGAGAGCCTTGTCCTATCTGTGTTGCCTGGAGCTGGAGAACAAATTCCCTGGCCGTGGCCTTGCGGTGGTTTCTCAGTTGCCAGTCTTCTGTCCCCGAGGAGGCAGAGATGGGATTTGTCTGTGAGAGTGGATCTGATTGGCGCACTTCAGGAAGCTAAAAATAAGTGGCACCTGTTCAAAAGTTGTTAGAAGATGTTGCTGTTTCACACAGATGCCTTCTTTGATCATTGTAGTTTGGGGAGAGCACCGCCCCTGCCCACGTGGTCCCCATGCGTGCGTGGCAAGCCGCTCGGAGTTTGACCCCGCACTGAAGTGGTGACATTGGCCTTGGCATGTGTGAAGCTGACCAGGACACAGAGTCCAACGGAAAGTACAAAAGGACTTAGTGGGCCTGTTTCATGTTTACAAATCCACAAGAAAGTGGGATTATATTATTAAGAGTGACAGCTAAGGAGAATCATGTCTGTCTCTGTTTAATCTTCCATGCAGGAGAATGTAACTAAGACAAGGGCAGGGTATCGTTTCTAGGGATCACAGCTTTGATGCAGCTGTAGGAGGGAGAGTACAGATTGCTCTGATCTTGCGTCGGCCAGTGTGAAGGACAGCCTCACACTTGTCTGGTATATTTGTGAACCTTTGCCCAGCACCCTCATATTCTATGCAGAGATGACTTCATCTTCAAATCCAGGTTGTTTGGGCAATGTTGAACATGCAGACAGTGTGCAGTTCACAGATGTATTATGGTAATTAGGTATTAATTAGACCAGCTTTCTTTGCAGGTCACTTGACACTTGCTTCAGGTCTAGCCATATTAAATCATGGATTCGGGCCAGGTTGCAGAGAGAGTGTTCTGCAATGGTTACTGCCACTGCTCCAGTTATTGATCTTCAAGACATCCCTGGCTTATGGTGACTGTATGAATGATGGCCCTCCAAGATGTCCTGTCCATGGCAGCCTTGCTTGGCTGTTCTAAATTCAAGGTTGCGGCTCCCTTTATGGTGCCAGTCTTATCCATCCTTTCCTTTTCTTCTGTCTTTGACTTTCCATGGCATGATCGTCTTCTTCGGGAAGTCTTGTCTTCTCATGTTGTATCCACAGTACGACAGTCTCCATTTTGTCATGTTTGCTTCAGGAAAGCTTCGGTTTGATTTGATCTAGGACTTGTTTGTTCAACTGTTGGTCCAGGGAATTCGCAAGGCTCTCCTTCAGCTCTGTGCTTCGAACGCATCCATGTTCTTCCTGTCGGTGTTCTTCACTGCCCTGCTTTAATGGGGAATAATGGGTGAACAGAACCAGCAGCATATTACACAAGTCATAGTCCTAGATCAGCACCTTGTTAGCTGTCTGATAATACGGCCCTAGTAAAAAAATAAATCAAGTCCAGAGTCAAGTGTCCTCCGATGGTCTGCAGCATTTTCATGGCCCACCCGAACAGAGCTCACAGATCACCAGTCTGAGGAATGAGACTGCAAGGCACTGTGTGGGGTCCTATAACTAGCACATTTTAGCCCCCATAACTCATCAGGGCACCATCGTGATGAATGTAGCAGTTATGTTCATTGCTGTCTTTAGGATATTGCTGAAAGAATATCCTTGCGAGGACAGGTTGCTTTCCTTCAATGGATATGTTGTCGAGACTTCTTTGTGCAAGATTGGTTGGGAGGCTGTATCTTTTGTTCAACACAGAGACGATCTTTTTTCAAGCACTAGTTAGTACATTTTTCAATTAGACTGCAGAGTCTGCTTTTTTGGTGCATGTGTTCATGGGGGGAGGGGGTTGTCAGTGTAAGTAGCAGTGCCGATAGATAGTCACAAGAAAAATATCACTAAGAAAGAGCTACTTGTCTATTAAAATTACAACCAATAATTCGATGTTCCTTCAATCATGAAAGGTGATAAAATGGTCAGGAGTATTCCCTGTCAAACTAGACAGGATACAGAAGAAACAAATGTTTTCCCATTGTTTCTGCTTTGATGACTTAATTAATTTATTTCATTTCTATACTCAGCATCCTCCATATAACTGAAGCTCTGGCATAAGGTGAGGGGTGTGTGCTGAACTCCTGGTTCATCCAGGAGCAATGATGTAGCTGCTAAAAACCTTATCCTGTGCTCTTTGTTTTTCACACACACAATGGGCTCCTCAGTTGCCTTCTTCTCCATATGGAAAAATATACTGGATTCATCCATCCTTTCTGTGCAAGCAGAAAAGCAGACACAGAAGTCTTGATTGGAAAGCTTTTCTATGGGGAGACAGTTAATAACCATCCACCACATCACTGGGTAGGTTCATACGACATGAGAAGCCAGGGTGAAATCTTACCACTGTAGGTATGTTGTATCATCCAGATCCAGTCCTGGAGGTCCTTCAGGCTAGTTTTCTGAAATCATGGAGAGAATTCAAGAACTGTTCTAATTTTTCCACATTTCACCAAGGCTTCTCTGGTCATCTGGACTCAGGACTGTCTTTTTACTATTCTTAGCATGGAAACACCATAGAGTCCCCTGGCAAGAACAGCCACAGAAATGGTTGCTTCTAGCTTTCAATCTCTGCTGCCTTCAGCTCCTTAGAACAGACACATCATTGCTCACTTGATTCCCATTGGCCAAGCATTGTGTTGCTTATGAAAATACCTGGAGGGGGAAGTGGCCAATTGTGGCAAAGCGGTTTATTTTCTTTTAATAAGAGTCGCGGTGTGGCTGGTGCTGCTGGGAAGTGCCGCAGATGTGCGAGGTCTCTGGGAGAGGGAAGCAGGCACAGCCGGGAGGAGGCTGCTGCAGTCCTTAAGCAAAAATAGGGAAGGGACAGGAATTTTGCTTGTGGGAGCTGCCGGTTGTGTGGCAAGGCTGGGGAGATGGATCAGGGAGTGTGGAAGCCACACTGCCCAGGTAACCATGTGATAATCCGAGCAGGAAGTCTGGGCAAAAATGGATGCACCATGAAAGCAATGCAGGGATATTTGCCATGTTATATGAGCTCAGCCATTGTCGATTAGGAATCCCCAGATGGCAACAGAAAAATAGAAGCACAATCTTTTAGAAATAGTCATGAAATGGTGTGGGTATGAGAGCTGATACTTGTCATCAGTGGTGTCCTGGGCTGTACCCATTGGGTTCCAACATCATTTGCACGACTGCTTCCTAGACAGCAGTAATCTTAATCACAAAAGCTGCAGTACCCGAGAAAGCCCATTGTTTCCCATTGTTAGGATATTGCTGCTTGAGTAATGATAAAATTCAATATGCTTTGAGAAACACTGATATCTGGATCTTGCTCAAAACTTGAGGAATAGCTGCACATTTCTTATGCACTCTCCCTACAACTAAGACATTCCACCTTGCCAAGTCTGCACTGTGAAGAGTTGAGAACTGTAGCCTTGGCAGTTATTCCAACATAGAAGCTTTTCATATTCTGGGTTTAGAGCACAGTCCAGCCAAAGGCGACTAAGTGCAGTTCAGTCTCATTGAAAGCAATGCATTCTGTGTGTCAGTCAATGCATCGGTCGTGCCTATGCTTTTCCATTCATGACCTTGGAGCATGAAGCGAGCGTTGGTGACTTGGTGCGAGAAGCCAGACCTATGGAGACAGATGTATTGAGGCTCCAGCAGGTTGTCTCGCAGGTTGTCTCGCTCCTTGCCATCAATCATTGTGCAGTGTGGGATGCACCATAACTCCCTGCCATCATCTGCATCACAAGAAAGGCAAGTGAGAGCAGAAAAGTGGAACATGATTCAGCAGGGACCCTGTGCTCTCACCACAGAAAGGGTTCTCTGCTCTGCCCTGAATGAGAATAGAGCACTTCGATCAGGGCTCCTCTGCATGAAGCCTTTTAACCCTCCACTTTACTGAGCCTTCTGCTCCTGGATTCCATGAGGGATTAAGATTGGCTTCTTTACATGTGTCTCTCTTCCCCAAGCATTGTTCTTTCTGTGCCTTTCTGAATGCTCCATGACATGATTTTTTATTTTTTTTAATGTTTATTTTTAAAATTTCTGTAATGTTTTGGGAATTTTTCTGAATTTTTGAATGATTTTTTTATTTTTTAACATTTTTGAAAATCTAATTCAAAGATTCAGATAAAAATCCAGGGTGGCACTGTGATACAGCAGAATTGTGCAAACACGCAGCCTTCTCATTCTGGTTCATTCTACCCTGTTCCTTAGTCTAAAAAGAGAAAGCTGCAAAAATGGTTACAGAGAACAGGAGAGGGCTTGGAAGATGATGACATCAAGTAATACACCCACAAACTACCATGACTCAAGGTGCAAAAAAGTGCCTTGGGCAGAGAAGTCTTGGGAATGGTTTGCTTGTTAGATTTATATCCCACCTTTTTCTTTTTTGGAGAACTCAAGGTGGCTTACATCATTCTCTTCTTCCTGCTCTCAATCTTATCCCCACAACAACAACCCTGTGGGGTAGGTTGGGCTAAGATTCTGTGACTGGCCCAAAGTCACCCAGTTGGCTGCATGGCTGAGCGGGGACTAGAACCCAGAGCCCCTGAGTCCAAGATCCATGCTCTTAACCACTACGCCACACTGGCTCTCACTTGTGGGCAGACCTGGCCAACTCTCCCATGACTGACTCCAAGGGAAAGCCTCAACAAGCAAACTGTAGCCCCACAGAAACTCTCTTAGTTAATCAGAAATGCCAGTATAAAAGTGAAAGAAGAAGAAGGCCCATGTTAGCCAAAGGGCCGCTGTGGTTGCATTGCCTGTCTTCCTCCAGTTCATTGTCCCAAGCCATTATTTCTCTTTCTTGATGTTCATATAATTATGGACTATTTTCAGAACAGTTCATAATAGCCTCTTGCAGGCAAACACTATATATTTCGCTCCACCAATGTTATGCTCATGTGGTTGCTTCCCACAATGCATTTCTGTCTGCGAGAGCTTTCCTGCCCAGCTGCACTGTGTCTTGATGCAGACGCATCTGACCCACTATCAGGGCGATCGCTTGTGTGGATAAAGGTCACGGGCAGGATCCCTTCCTGCGTCTGTGTCCCAGTGGGAGCAGCCCCTTTTTCAGTGGAGAACGTGTGGTTCCACACGCAACCTGTAGATGAACAGAAATGCTTGTTTCTAGAATGGGGAAGGTGAGCGGCACCGCCCCACTTTCTGCATTTGTGTTTGTTTCTGGGCTTGCAGAGCCACAAAATTCCTGTTGCACAAGTGGCTGCTGCTGCTAGTGCAAAAGACACACAAACAAGCCAGCAACAGAAGGAGCCCAGCGTCAGTGCAGGAGACTGTCCAGTGTGTGAACAGGCTGATCAGAGCTCAGCTCTGCCATCTTGGGATTACCACTTTTCAAAAGAAAAACCAGCCAGACCACCCACCCCTCTCTCCCTTCAGCTTTGAGACTTTGCTTCAGTTCTGTTATCATGGGAATAGGTTTTGTGGTACTTTTCTTTGAAAGCTGCCTTGCAGGGCTTGAAATGTCAAAAGAAAGAAGGGAAATAGTGTGGCTCTAGCATACACAGGATTAATGTATTACAAATTATTTTGTAGATTACTGTATTGTATTCTTTTAAGTATTGTATCATATAGACTCCTTTTAAATGCACGCCTTTGTAGTCTATGTTTAACTGTTTGTAATTCATGTCAAAAATAGTGATAACTGGACAGATGAAAAATATAATAAATAATAAAAGAAATGCAACATCTGAACAGCAGCAATGCTTCCCCATTAGGTTTGAGCACTAGCACCTCATTTTCTTATTAAACTAATGAATCATTGCCAGTAGATGGCACTTGTTTCTTTACAGATCAGACAGCCAAACTAGTTTAGGGTCTTTTGCATATATGGGGCACCTGGGGCGGATGAGCTTTCCTCTCCAAGTGGACTCCTTGCAGCTTGCCCTTCCTATCCTGTTTTCAGAGTGATCTAACCCTTAACATACCCTTTGAATCCAACTAACCTTCTTCCGTGAAGCGCTTTCTTCTACCGCTCTTAAAGAACATAAGACAGATATCTGCTCTTAATACTACTGTGACTGGCCTGTTTCCGTCCTGATGTTTAAAAAAGGGTTCAGCTAATACTCTATCCAATTTAAAAAGCGGATTTAATGACCCAGTTTGATTACTTAGCAGCTGCCTAAAGGCTGGATCTGAAAAAATACGATTGGCTCGGGAAGAGATAAATTGAAGTAAAAACCTTTATGGAAAATGCTTTTGTTCCCTGTGCAAAATATTTCAGCCTATCTCCAGATTTCTTCATTCATGCAAAACATTTTTTTCCTGATACTACAAGTTTCCTACTTCTGTTTATTCCTGCTGTAAGGTCATTCAGTATTCTTGGTGGTTAAGATAGCTCCATTCATCTAGAGCAGCTTCGGTCCATATTTTAAATTTAATCAGCAATGTTGACTCAAGTCATTCAATTACTGCTGGCCCTGCTTTCAGAATGGTAAAGCTCAGGGATGTTGCTGCATTCCCCCAAGATCACTTGGTGAATCGCTGTGATTTAGAGCTCGTTCATGCAGCTGATTGCTCCTTCCCCGAGTCTTTCTCAGTGGGTGGGCTCTTCTGGAACCCGGGGAGCACTGTGGGTGCCCTCACAAAGTGACTCTCGGGGTGGGGGGCTTCCTTATTCATAACATGGCTACCAAGGTGGGCATGCCAGGCCCCAAATTTCCCAGGCAACAAACAAGTGACAGTGGAAGAAAAACTACCACTCCAATAACCTGAGTATAAGACTGGTGGGTTCTGACCTCCAAAACCCACATAAAAGGGCACTGGAGGATAGCATTTTGCAGCCTCCTGATTAAAATAATTGTGCTTTAAAAATCTTAAGAAATAAAATAAATCAGGAGGAAATGCAGGGATGCTGCAGGTGCCGAGGGAGGTGTCCAGGGGTACCTTGATGCCCCTGAGCAAACCGGTAGGAGGCTTAGGGGACCTGTGCAAGATTCTTCACAATGTGCAGCAATCCTGGGAGTGCTTCAGCCCAGACAGCCCCATTCAATTGTCCCTTCTCTACATTTGCTCTTTTACTATTGAACCCACTGACACTGGCCCAAAAAACTTGGCCGCAGCAAATTTATTGGTCACGTGTGCTTCAGCACAACAGAAGGCAGCATGGAACTTGTAGTCACTGCAGGCTCGCTGGATCCAAGCGATCTGCATGCTCGGGAAAATTATGTGGCGCTGTCCTGCTGAGATTGTAGCACTTCGGAATGGTACCGTTATGCACACCTCACATGCATACATTTTTAAAATAAGTATGATAGGTAAATAGATAAAGGCACCCTGAGCTTAGAAAGCTAATACCTGAGAAAAAATGTGCTCCAGATTTATTTTATCTATGTAGAAATGTATAACACTTCCTTCTAGAGCCCAGAGCAGCTCACAACTGTTTAAAACTGCAGTGCACAATGGAACTATATATTGAGCTACAGTAAAGTGCAGAAACAGTAAACATACAGAGGCAAAGGCCATAGATAAAATAACCTTTAAACAAAGAAAATGTTTGGCACTCAAAAGCCTGCAGGGATACGAAGGCATTCCTCAACCAGGGAAGCGTACCAAAAACGGGGTCACCCCCAAAGGCTTCCACCATAATTCAATGCAGCCACTCTGAAGGGTTCATCTTTCATCGCCTCAGCTGTGCCTCCCTCTCATGGAGCATAGAGAAGAAAGGTCAGCAGATCAGAATGGGAGAAGGAGACCTTCAAATATCCTGGAGCTGAGCCCATAAGGGCATCCGTGCCTGTGGCTTGGCCCACAGAGAGCTGGGGTGGGGGTCAGCTGCAGCCCCTCTCCGTTCCCCTGCTCTTGGGGGAAAGGGTGTCTGCTGAGGAAGCTTGGGGAATCATGCAGATCTCTTGAGAAAGCAATGTTTTTAAGACTATCCTCTTTGTAATATGATTTTAGTATGTTGTATGATCAATAGAAGTTAATACATGGGCTAAATATCTTGCTTATAATGCAGTACATACTTTACTTTGGTTTAGGTAAAATGCAAAGCAACAGAATGAAACAAAACGAAAAGTGGCAACCTCTAACTGGTTGAAAGCTCTAATATAATAAGTGTTGTTTGCTGGGATAAATACAGTAATTGTGCTCCTGCTAAACTCAGTAATAAGGTGATGGCTGACGGTACCTCAAGGATGGAATCCTTCATGCTCCTCCCTCTTCCTGGAAGAAATTCATTTTTTAGGGTTGGTTCACACATATATAATGTATTTAACTTGATCCCTAGCCCCTACACTTTCAATGACGCTCATTGGCTTGGACCTGCTCCCTAGAATCTATTGTTCCCAGCATGGAGGTCCACCAGTGAAGTTCCCACAACCCGGGGGTGAGCCTTGATGTCCCACTTGGGAATAATTTCCGTCTGCAGTAGCCTTCCTTAGGGAAGTAGCAGTGTCTGTAAGTTAACCTTGCAAAATTGGGACCATAATGTTATGAAGAAACAGATCATCAGTTCTTGGAAAGAGCTATTTTGTAGTTCTATATTTAAACTCTCCTCCCGGTTATTTTTGAGACAGTATGAAAAAAAGAAAAAAGATATTCAGGCTTGTGTCTAAAGTACTTTCTCATGTTATCTAGACGTGTGTCCCGTATTCACTGAACCTACTCAATATTGCAGATTTTACAGTGTGCCTAAGAAACAGTTGATCAAGAAATTCATTATAATGCGTTGCATCTCACCCTTTGCATGCTGCAAGACAAAACAAAAAGATGGGATGATTCGCAAGTCATGACAACCCACCTTACGAGGAAACTATGACGGTTGGGTTGTTTCATGGAAAACAAGGTTGGTTGGCGCTCTCTTGATAGCTTGCAGGCTGGATTGTTTCATGTCAGACAATCAGGCACACTTTAGCTTGTTGTCACCTGTCTTTTCTCCTTGGTCCTCCTGTGGGCATACCGGGGTTTCCATAGCAGGACCAACTAGTCTCTTATCCTGCTGCCTTTGGTGCTTACAGCAGCTTTCCCTGCTTTCTTTGACAGGTGATGACAGGCCCTTCAAGGACCCCGAATGCATATTCCAGGGTCTGTCACTGGTTCATCTCCCTTAAAAAAAGCAGAAGAAATGTCCACGTGGCTTTCAGACCTGTTAAAATTATTTTAAAATCACATGCACATGCCTAGGTCTAAAATGACCAATGCCCTGGGGGTGTCTGACAAGTCTTACCTGATCAATGCCCTGGGGGTGTCTGCTGTCTAAATGCAGCAGAAATGGACATTGATCCAGAGAGGCTGCCAAGAGGTTTATTTTTTACTCTGCTTTCTCTTGACAGCTCTCAAAAGACATGCTATCAAGAGAAACCAAAGCTATGTGTGCTCTGTTCCTACAAGTGTGTTGCCAGCAGATCACTCCTTTCATGGTGAAGTGTGTGGGTTTTCTGGGTAGTTGTGATCTGACCTGTCAGCTTTCTCACACTTTCTCACTCTTTCCCAAGATGTGAGCTGCTGCAAAGGAGAAAAACATGGAATTTTGACAGCTAGCTAGCTAGCTGTCAAAACTCCAAGTCCTTTTAAAAGAGTTCATTTTAACAGGATTTTCAGGACTTTTGTTGTTCTTGTTGTTTTGACAGAAACATGTGCAAGCAAGCTGGCAGTGCCGTGGGCTAGCTCAGCAAG
The DNA here is from genome assembly GCF_004798865.1 of Varanus komodoensis. Lineage (NCBI taxonomy): Eukaryota > Metazoa > Chordata > Lepidosauria > Squamata > Varanidae > Varanus > Varanus komodoensis. The sequence continues at coordinate 21,785,513 of NW_025336346.1, forward strand.
AGCAGCAAGGTGTTCCCGTGGGAATCCGTTTAGATTTGCATGACATGGAAACCCGTGCAAACCCAGTAGTGTGTCCTCGAACTCAGGTGTAAAAGTGGAAGCCTTCCTAGATCAGGAGTTGTTCACTGGACTTGCCTTGTCATTTCAGTATATCAATTGGCCCATTTTTTATGTGCAGAAAGGAAAAAAAACCCAGGTCCATTAGAAACAAGGGATTCACAGCAAGGCAATATTTTATTGAGCCCAACTTTCCTGGGGATGGAAGGACCATCAACCCTGGAGCCATTTCCAGTTAAAAACATCTTGTCAGTGAGGCAGCCACATTTCCCTATTGTGCTGATGTAAATGGGAAAGAATGTTGGGATCATCGTAACACCAAGCAGTTTGGGCTATGGAAAGTTACTGAGACAAATCGGCATGTCCGAGGAGTCATGCTTGGTGGCGACCATCCATGAGAAATGGGCCTAGATACCTTCAGGATCAGGTTGCAACTCAGATATCCAGCAGCTCCTTGCTATCCTGGGCAATTGTGTCAGTCTTTTGCAGAAAAAAGAGCTGTGAGACTATTAATTATTATTTTTCTTCACCCTACAATAAAGCGTTCATACTGCTTGTTTGCTGTTCCCCACGATTGCTACATGCCCACCACATTCATCTGCCAACAATGGCTACCCAACCAGCACTAGCTGCTCAAACTCACCTCTTTGATGCCTGGTGTCAATTCTATTTTCACTCAATGGGCAGACGTTTTGGGATGACCAAGTGTCCTCTTGTGCAGAGGACAGTCCTCTCTCTGAAGGGCCCTGTCCTCATTTTGGAAGGCTGCCCTGTCCAATCCCAGTTCTAACACCGTGAACCTGAGAACTGTCTCCCATCAACAGTTAACTCCAGGGCAGCAGATTGAACAGGATGGCATGCATGTCACCTGGCCATAGTGTTCTACAGTATGACAAGCAGTAGTGCATTTTTATTTAAATTATCATATTTATGTATTACATTGTATCTTTATACATGCAAAGGTATGCAAACTACTATGCAATTCACTGTCCTGTTTTGGGAGATACTTTTTCTTCTGTTTGGTCATTCCAGAGTACCGGCTGAAACAAGCTGGAGGCTTCCCTGAAATGGCTTATGAAATTGCCCAGAGCTTCATTCACTTTGAAGAGGATCGGCAGAGCCTTGGGGAATGGATGCTGCCACTGGGCAGCCCAAGCCCTGCCCGGTTTTCCTTCCTGATGGTGGATGGCAGGGCCGGAGGTCCACCACAGCACCGGCTGCCCACGTGAGCCGCTTTTCCTCCGTCCCGGATGGGGCAGCCCCCATGCTGCCCTGCTCTTGGTGCCACATCCGCCAGGTCTCGTAAGGGATCAGTCTCTCTCACCCTCCCAAACTGTTGCATCCCAACACCTGTTGCACAGGGGTGTCTTTTAAATACAGACTTTATTGCAGTTTTACTGTATTTTAATACAGGTTTACAGGTTTACTGTATTTTTAATACAGTTCTATCCAAATGGCCCTACATACCTAGAGCAACTTATTTACGTCGATAAATCTGGCAATGGGGAAGCTGGAAACCCCTGTCTCCTTTGCTTGCCTTCAGGAAGGTGAAATTCCTTCTCAGCCCCAAGAGCCAGCAACCAACTTCTGCCATGCAAGATCTACTATTATCAGGTGTGGATGAGGAGTGGAGATGTCGGCCACCACAATGCTGCCGCGCCCCTTGAAGCCCTTCCCTGTTGGCCCCAGGGAGACCGGGGGGGGGGGGGCGGGGGGGCAGGCTGCAGCTGCTCCCACTCCAGTTCGCTTCTCCCCCACTCCTGCCCAAGCCGATTCGATTTCTCAGTGGCTCGGTTCAATGGCAACCTCTTTGTTTCCCTGGGGCCACACCTGCCCACCACGGCAGCTCCTCAGAAAGTGAGGAATTCGATTTGTAATCACAGGCCTGCTTCTTCTCTCCCTCTCCCCTATGAGATCTAACATCACGGGCCTTCAAAAGTGAACGAGGTCTGTAAGGTTAATTTGTATTCCCACCCAAAAGGTTGTGAGGACTCAAGGAAGCAGCTGTCCTAGTTTTGGCTTTTCTTTCAGACATCCTCTCTGGAACAGGCACAGCGTGATTTCCTCTGCCTTCTGCCAAGCGTAAGAGTTCGCATAGGTGATGATTTAGCCGACTGAGCACAAGTTCACACACTGTTTTCTTCAACAATCAAATAATCAGTAAGCAAGTACTAGTGCAGAGCAGTGTCTTCTCCCTAACTTCGAAGGGAAATTTAAAATATCTGCCTTCACCAGCTCTCTCCTGGAGTATTCAAATTAAGGAAAAGAGAAGAAAGATTCTTCTCAGAGAAGGCCGATTTGCACAACCATTTTTAATGTGGGAAAACACTGGCTTCTACAGCAGTTCATTTGTATCTGAAGAGCCTCGTTTTGGAATGGCTTCTCAGGTATTTTCAAGGTGAGCTGAAGCAGGGTTCACTTTTGGACCATTTCAAACCCTAAAGAACACTGCCTCTGAACAAATCAACATGAAAATAAAATCCAGTCATATTGAGACTGGTTAGTAAAATGTGAGATGTAACCCTGCAATTTTATTACAGGGATCACTAATGGAATACCATTTCAGGATGATACGTGACTTGGACCTGAAGATACCAGAAGAGAAATCAGTCCAGGACCTGCCATCCTCAAGATGAAGCTCTCCATTCATGGCAGGTCCCTCTGCTTTAATTGCGGGGGGGGGGGGTCCCCTTCCCCTCACCTCACTGGCCCAAGCAGCAAGAAGGCCCAGGTGCTGTTTCTTTGGAAATGACAGCACACGGGTGCCTTACAGCATTTCAATTTATTTTTAGATGTGCATAGTACTTATAGAGGAACAGAGAAGAACCCAGGTAGACAAAGTGTCTGAAAAGCACTTTCAATTTCTCCCCCATGCGTGCGCACACAGCAAAGAGGTCTCCTTCTAATTGTCACATACCAGGCACATGGGAACCGAAGTCTCCTCACACGTTGATGGCACCCCAGCAAAGCAAAATAGTTGTTCTAGCCATAGCTTTTCCATTGTTTGAGGGGAAATATGGATGCTTCTCAGTCATCCATGAAGCATAGCCACTTGACTGTTAACAAGCCAGTCCATTCTCATTTTTTCCGTGCTTTGGTTGACCTGCTAATGTGTAGCTTTCAAATTTACTTCTAGATCTTAAATGTTGGTCTTGGAGGACAGAAGAAAGGAATTTGACTGCATGATAAGCAAGAAGCTCTCATGGAAGGACAGGGCTACTACCTTGCGAAGGTCAGTGCTGTATTTTGGAGAGCTGGCAGATGGCAGTCTTTTAACTGAAGGTCTCTTCTGTTGGAAGAGGCAGCCAGACTAAGTTGGGTTTCCAATCAAAGAGCCCTATGGAGGGTGGGGAGGGGTCTTGAAAATGCCCAACTACATTTAATCACTGGACAAGAGACTGAGCAGTCTCGGCACGCAGACGCTTCATTAGACTTCTTTGCTATAGCAAGGCCTATTGTATTTCTGTTTACAGTTATTTTCTCCTTAATGGCACCTCTGCATCGGCTCACACAGGCAAATGTTGTGCAACTTGGTGTCCTTGGCTTTTTGACAGGTGGCTACCCTCCCAGTGGATAATTGCAGCCTACCTCAAGCACCGCGTGTGGGAAGGTGACTGTTATCCTAGGAGTAAATTAATGTTATATCCAGGGTGAGTTTTGCGTACCTGCTTGCACACCCAAACTCAGCCCCGGTCATGACTTGCTCTTATGGGATCCCAACATGCAAGGGGAAGAGTGGAAATGAGCTCATTGGCTCACTCTCTCTTTCAGAACCCCCAAAATACACCGAAGGGCTGAATATCTGCAGCAAGGAACCCGTTGTACCCCCTCCCAGCAGGTCTGGAATGGAACATGGCCGTGGCTCTAAATCAAGCTCCCAGTGGCTGAGATGGAGGGCAGCTGGGTGGTGGAGGGTCTGGGGCCAGCAAGTGCAGTCTTGCTCTCTCCCTCACCTCCACGACTGGAGCAGAATGAGGGGCATACAGAAACAGGGCTCTTACCTTCAGAGCATCTACCTAACTGCTAGCAGCATCCCGCATTAAGAGAAACAGGTTACCTATAAATCAGAGTTCTTACACCAACGGCATCCTGAAGATGGAAGAACACCAAGAAGGCTTTCTGCTTTTAGCCATAACCACTGGGTTGAAAATGTAAGTACAGTCCTTGATATGGTCTGGTGCAAACACACAGGCCATTGCTCAGGAATGGCCTCTCTTAGCAAAGCTATAGAGTGCCAGCAGCTGGATAGTGCTTGCGAAGGTATAATAGAGATCTTGTATAATAGACGGCATACAAATCTATAAATGAATGAATGAATGAATGAATGAATGAATGAATGAATGATCTTTGTCTCTTGAAGGTATGGGCTGTCCAGTCAGACACAAGATGAGACGAGTCAGGTTGGACCAAAGACCTCTCTAGTTCAGCATCCAGTTCTCCCAGTGGCCAATCAGATGCCTCAACATGAACCCCACAAGTATGCCCACAACGGCACGCACCTGCTCAGGTTGCCAGAGGAGAGGCACAGTCTCTGATCCTGGAGATGATGGACAGCCATTCTGACCACCTTGTGCTCATTTAACCTCCGTTAAAAGGTCTATAACCATCAGAAGGAAGAACTGGGCCTTAAAGGAGAGCCAGTGTGGCATAGTGGTTAAGAGCCTGGGACTGGGACTCAGATGATCTGGGTTCTAGTCCCCATTCAGCCATGGAGCCAGCTGGGTGACTTTGGGCCAGTCACAGACTCTCAGCCCAGTCTACCTCACAGGGTTGTTGTTGTGAGGATAAGATGGAGGAGGAGGAGATGTAAGCTGCCTTGAGCCCTTTGTAGGAAAAAGGCAGGATATAAATAAATGAATGAATGAATGAATGAATGAATGAATAAAGTTGCCCATCCAGAGCTGGCTCCCGGATAGCAGTCTCAGCAGGTACGCAAGTCACCTGGCCACCACATCCTCCACTTGGAGGTGTACCACATTTCTATTTATCTGACAGTCAGCAGCATGTCTGCATTTTCATCTTTCCATCAGCACAAGCAAGGTGCAGGCAATTCTGTTTTCCCGTTTTGCGGGGACTGAGTTTCTTTTTTCAGGGAGTGTGAGTGAACATCCTCGTGAGCACACCAAGCTGGCTTATATGAAGGTAAACCATGGCTCCCTCTTGCCTAGTATTATCCATTGTCTACCTTAAACCCAAGGGCAGGTTCAACTCCAGAGAAGCTTCTGGGGCTACATTCCCGTGGTGGATGGAGGAAAAATACCAGCGTAGTTTAGTCTAAAGTTTATGTTGCCAGAAATGAAGCTGCTTCTTTTCAGAATGAAGTACAAACAAACAAACAAACCTGGGCAAAAGCCAGGAAAGTACCTGATGATTGGCAGTTGTGGGGGAGGCATGGCCATGTGGGGAACAAACTGGGGGGCCAAGTGGGCCAAACTGGGCCTACAGGGCTGAGGTTCTGACTGGCAGGGGTCTTAAGCACTGCCTTCCCTGACCATTCAGCTGGAGGTGGCCAGGGGCTTAAAGGGGGACCTTCTGCAAACCAAGCAGATGTTCAATGCCCTTTCCCTGCAGAGGATTTCCTCCAAGTGGGGGAAGTGTGGTGGGGGCAGAAGGCATGAATATTTCACTTATGCATCAACCAGAGTTGTGACAGGATAGGAAGATAAGAGAGTTTCTGTTTGATTGCTGATTAAAGACAGATGAAACCACAAGCTTACAGTCTGTTTCCCAACTTCCCCATAACTCTCAGGCTTGCAGTCTGGCTCGGACACGTACAAATCTGTTTAGTACGGATCCTGTTGCTTAGAAATCCTTTGGTAAGATGAGAGAGGCAAACAGCCGTCCTCAAACATTGAGATGACTGACAGTTCCTAGTTCCAGATGTACAGCTCATTCAGGGAATAATAGCAAAGCTGCTGAGGAAGAGGAAACCCGAGACCCTGTGGTGGATCCACCCACTTTGTGCCAAATATATCAGCGTACCGCAGGACGGGCCCCTGCAGAGCCTCTGGCTTTGATTGGTAGCATTACCTTGGATACCTTAAGAGATCTACTCCAACCATGTGCTTTCAGTCAGGGAGTGAAGGTCCCTGAAGGTTGAATGTTTTCCAAACTGTCCCTTCCATTCCTGGATGAGATTGCGTTCCATGAAAACCATATACTTGCTTGTTTACCAGGCTCCTGAGAAGTAAGAATAGCATGCAAATCAGAGGGCAGCCAAGCTCCTTGATTCTGCCTCTGCTTAGAAACGGTAAAATCCACTTGAACATGAAATCGAACGTTCACATTAGTTCACGAGGCTGAGAAGTGGCGAGCCATGTCAACAGGAAAACGGAGGCCTGATCTGGGGGGAGGAGAGCAGGGAGACCTGCTAGAAGGGCAAGTTGTACAAGATTGCGGAGCAGATGGGAAACAGCTTTGCTTCCCCAAGGGAGACCATTGAGAACATTTGAGGGCCTGTTCAGCACATTTGTGTACAAGCTTTTATTTCTTACTTTGTCTTGTTATACAGTAATTGAATGTAAACTGCTTAGGGATTTTAATAAATCAAGCAGTATAAAAGTAAGATAAAATAAAAAATAAATAGGGCTTCTGAAATGTTTCAGGGAAGGGAAACATCACTGTGCTAACAAGAGGGCAGCGGGTAGCCGTTCTTTGCATGATTTTCCTGCTAGGTTCCAGGTATCATGTGCAGCCTGCAGCTGCCCCGGAAATCCAAGACGGACCTCTCAGCTTTGTGGGTGTGTGTGTGTGAATGACGGGCTGGAGCCTATGATCTGACTTGGGGGGCAGGCCAAGATGCTCCCTTGCTCATATCCAAGGGGAAGGGTGTCGAAAGCAGTGCAGAGCCTTTATGGCATAGTGGTGAGGGTGCTGGACTGGGATGTGGAAGATCCAGGTTCTAGTCCCACCCAGCCATGAAGTTCCCAGGGGCGCACGCTCTTACCTGTCCTACCTCACAGGAGAGTTGTTGTGAGGATAAAATGGAGCAGAAGTGAACATTTTAAGCTGTCTTTGCTTCCTTGCAAGAGGAAGGCAGAGTATAAATGTAATGTTGTAACACTACTAACAGGCACCTTCCACTGGAGCCCTGAACTGCCCCAGTCCCTAAGAACTAAGAACACCTCAATGCAATGGTACAGTATTTGTTGACCTTTCACTTTTTAAAATTCAGAACGTCAGAGTTATATACATAAAGTGGTCTTCTTAAAAATGAGGAAAGGATCAGTAGAATTAACCATTACAGACAAAAAGAAAACTCATTTTTTAAAAAGATCTCTAAGCCAATTTCAACCCCTCTTTCTCCCTTTAGCTGATAATTCCCACAAGTGCCACAATGTGGACTTGATATGGAATGTGAGCTATTCCATATTCTGTATGATCATTGCAGGTATTTGGTGGCATCACGGCAGCGCTTAAAACGTCCTCTGGTTCTTGAGAGCAACTGGGGCATCAACAGGATTCAAACGAGGGTGGTAGGGAGGAGGTCGGGAACTCCTCCTGATGTCCAGCACATCCCTGAGGGATCTGCCACAGTAGATCCACATCCACCTTCTGCCCACCCCTGCTCTAATTAATCACAAAACACCCCTGGCCTTCTCCTGTTGTTTCCAACTCCCTGGCCACATACACCCCTACCTTGTGCTTAGCAAGCAGTTCTTACAATGTGCCGCTTGTTATCCAAAATAAACACCATGTGCTGCTGCTCCAGTTCCAGGGAAGGTCAGTGGCTTTGGTCCAGCCCCCAAGAGTGACCCTGGAATAACCACTCCATTGGGCAGGGGCCAGCAGCATTAATGGACAAGAGGATTCAAGGAGAAGGCTCAGAGCACAGAAGCCTGTTTTGAACAGATTCATTCTCCTCCTCCTTTTTCTGTAATCCATGCCATGCCCATCAATGTGACAAGCTCCAAGCAAACATCCTCATCTGTGCAGTAAGAGATGAAACAGAGAGATCACTTATTGACATTCTGTCTTCCGCCGGCACCTGAGAACAAAGTGCGTATAAACCATGGGGAGGAGTGGGGTGGGGGGAAGAGAGGGAGAGATGAAGCAGAACAAAACTGTCAGCTGGCTAACCTTTGATATACCGAGATGCTCATTCCCATTAATCACCGGTGCCACGTGATGCCCTTTGTTGGGAAAAGTCGCTCGCTTCTCAGCTGCTCCGCAGCATCTCCTGGGCCAAAGGAAAAGCTAAGCTCAGAGCCAAATGTGCAAAGTGACAGGAAATGTCCAGCGGTGGAGAAGCTCACTGCAAAGCACAGGTGCATGATGATCCCCTAGCCATGCTCCCAAGGACAGGTCGAAGTAGCAAACAACCGCCCTGCCAACAACATCGTCCTGGGAATTTTTTTCTCCCCCAAGAGCAGGACTTTTGCAAAGTGGTTGGTCTTAACTGACCATTCAAGACCAAGTCACTGTAAGATGCTTTACATTGCATCAAGGAACAATGTATTATTCCTGGGAACACTCAGCTTCCCACCCCCATTCCCTGCAGCTTCTGCTCGGATTGCAGCTAAGCTCCCAGAGAACAAAGAATTGCTGTGCTAATCCCAAAACGCCCTGGTGCATCCCTGCAAACCCTAAACCAGCAAGCGCTCACAAATCCTCTCCTGCAAATGGGTGTTTTGAATCCCTGCCCCGTGAGCCGCAGTAGCATAGAATCATGCACTGGTGCTGCCTTTCCATAGGGACAGCAGCTGCATGAGCTGTAGCAGCCTTCATGGCCGGATGCAAATACTGTCCCTCGGCAAGGAGGGGGCAGGTTTCTTGGAGCACCTGCCGATTTGGAAGGCGCTGAACCCGGCTCAGAGGGAAGGCTGTTGACTTTCCCATTGGCTGCAACCTCAGTCACTTGCCACCTCTCACATCTTCTGACCATTATAACAATTCTACTCATGGTGCAGTCGACACGTTTCTACACAGCCTCCCTCTCACCAACCCACCCAGTTGTGACGGACGGTGCCTAGCCTGTAGGTTGTGATGAGAAAAACCAGGGAGAGTCGGCCGGGGGTGTGCAATCAAAAGAACGTTTACAGTTTATTAAGACATCCAGGAGATACGTACAGCATGTAGGAAGCCCCAGAAGGGTCTGTACAAGACCTTTTTATAAGCATTGCATATTCAGTTGAGGGGAGGGTGCAGAATCAGGTGTGGGATCACCTAGGCAGCTTCCTAGCGGCACATGAAAGTAAAACAAAAAGGGTGGAAACAAAAAGACAACACCAAAGGAAGAACATCCGGGACAGGCCTAGCTTAGCATATCTAAGGTGTATGTGGGGAAAGGGACTTGCAACATGGATTCCCGATCAGGTCAGGAAATCCCACCTTAAGTCTAAAGCTGTTCATACAATGTCAAGCTTTCAGCAGCTATAGTATGGCAGAGCTTTCACTCATGTTGTCCTGGCAGTTGCAAACACAGTAAGGGACGCAGAGATGGTGGCAGGGGGGAGACAAAAAGGCTTCTGGCTTTCAAAATTATTCACAACAAAAATCAGAATCTGCTCTGCATGCCAAGACCCTGTGTTGGAAGCCTGTTCTATCCAATGCTTCTCATTCATTCTATTGCATTTATTACATTTCTGCACGACCTGATAACTGGAGCTTTTGGGATAGTTTGCAAAGATTTAAACAGAATAAAAACACAGTATGCACAGTATACAAACCATTTTCATGCTAACATATAAATGGCACATGGAGAGACATGTTGATCTGATCAATCAATAATAAGGGGAATCGAGGACCTGACTAAAAGCTCTTCAAGTGATACCAAATGTCCAACGAATCTGCTGCCAAAGAGATAACAAGGTTGGCTGCAGGTTGGCCTGACCGGGCAGATTGTCCTAGAAGTGTGTGAGTGGGGGCACCACCAAGAAGGCCCTCCTCACTATTGTTCTTATTTCATTCATGTTGATAACACCTAACAGCTGGAGCTCTCTGAGAGGTTTGCAGCTGTTCCTAAAACGGGACAATAATAAAATAAAAGGGACAATGGCTTCTGGGTCTCCTTTCAAGACCAGAATGGAATTCTCTGCACCCAACAAATGCTTTTCAACCGTTAACATCATGGCATCACCATTTATTGTCACACTGAAAGTTAATAAATAACCAGGCCCAGATAGTATTATATTTATCCTAGAGTTTCAGACAACTCAAATATGAGATTGCTGATCTTCTAACAAAAATAGGTAACATTTCCCTAATATCAACCTCAGTACCAAAGGACTGGAGAATGGCCAATGAAACACCAATGTTTGAGAGGAAACAGGAAATTACAGGCTGGTTAGCTTAGTGGCTGTTTTGACTAAATTAGATGAAAGCATTATTAAAGATAAAATTCTAATCATAAAGAAGGGCAAGCTCTGCTGAGAAAGAATCAGCTTGGCTTCCTCAAAATGAAGTCTTGTTTCCCTAACCTTCTGAATTCTTTGAGAGTGTTAATAAATGTACAGATAGGGTAACCTGATAAGCATTGTTTGCTTGGACTCTCAAAGGGTTTGGACAAGGTTCCTCACCAAAGACTCTTGGGCAAACTTAGTTGTCGTGGAACAAGTGGAGATTTCTTCTTATGGATCACTAATGGATTGAAGAACAGATAGCAAAGATAAGGAAACACAGTGGCTGGTGAATTCTATATTAGGGCCAATGCTGTTTAATATATTCATAAATGAACTAGAATTGACAAAGGGTCATGGAGTGGCCAAGTTTCCTAATGACACCACTTTATTTAGGGTGCTTCAAGCAAAGGGGGATTGTGAGGAGCACCAAAATGTTCTTTCCAAATTTGAAGAATGAACATCAAAATGGCAAATGTAGTTTAATACAGACAAGTGTAAAGTGATGCGTATCTGAGTGCACATTCCATCTTCAAGTATACACTGATGGGATCTGAACTAGCAGTGGCTAAACATGAAAGAGATTTTGGGATTGTGGTGGACGGCTCAGTGAGAATGTCACAGCTGCTGTGAAAAAGGCAAACTTCATGCTAGGCATAATTAGGAAAGAATTGAAAATAAAACTGCCAACCATCCTCCTCTTATACAAATCAATGGCACAACCGTGTTTGGAATATTGTGTATATTTTAGCCACTGCACCAAAAAACAGATACTGTATAGAATTGGAAAAAATGCAGCAAAGGGCAACTAAAATGATCAAAGGGCTGGAGCTACTACCCTACAAGGAAAGGATAAAACATCTGGAATTGTTCAGCTTTGGGAAAAGGTGAGTAAGGAAGACACGATAGAAGTAAACATAATTATGCACAGTGTGGAGTCATTTTTCTCCCTCTTTTATAATATAGTAGCTGGGGTCATCCCATGAAACTGATTTGGGTCAGATAAAAGGAAAAACTTCTCACAGCACATAGGTAAACCCATTGCCTTCCACCAGATGTGGCGATGTCTAAACTGGATGGCTTTCAAAGAGGATTGAATATATTAATGGAGGAGGAGAACAAAAGTGGCTGCTAGTCCTGATGTCTGTATGTTGCTTCCAATAGGCAGCATGCTTCACAGGCAGTACGCCTATGCACACCAGTTGCTGGGGAACATGGGCAGGAGGGTGCTGTTGCTCTCATGTCCTGCTTGTAATTTTCCTATGGGCAGCCGGTTGACCACTGCGTGAACAGAATGCTGGATTATATGGGGCCAGCAGGGGCCCTTTGCATTCCTGTTAAATGAGATTGTTCGAGGAACTGCTGCATCACCATTCGGGATGTATAAGAATTTCAGTTGTGATCACAAAACATTAAGCACATCATGTTCGATGTACCAAACGCAAGCACATCCTCACCATATTTCTAAAACACCGAGCATGTGCTTGCATTCACCTTGTACCCATTTTCAGGTTTGATTTGTGCACGTTTCCTGTGTAGACTGAAGCAGCCTCTCTTGAGCCTATTGTGAAAGTTGTGCGAATTAGAACATTTGTGCAAATTTCGGGAAACTTGGACACATTTCCTGTTCGGTTGCTGCTTGACCTGCACCAGTTTCCCATCTGCACTGAACAAACTGCAATCACAAACAGAAATCAGGCATGAGCCAAGCAGCAAGACAATGTTCAGAGAATCCTGGCAACCACGAGTGCTGCTCATCGCCTCATTCCATTCCATATCTGAAGGCTGAAGGGTGCACAAGTGGCCTGCATGTTTCCCTTTTATGCGAGATGACCATTACTGGCCCATTCACTATTTATGGCAGGGGTGGATAACCTATGGCCCTCCAGATGCTTTTGCCTGCGATCCCCCTGCTCCCTCATCATTGCTTATGCTCTTTAGAGCTGCTGCAAATCGCAGGCTGAAACATCTGGAGGGCCACAAGCTGCCCACAGCGTGCTTCTCGGTGAGGCTTGTATTCTGCAGTCACCCTGCCTCATGCATGGAATTTCCCAAGTTGTTCCGATAACATCATCTTCAATTTGCAGTCTTCCTGTGTTTTCCCACCGCTTCTCCCATCTCTTGTCTCACCAGGAAAAGAAATCACAGGGGAGGAAAATATGGAACAGATAGGCCATACTTTTTGATTGGTGGTGCTAGGAGCCGTCTACCTGGAAGCAGCCACAAAGAATCCAGACAGGGTTTCTGAATCATGACTTCCAGTATTCCCTGCATTGTCCTCCTATACTTCCCCACCCCACCCACCAATCCTAAGTTGTGAATTGTTTTTGCTATAAAATGCAATTGTATCACTGAACTCCCAAAGTGCCTCTGAGGCTTTGTGGGGATCATGAGAACTTAATTAAAAGTTTCCTGTGTTTTTCCTTTCCCTTTTAAATTTTTATTTCCTGTTGATCACCGATGAGGGATTCATGATGAATAGTCTTTTGATTGTCCCCTTAATTGCACTTCTTAATTGCCTTGATGTCAGGGCTTTTCATTTTTAAATAGCGGCATGACACTCTTGCTGTAGAAATGAAAAGAGAAAAGAATATAAGAAAAATAGCACTGGACACACACAGAGAGAGGGAACAAAAAAGGACACTTGCCAGTTACATTGCAATCCCTTGTACTTTAACTTTGGAGTGAGCCCAGCTGTACTCAGTGGAACTAATTCCTGGATCTACATGCATCCAGGCAACCTGGTGCCTTCCAGATGGGCCACAGCTTATTATCCTTGAGCATTGGCCATGCTGGGTGGGGTTGTGAGAACTGTTGTCCAAAATGCCTGGAAGGCACACGGGTGGCATCCTTGTGCTATAGACTTGTCCTGTAGGAAATGCCATTTGAGGATCAATTAAGAAGCCAGCCCTCATGAAAACTTCAGCTACCATCAACAGGAAGTAACAAACCATGCAAGACCCGCAAGTCAGGAATTTTTATTTAACGGGGAAAAGATCCTTGCTAATCAGGACTTCTGACTGTAGAAGGATTGTGGCCATGTTGTTAGGGTTGCTGGACGATATGCCACCTCCAGAGTAATTCTGCTTCCAGCTCATCACAGAAGAGCAATGCTTTCATGTAGAACGAGTTTGTGAGAAAGCACCATCATGTGAATAGTTAAACTGATCCCAGCCCTTAGAAGTTTAATGATTTCAGAGACACGTTTCAGTGTTAGCATGGTGGCCCTCTACTTGTTTAAACATGCTCAAGTGGCGGATAACTCAACATGCTATAAATGCAACTTGAATAGTTATGGAAATGTTCAGGGGCAGAATGGATTTCATTGCTGCTTATCTCAGGGCTAGATCACGGATTAATCATGAATGCCATTTTAAGTCCTCCCAGATGGTCCTTAGAACTCATGGCATGATTGAGAACAGGAAAACAGTGGATCAGCTTTGCTACTCTTTTGGCGATCATGAATTAAGCACAGCCAGCCGACTTGATTCCAAGATATTGTATTTCAATAATAAAACAAAAAATCCCTGCTCATTATCTTAGAAAACTGGACTATCTGGACATGAACAATTGCATCCACTACTCATCTGAACCTCAATACATCCCTCTAAGTTAGTTTAATCCCTTGATTACAGTGGGGCTGAACTGGCTTAAACCTGAGTTCCTGAGCTTAGTTGGATTGTGGGTTAACCAGGGAAGAAGCAGATGTGCTGGCGAAAGCATCTTTTGAGCATTTCCTTTCTAAGCATCATAGAGATTTCATTGAAAGCATTTGGTGCATGGAAAAGCAAGTGCATTTGAGTAAAGATCCGATTGTTTTGCTACATGCTAACCAGCAAGACTATGAGACTTCCCTGCTTTTCAGAGATTGTAGCAGGGATTTCAGGGGGTATGATGGAACTGCAAAGGTGACAGTACTGGAATAAATGCTTTATGTAATTTGCTCTCGCACAAATCTAGTCCAGGCCTTTGGATTTTAAATAATATTATTTATATTACTTCTGGGTGTGGTGAAAAAGTTAAATAGCCGATGCACCGGGTAAATAACCTTCCCAGACTCAGCCGATGCACTGGGTAAAATTGGGGCACTGGGGGAGTACTTTATTGGGGGAGAGTGATTGCTGAAGCTGGGAGACCGCTGGCAGCATCTACTGAAACCTGCCGCTCCTCCCTGCCTGCTGAATACGAAAACATTCCATGGTTTTTATAGGGTGAGCTTGTCAGGGACGAGAAAGACAATTGCGGAGCTCTCTTCCAATTGTTTGGCCCATAGACACAACATGCCAGTAAATCCAATACATTTTCCCTCCTTCTGAATGCTTAACTCATTATAGAGAAGAAGAAGCAGAAGCAGAAGCAGAAGAGAATATTAAAAATAAAATCTCTTGGATTTGCACTGCCTGGAAACAGTCCAGACTTTTCAGCATGTCTCCTGCAGAGTGTACCATTGCAACAATCCAACATGTTATGGGAATAATAACACTTGATTAATGGTGTTCGGTGTGGTGGAAGAAAAAATAATTAGAAAATGTTTTGTAAGCACCCCGTGAATATAATCCGTGGGCAGAAAATTTCAAACAGCCTGTGAGCATCAGCAATATCGCAAGGTGACTCATGCGGTGATGAGATGAAGGGCAAGAAGATTGTGCTAGTGCTGTATAACGCTGCCAGAATTAAAAGATAGTAGCATGTTTGTGAATAAACATTTTCACATCTCAGTCACATGAGCTTTGGACCCCTCAGAAGAGAAAACTGTTCATTGCAGAGTCCATATCCAGGCCCCTTCTAGACAATGTGGACCATAGTTCAAGAGCCTATTGGCATGCAAGTTCCCCTCATTCAATCCCAGGCGTCTGCCTGAGAAAGGCTCCTGCCTGAAAGCCTGGAGACCTGCTGCTGCCAGTCAATGTTGGCAGTATATAGCTGCTGCAGCCACTGCCACTCAGTGTTGGCAGTATATAGCTAGATGGATTCAGGTCCAAATATCTTCACCCTAGCTAGCACATCCATTGCCAGGAAATTGCATCAGAATAAATATAGCATCTGATGATAAGGAAAATGAAATACAAGCCCTCACAGCACCTTCATTGAGTTTAACAATAATAAACCTAAAGGAGATATTTTTTCCACAAGGTGTCCAACTGTCTGCAATATCTGTGTATAAATTGGATGGGTGCTTGCTAACTTGATGAAGGCCATGCTTCTATAGCTCAGGTTAAGGCCATTTGGAGAACATCTTGCAACACTTTACCTTGCAACAGCTCTGTGAGGCTGCCCTCTCTCCCTTATAGCGATACAAAACAAGCAATAACACATCAAAGAGACTTTTGCACACAAACCTGATTATCGTTCCTTATCATTTCATTACCAGCTCCTCTGGTTCTTGGCTGTGTATCTTCCCCACCTCTCTGCAAATCTCTAAACCTGTTCCCACTTACTATCCACAACAAAGGTTCTTCACACTTTTTGGCCCTTCTTGGTTCCACTTTTAGGAATCTTAGAAGCTAATGTAAAGCACCACTGCAGAATGGCTTCTGTGAAGAATGAAATTAGTTACAAAATGGCTGTTGTGGAGGCCTGGCTAGTCAAAGGTGAGATTATGATCTCTCTCTCTCTCTCTCTCTCTCTCTCTCTCTCTCTCTCTCTCTCTGTGGGGGTAAGAAATAATAAGGCTAGAGGCTGAAGGGAGGGGGAAATTGCAAAGCAAAGAGGTCCAGGCAACGTTTTTGAAGGGGCCAGGAAGTGGATAACTTTGTGAACACCACTAGAGGTCCCTGTAGCTGCCACACTGAGGACCTCTGGTCTACGGTGTCCCACTCTCACACACAGACAACCCCATATCCCTTTGCCACTGCATGAAAACAAGATATTGTGTTACCCTTTTAGATCCATGCTAGCGGGACATTTGAGCTAATTAAAAAAATTGGTTGGTGGTTGTTATTTTATGGCATATAGAAAGGCTTGCATTTGCAGCCTAAAAGAGGGTCAATGAAGATTAGATTGTGCTACAAATCTAAATGGTGTTCCTCCTGGTCTTTTCTATATGAGGCATTTCTTGTGTGCTCATCATTCCCTACTCATTGTTGTAGCTGAAGAGCATTTTTAACATTCTTTTAGAACAGGAAAAATGTAACATTTAATTTTAAAAGAGAAAGAAACTGTCTTTTTCACTTGTGTTTTTGCATTAGTTTGCTGTACCACAGTGTCACTTAGAGGTTACGTAGTGGAAAGGCAGATAAGGAAATGTGTTTGCATGGTGCTCAGTCTCAGTTCTGTGACAACCTGAAAGCAAATTTAGTGGATGAATAGCCTTTCATAGAAAAGATCTTAAAGCTAAAAAATCGTCACCTAGCCTCTCTCGCTCCCACTGCCCACCAGAAGAGGAGGTTCCTCCATTCCGCCAGAGACAAGAGAAGCCAGTGGGATTTCACAGCTGTCCAATGTGTGAATCTGGGCAGGGGCTTGGTCCACCACCTTCCATCCCTTAACTCCATGTAGCTTTCTCATAAAAGTAATTGCCATCCAGGGTTCTGAGTAATCTACGATTTCGGCCTTCCATAAAGTTAACAGCGTCATGGCAGCTCGCCTCAGCCCAGCCACTGCCACACCAAATGGGATTTTCCACTCCCATTACCACACATCCCTGCTACAAGCCTGAACAAGCTTCCAGGCTTCGACTTTATCTCAACCCTTGACTGCCAGGCCGTTCTTTTTATACTTGTTCCTCCAGGCTTGCCATTCCAGTGAAGCAGAGCGCTGGTGTTAGTTTTCTCACTGGGAGTAACTGTCAGTGGGTGCTCCCGTCAGTCAAGGGAGCTCGCTGACACGATGCTGTTCGCAGCCTGCCAAAGCGCTCGCATGAATGGTAACTTTCCTTTCGTCAACAACACCGGTTGCCAAAACGAGAAAACAAACTGCCTGAACGGAAAGATGCCAGGGGTGGGGAGAAGTGCAGCAATTGTGTAACTAAGGCACTGGCATGCCAGAGCCTCGCTAGCTTAAACTCTGCTGGTACAGAGGTCTTCCTCCGTGGTGGGTTTCATGGCAGCACCTGGCCAGCAGACAAGCAAGGGATCTTTCTCTAGAGCGATTCTGGCCACAGATGTTATCCTTCTTGCTGCAGCATGGCCCACATTTCAGAGGAAATCCTTGGCTGGGCCCACTGGGAGTAACTGCTATGTAATTTGTGGGGACCAGCCAACCATGGTAGCCACTCCTATAAGAAGCTCCTCATTCCAGAGGAGTCTCGGGGCGAGAATGGGGGTTGTGCAGGGAAGACAGATGGGTTTCACACACGCTGCAAAGACTTTGGTACCACCTCCACCCTCTTCCGTAGCATTCATGCTTAGCATTCTGCTCATGTTCCACAGACATACAACACCCAGTTGTGGTGGAGATAAAAGGGTACCATGGAGGAAACCACGGAAGGCCCTTCCTCTCCCTCTGGGATGGGTATGATGCAGTCTCAGAAGGATCGTTTCTGCTACGCACCAGCTAATGAGACTACAGTATATTAAACAATGGGACAAGATCCAGAATAAAGTGCTCACAATAAAAATCCATGTGAGATATTTTAGTGTGGGACTTTGGTGTGACTAAATTGCTCTGACACCATCCTGGGATGTTTGCTTTGTTTCTTTTATCCAAGATTTCTTCAACTGCCAGTCAGACGTTTCTAAGAAGGGTTACTGGACTGGAAGTTGTGGCATTATGAGGAATGTCTGAATGTCTTTCTCAGCCTCCTGCCATAGCTGGTTTGTGTCTTCTGCCGTCTTTCAGGGATGCTACAGCTGTATTCTGTGTTGCAGAAGCTGCAAGGGTCACTTGACCTTGAACATCCTGTTTAATCTTATGACCCTGTGATTCTAGATTAGAACATGAGATTGTGCTCAAAACCACCCAAGAGTTCTAGCTGAGCAAGGTTTTGAACTCAGTTCTTACCTTGTCTGGCCACAGAAGTGTATGATTCTGGGAAAAATGTAATAGCTGCACCTCATTTTACTTTGCCTTCTATTTCTTCTCAAAGGCTTATTAATGCTCTGACATGGCAGCATGGCTTAAATGCTGAAGGTAACAACCCAATTCCCTAGAAGGCTTTCTCTCCTTCACACAAAATGGCTTTCCTACCAGCTCTCTGGTTCCTGCTGTTCCTTCTTGATCCCTCTGTTTACCAACCATAATGTTTTCCAATGCTCTCAGTGGCTGCCAGTCCTGACTATCACGACTCTTCATGGCTCATGTGCAATGCATTGTGTTGAAGTCTTGGGCAATATGACCAAGGGAACCCATGGACAGGCAAGGCACATCATGGCAAAGGCTTAGAGGGTGGCATCGATTTATGTCATCCTAGTCCTTGCTCTCTCACTACCTGAACTGGGAAAGGTCATGTGCCACTGCATTGCACCGCTACACTGACTCCCCTCCCAGCCGCCACCACATCGTCCCACCCCTTTCCCACATCACACACCCTCCCTTCTGTTCGCCACCACCATGCAGCTCTGAGAAGAGCTGTGGAGTAGCCACCCGAGGGCCCATGAGAGCCCCACGGCCATTCCTTCTGGCTGAATGAATGGATGTTGAGGAGGAAAGCAGAGGGTAGGTGCTTCAGAGAGGCCCTCCAGCTGCTTTCCGGCTATGGCAAATGTGAGAGAGCAGCGGGGGAGATTTCTGGAGGAAATGGGCAGCACAAGCACGCCCTCCAGAGGGAGGGGGCGCTGCAGTCTGCCACTCCGCCCACCCCACTGCCAGGCGTGTGCTTCACATGCTGCTTCATGACTGTGCCAGCCCCGGCTTTGCAAGCAGACAAACATTGTTCATCCCAGCCACAATCCAGCCCAGAGGCCAGAGCACTTTGGTCCATTGACTTCAGTCCGGGTTGGACATGGCGGATGGGTCACTCTTCTTTGCAACCAAGCATCATAAAACTTGCCAAGGCTTTCGGTGTTTAAACCTGGCAGATGTATTGGAAATGTCCTTCTATGGTTTTAGCTTGCTGAAATTTTGCCAGGCCCAGGAATAGCGTGGAGGAGCCCAGACTCCTAGACGCAGACTCGCTGCGTAGACAGCCCTGCTTTCCAAGGCCACAGTAACAAAACAAACAATGAAACACAGAAAGGCCTGGTCTGACATCATCACCTTTGGAACCCGTTGCCATTTCTCCCTGCTTTTTAACTTCTCTCCTAATTAGGGCTTGGAAATAATTTGGATTTTACAAGACTGCTCAGCACGTGCCTTTTCTATTTATATCACTTCCTGAAAAAGGATCTTCTCCTTTCTGTATCCTATTTACTTCAGGTCATCTTACTTTTAAACGCATTAATAATAATTTCCTCCACTTACAGTGGGAAAACAGAACCAGGCAAACACCTGTGCACTGAAGCTCCAGGGAAGAAAAACAAAATGTTTTTCAAATGTATGTTTTCATCACTTTTTGCATTTAATGCATGGTTAAGAACAACCAGGATCTTACAATGAACTCGAATTTTGAAAGTTTAAAAAGGAACTGTATCCCCCTGCCCAAAAACTGAAAGAAAGAGAACTCATTTTTTCACAGGATGTTTCATATGCCAGTATATATGAATATATGCAAATTTAGAAGCAATTATGATTATTTAAATAGAAATACAGCACATTTCATTCTCAGGTGGTGGCCACTGTGCACACTCAGCCTGCTTTCCAGGACTGGCTGTTAGGGACAACGTCAAGGGCCCTGCACTCTGTTTGGATGGTTGGCTTCATGGCGATGGGCCTTCCCTCAATGGCGGAGCAGCTGCTTTGCATGCAGAAGGCCTCAGATTTAATACCGGCATCTCCAGGTCCTGCCCAATGCAAGCCTGAGCCACACGGACCAACCCTCTGACTGTCCAAAAAGCAATTGCATATATTCCTATCTTTGAACCAGCCAGACTGGGCAGCTTTTCACAAACTCATTGCTAACTGACAATATAAGAGGCAGAGGCTGACAATGAGCCCCCTTCCCTGAGAGGCTGGCTGGTCCCATTTCCATTCAGCCACCTTATGGAGGGAGACTGCCGGGCACCCACCTGCTTCTGCATCCCACTTAGATGGGGATACGGGGGGACAGCATCTCCCATTCATAGCTTGTGAACATGAAATTCCACATACATAGATTGAAGCCACACAGCAACTTTCTAAATGCAAACTCTGGCAGTAGCCTTTAACATCATCCATATTCCAAATCACTTACAGAGAGGATGGATGTATGGGTGGTGTTCTGCCCCACAAAGAAGACAAGAATGGTATCATCCAAATGATCAACCCAACGGTCAACCTCCGCAAGCTGATGCCCTCCAACTAGGAGTCTGACATCTGGAGGGCACCAGGTTGGAGAAGGCTGCCTAGTGACTGGAGCTGTAGTAGTTACCCAAGAACTTCTTCCAATGGTGGCCATCGTCTGCTAGACAGAGACTGCATGAAGGGCTTGGTGCTCCAGATTTCTTTCCCTAATTGCCTGTGTCATCTACCAGGGTCAAAATGCCATGATATTTGAACAGGACCCCTCCAAACTCAGTGAATGGTGTGAGAGTATCTAATGCTAAAGTTAAGCAGCTCTGAGGGTGGCAAATAGGTGAAGAGGGCAGACCCATGAACCATGAGTATGACCGCTGCTGCCACCCCTAGTTTGGTGATGGGGAACCATTTCCAGAGAGAGTAGATGACAGTGAGCTAGATGGATTATCCAGTATTGTCTTGACCTCATATTTTCCACGCCGGCAAAGCTAGGAAAGCACAAGAGGTATGACAACTTGCTACAGCTATAGCTTCCCGGCTTTCATTTTTCTTGTGGGTCGTTTGCTTAGGGCTCAAGTCTGAAGCTAAAGCTTGTTTCCTTTCAAAGCCTTGGATCCCGGTTTCCTGTGAGCGGAACACTTCTCTTTCTTTGTTCCAGCTGAAGGAGCAGGGAGTGAATTTTGACCCCGTGCTGCCTGAAAAGCTATCCTGGAAGGCTGGGGATCTTCCAGATGTGAATGGCATGGCAGATGTCAGGAGAAAGAGGAAATTGACCTAAACTCTTCACCCTTTTCCACAAACAGGAGCTATTCCATTTGGAAAAGAGACCCTCCAGATAAAACACAGTATAATTAAACATTTTTTCTGGTTTCAGAAACCTAACAAGCAAAACAAATAGTGAATTACTGTGCTTGGGAAATTTGTTAGGCTGAAAGACAAGTATGCCATCCTTGATAGTTAATTATTAAGTCAAGCCTGCAAACTGCTCTAAGCAATTCCTTCCCTTTCTTTTCCTTAGGAAATGTTTACATTTTGGTAGTTCCTATAAATATATCTGGTTCTTGGCCATGGGCAGTAATATGAAAGGGCTGATCCAATTTCACAGAAAGAAGCAAGAGAGCAAAGGGTGAAATTTAATATATTATCCGAGGAAAGGTTTTTGTAGAAACAGCACATTTTTGCATGAAGTTACAAGTTTGCATTTTTTATGTTTAAATCTTCACATATTTTTACACAGGAATCAAGTTACAAAAAGTCAATTAGATGCCCCCAGACTGCTTATGCACATGGCTCTTGTTAGAGATGGGTGAATATCTCAAGTGCAATTTCAGCCAGGTTCTGATTTTAATACTTTTATTCTGATTTTTCTACTTTCATTCTGTCCAATTTTTGCATCAGGTAGTGAATTATCACTTTTTGTAAACACATATGTTCACATATATTTATATATATATTTTAAGATATAATGTATTTTATGTCCTTTTTTCAAATGTATGAATTTTTGCAAGCAATTTTCCCATTAAATGTTTTTATTTGCAGTTTTCTTTAAAAATATGCATTTTGTGTACATTTTTCAAATGTATTTCTTAAATTTCCAAATGGTATAGCAAACTTGTATAAAGTTTATTTGTTTATTTATTTGATTTTTATTCCACCCTATTAGTCACAAAGCTCCCTGGGCAGATTTAGATTTTGGCATCTAACTAGTTTGGTTTGTGTTTTAGTTCACCAATCACAATTTTTTTTTAAGGTCACACTGAAATAAATCAAACCAAATTATCATTCACCCCTAATGCTCAGCAACTTTTTGATTTTGGGTAGGAAAAGTGCTATATAAATATAATCTCTTGTTTCCCATAAATTTAGTACTGTACAGATACTTCATGTACAAGATGGGAAAATTACATGTCAGAACTGACAGTAGCTTCTTTATTATATTGTCATCAAAAGTTCTACATGCCAAATGAAAACCACTTTTAGAGGGTTCAGCTATTGAGGCTTCTCTCAGGGAAGCCTAGGAATCATGGCTGATAGAGATCACTCGACCTTTCTTGGAGCTATAACTCTCCTAGATTTCTTAAACTCATAATTGTTAATTGAGTTCAGGCTTATTATGCCAGTTTATGTGATCATTATCTCTGAAAATTAGAGATGCAAGCATATCATGCAATGAAACATAGAAACAGAGCGAGTCAGAAGGGGTCTCCCGGGCCATCTAGTCTGACCCCCCGGCTCCAGCTGGCTCCGCTCACAACATGTCCACCATGTACATGTCTAGCCTATCTTTGAACATCCTCACTGATGGGGTCTCAACGACCTCCTGTGGAAGCCCATTCCATACCCTTGGGGTCCTAACTGTCAGGAAGTGCTTCCTGGCATCCACCCTAAATCTTGATTCTCTGAGCCTTGCTCTGTTGGAGTGTGCTGTGCCTTCCTCTATAGGGGAGAACAGGTCTCTACCCACCTCCATGTGACACCCCCTCACATACCTGTATGTCGCCAACATATCCCCTCTGAGTCTCCTCCAGGCTGAAGAGACCCAGTTCCCTCAGTCTCGCCTCATATGGCATCCCCTGCAAACCAGCCACCTACCTTGTGGCCCTACGCTGCACTGACTCTAACCTGGCTATATCCTTTCTGTAATGAGGGGCCCAAAACTGAGCACAATACTCCAGTTGCAGGCACACCAGAGTCATATAGTAATACCTCTCTCGATCTAGAAGCCACACTTCTGGCTATGCAACCAAGGGTGGCATTCGCCCTCTGGACCACCACATCACCCTGCTGACTCATGTTTAGCCTGCAGTCAACCAGCACCCCGAGGAGACGTGGCTCTTTGCATGGACTCACACCATCCATTCAAACTAATGTCCATAGGCACATGCATAACAGTTCCCATTTAGGGCAAGCTTTCTATTCCCCCCCCCCCAAAAGAATCACAGGACAATTCTGCTCAGAAGTCAATCCCATTCAGTTCAGTGGGACTTAGTCCCTGGTGTGTATAGAAGTGATAGAAGCTCCAACCTTTTATTTTGGTCAGTATTACTTTTGGATACATTCACTTATTTATTTACTTATTGAGGTTTGTATATCCCATTCATTAGCCCATGGCTCTCAGAATGGCTATATAGTAAGACTGTTCTGTCCTGTTTTCACATTCATCTGAAATATTTTCTTAAGTCCACAATTAAATACATACAGGAACATCCACTTTAAAATATGGATTCTCTCCAGACACATTTTGTTAAGTGCATTTGACAAATGTATTGCATCATTAAATGCATTCCTTCTACTGAGAACATCAGAACATTTGAGATATACCAAAGCCAGTGGAAATTAAATTCTGTTAATCCAGGAGCTGCCAGTGAGATGAGTTTCTGATGGAATTCACAAAGATCAGATCCCTCAAACATCTCTAGTTTCTTATTGGCTGTTCCAGCTAGCTATTGCTCTGCAGGGTTGCAGGCCAAGGAGACTCCTTCTGTACTTGGGATCTGATCCCTTGGGGCAAAAACAAACAAACAAACAAAAAACAGGCAAGACTGAAGCTGGGCTCTTCTCTATGCAAAGCATGCTTTCCACCAGTGGACTACGGTCCTTTCCCACGGGTGGTGCAATGGGAGGCTCACTAGGGCTGGATCCTCACATCTTTCATTTGGAGCCCCCACATCCCACTGCCTGTGGACACTTGCTGTCAGGAGGTTCTTCCTGGCATCCACATTGAACCTGGCTTCCCTGAGCTTGGCTCCATTGGAGCGCGTCCTGCCCTCCTCTGCAGGGGAGAACAGGTTTCTACCCACCTCCGGGTGACATCCCCTCACGTACCTGTATGTTGCTAACACACCCCCTCGGAGTCTCCTCTTCTCCAGGCTGAAGAGACCCAGTTCCCTCAGTCCTGCCTCATACCCCATCCCCTGCAAACCGGCCACCATCCTTGTGGCCCTATGCTGTACCGATTCCAACATGGCTAATCTTTCCAGTAACGTGGAGCCCAGAACTGAACACCATACTCCAGTTGTGTACCAGAGTTGTGTAGAGTGGCAGTAATACCTCTCTCGACCTAAAAGCCACGCTTCTGGCTATGCAGCCAAGGGTGGCGTTCGCCCTCTTGACTGCCACGTCACACTGCTGACTCATGTTTAGCCTGCAGTTGCCAGCACCCCGAGGTCCCTTTCGCAAGTGCTGCTCTCCAGCCACTTGTCTCCTAACCTGCACTTATGACACCCATTCCTTTGCCCCAAGTGCAAGACCTTGCACTTATCCACATTGAGTGCCATCCTGTTGTCCCCTGCGCACTTCCATAGTCTGCCCAGATCCTTCTGGATCCAAAGCACCTGTTCGTCAGTTGTGACCACCGCCCCCATTTTAGTATCATCTGCTAATTTGATCAGCAGACTGCTCACCCCCTCTTTCAGGTCACTGATGAAAAGACTGAACAGGATTGGTCCCAGGACAGAGCCCTGGGGTCTCCACTCGTCTAGCTGCCATCCCAATGATTCCTCACTAATAGTTACCCTCTGCTTTTGGTCTGTCAAACATGCCCTAATCCATTGGACAGTGCATCAGTTTATCCCAAAAGTCCTCAGTTTCTCAACCAGGATGTCATGGGGCACTTTGTCAAAGGCCTTGCTGAAATCTAAGTAAACCGCATCCACTGCCTCCCCTCTGCCTGGCCACCTTGAAACCTTGTCATAGAATTCCACAAGGTTTGTCTGGCAGGACCTGTTGTTGCGGAAGCCGTGTTGTGTGGCCGCCAGCCTCCCTTCCCTATCTAGCATCTCTAGATCTCTCGCTATTATGAGCCTTTCTATTGTCTTTCCTAGAATGGATGTAAGGCTAACTGGCTGTACTACCCTTTTTGAAAATTGGGACCACTGATGCCACCCTCCAGTCCTCTGGAACCTCACCCATTCTCCATGAGGCCTCAAAAATGCAGGCCAGCGGGCACGAGACAGCATCCCACAGTCAACAAGTACTCAGCCCCTGAGCATGGGTTCTCATGTTCTTTGAACCCAGACTATGCTTGAATGGCATGTTGATATGATAGAGGTGTCTGAAGCAATGTTTTTCTCACCAGTGCACACAAAGTGAGCCTCTTGCTGCTGAGACAAAAGGTTTGCAGGAGTTAAGTTTTTCCATACCACCTGCCCTAAACTACTACTGCTTAAAAGACAAGGGTGACAATGGAGGAAAGTGATCAGCTAGCAAAGAAAGGGTCCTGCTGTTGCAGCTTCTCACATCTCTGCTCCTAGAACTGGGATGGGCTTGGATCCAATTTGAATGATGAAATTACATTCACTGGGGAATTCCATTGACGTGCTCTGTACATGTTTTGCCTCTGGAGCAGGCTGGCTTAGCCTTATACCTGCAGAATCTTCCCACCTTATTGGGTGACAGCCAAGCTTAGCCAGAAGAAGAAGAATTTAATTGCCCATGGCGCACGTGTCACTGCTTGTTTTTATGCATAATTTCTCACACACCTGGCACTGAATATTTGTTGGCTTATAGAGTTGTTGGCTTTATTGGCTACCCCATGACCAACAGGGTGGCATCCAGCAACAACATGTGAAGAGGCCTTCTTGGGAGAGGCACCCACCCTCTGGAACAACCTCCCATGTGTGGCCAGAGGCAGAAACTGTGGCAAACTTTAAGTGCCCCTTGAAAGCACCCTGCTGACCTAGGCTTCCCTTGGCTTATAACTGCATGGTGTGTTTGACTGTCTTTGTAACCTTTTGATGCATTTATTATTGTTTTTACCCTGCTTTTATATTCAGTTCGATATATTTTTATGCAAGCTGCTTAGAGATTTTATGGTATAAAGTAGTATATAAGCAGTTTAAATAAAATAAATGGTTTTCATGTCGGATAAGGCGATCACTGGACACTAGTATACTCCCTGAAGTATCACCTCAGAGACTACCTGAGAATATGCCTAACACCCACTTAAAGCCCATCATTTTAGGGGATGATGGGTAAAAATCAAACTGCCTTTCCAAGAAACTGGGTTGATTTTACCAAATATCCCATAATCTTCCAAGCAGCGTTTCTTACAATGTAAGATAAAAAAACATGGTTTCACACTGGTGTTCAGCATGGTTGGATGGCGAACTGCGTCCTGGGTGATAAGGGTTCTGCTTCCCATGTGGCCACCAAGCTTACTGAGTGACTTTGGGTCCATCAGTAATGCTCAGTCTAACCTTCCTCACAGGGTTGTTGTGAAGGTAAAAAGAGGAAGTGGAGTACAAAGCCACTTTGCGTTCCTTACAAGAACAGAAAATGTGGCATATAAATGTAATAATAATTCAGGAAAGAAAGAGAGACAAAATGATCAGACACACACACACACACACACACACACACACGCCACACATGGAATATGAGGTTTCCTCATGATTCAACCAGAATCCTTCCTTAATTCTTTTGTTATTCCCATTCTGTAATGTCTACACATGGGAGGGACAAAGCTGGATTGTAAAAAAAGCATTTATTTGTTTATTTATAAACTAACACCCTCCACCTAACCAGCACTAGGAGAGCTGTACAATTAAAAGCATCGCATAAAACTGAGACAACAAGCACATGGAATGAAATTTATGAGCAGCATTAAAAATAAAGAGAAGCAAAGCATTAAATCTTAAAAGCCTGACTGGACACGACAAAACAGCCCTGAGTGCCTTTTTAAGCTGAGCAAAACTGGATCCAATCTCACTTCCCTCTGTAGGAACGTTTTCAATCTTTCAAAAGGGTTTTAAAAAAATTAAAGAGCAGTTCTCAAGAGGCACTTGTTGTTTTCAGGAGCCACTTACATGCACCCACTTTTATTCCACCTGGTTGGCAGTAGGCGCTTGTGTACCTGCATATCTGAGTGCTCTCTGAACAACCACGTGACCTGTAGACTTCTGGGGGGTGAGGGCTAATTGGGGACATCCTTGCAATTGGATGCTAATTGGATGCTAACTGGGGACATCCTTGCAACTTGGGGGTCAGTGAGTGGTTGCTTCCACATGCACTTGCCCCCACCTGACAGATGTGTTGTACCACAACCCTCTGGATGCTGGCAATTGTTGTCCACCATTTCTGGAGGACATCAGAACCACAAGGCTGAAATGCCATTCACTTCATACCTGAATCAGTGGTCTCAGGCTCAAAGCCCGTCCTGAGGCAGCAAGCTGAGAACTATCAGGCAAAGACTACGTAAGTCTGTAGAGCAACTCAACTCCAGGCAGGAGTGAATGGCAGAGAGAGCCCCCAGGCCACCGTGGAAGCCCTGGGCAGCAACATGGCCCAGGCACTCCCCCCAACCAAAGGTCCCAGACCATGCGTGGTTTCTGGTGAGGGGCTGCCACTGCGCACTTCCTGCTCTTTGACAAGAGCCGAGGCTGATGTGCCTCCATGTACATGTGATAGCAACATCTAAGAGCCTTTGGAAATAGACCTGGGCTGCTATCTTATAGTCCAGACAGGGTGTGGGCTCTGCATGAAAGCCAAAGCCTTGCTTATGCCCACCCAGCAAGTTTGCGACTGCAGTGAGAGGGGAGTTGCTGGCGCTCTCTTAGCTACGACACCGTATGTCAGACCGGCACTCATATCTGATGTCTCCAGAGCAAACCTAGCTTCCCATTCTCTCATGCCACGGCCACCTTCCTGAATAACTTTTGCAGCTAAACTTCTAAATTTAACTGTTCTAAAGAACCAATTTTAGGCCAGTTTTTCTGATCAGGTTAATTCTAATTCCCTGGACTGTCCAGGGAAAGCTGATCTCACATTGTCTTCTCGGTTTATGAGAAATTCATGCAAATCTATTGGAACATCTTATTCCTTCTGTGCCCCGACTCCATCCTAACATGGCACCTCATGGGAACATGTCAGGTGTAGATTGCCATTTTATGGAATGGGGCTAGGACCAGGAACAACGCCCAGACATCTTGCTGCTGGGGATGATGGGCAACGTGCTTCCCCACCTGCTTTTAATGGATGGAAGCTGAGTGCATGGGTGGTGCTGCAATGCGGGCAACGAGATGTATCCTCCCTGCAGCTGAGGGCAGAAGGGTCACCTGGGGACACGCGGAGCTCTGCCTTCCAACCCCTCCCAGCCCCCTCCAACTCCGCCACTGGCTGCCTCAGGCAGCCGCTCCAGGACCAGAGTGGGGCTGCACTCGTGTGCGTCCCAGGCAGCTGCGATTCCCTGACCTCTACTCCCAGAGGCTGCCGAGGCCCCCAGTATGGGAGGGGGAGAGAGGTGTAGGGGGGCTTTTAGGGGGAGCCTGCCCGCCCCCGCGCTGGAGGAAAGTGAAAGGAAGGCGTGTTCCCAGACGCGCACTGGAAGGAGTGCCTGCTCTGGCCCACTTGCTGCCCAGCGGCCCTAGGGCCAGCCTGTTACGCAATGCTGTCCTTCCTCGCTCAGCTACCCTGGCCCCTTCCTGTCGGCTGCTCATTCATGTCGTTTCCCTGTGCTGGGCACAGGCCTTACTGCGCCTCTGGATTCACTGGCCCACATCTGAACTGAGGGCAGACAAGAAACAAAGCAGCAAAGCATATACAGAATATTGATTTAAGAAACCAGAATACCATAGCTGGCCAATCCAGAGGTCTTCAGCAGGCACTGAAGACCCTGCTGACATGCCTGCCTGACCTCCAGTGGCAGAGTTGCGCAGAAAGGGGGCTCTGCTTCAGGAGGACTTCATTCGTTTTATTTATTTATTTATTCATTTATTAAAACATTTTTATGCCGCCCCATTCGCCGAAGCCTCGGGGCAGCTTACAACAATAAATTAAATAATTATAATAATAAATTAAAAATGTACACATTAGAATAAAATACAAACATACAATATAAAATAAGCCGCCCTGGCCAGATAAACTTCAATAATATTAACATTTAAATGCCGCTTAAATAAAAAGGTCTTCGCCTGGCGCCGAAAAACAAATAACGACGGCGCCAGGCGGACCTCTCTGGGGAGCGCATTCCATAACTTAGGCGCCACCGCAAAGAAAGCCCTCCTCCGAGTAGCCACCCTCCTAATTTCTTTCACGGAAGGTTCCCGGAGAAGGGCCTCTCCCGCCGATCTCAGGGGGCGGCTGGGCATTTTGATGACATCATGCTGGTAAGAGGGAAGGGGATCTC
Organism: Varanus komodoensis; assembly: GCF_004798865.1. Classification (NCBI taxonomy): domain Eukaryota; kingdom Metazoa; phylum Chordata; class Lepidosauria; order Squamata; family Varanidae; genus Varanus; species Varanus komodoensis. Next base: position 21,815,282 of record NW_025336346.1, read on the forward strand.
TCAGATTCCCTCATCCCAAGCTGCTTAGGACATCATACACCAAGAACAGAACCCTAAAACTGCCCCGGGAGTGAACAGGCAGCCACCGCCTTTTCTGTGGCCTGCCAGAGAGGGGCAGCTCCTGACTGCAGCTGAACTGCTGCTTTCCGCGCCTCCAGAGCAGCCTTAAGGGCAGCCCCACACAGAGGGCCTTGCAGTAACCCAGTCACCAAAGGCCCCTTCTCCAGGCATGCTCTGAATGGGCAGGATGGCAGGGGCAGAGCAGACATTAACTTTTGTCACAGGAATTCAGTCTGAAGGTTGGGAGACAGAAGGTGGCGGCAGAGAAATTTGTTATCAAATTGATTACGCTGTCGTGCCCTTGAGGGACCTGGCTGATCTGCTTTCCAGTCCCCTTTTATTCTTTTCCCCTCTATAAATTAATAACTAGGGAGATCTCTGTGAAAACACACTGAGCCCCAGTGAATGTTTTTCTGCAAGCCGGTTGAGAAAGCAAACTCTGTATTATTGTCTGCAAAGGGCAAATGTGACCCCTTTACTCAACTTCCCGGCATAATCTGCACATTGTTTTCTAAGCTTCCACTTTCTCGGTAGAGATTAGGGGATTTTCCACACAAGAGCTTTATTGTGCACGCATCACTCCTTACTCACAGGTTCTTTAGATGCCAGCCAGTATCACGTCGGTGTCTAACCAGCACTTTTGGTGAGTTTTGTTTTTTTTAGAACAGGAAAAACATGGCAGCAACACGGAAAAGTGAAAAAGGTGCGGTTTTCCCTTGTGCGCTTGCACTATTCCACTGCACCACAGTGCCCCCTGGAAGACGCACCATAGAAAAACTTCTTGTGTAGCGCTTGGGTTTCTGTTGTGAGACAAACTGGAAGCAGATACAGTGGTTTAACATCCTCGTGTGGAAAGCTCCAGAAAATGCAAGGGAAAACCATGAATGATCTAAGATATATAATTTCCCTTGGTTCAGATTAAGAAGCAATTTTAAAATTTCCATCAAGATGGAAGTGAGAGCCACATATAGAAATAAATGGAGAAAGTCAAGATGTTAAGATAGCTATATAGCTGGGCACTGGCTGGCCCTGGCCACCCATTCCTTGGTAACAACAAAGAGAGAAACAGGTTTCTTTTTTCTAACTCAGGTTTTACTTCATGTGAAACATTTTAATATTCTATAGTCATTAAAATGGCAAAAAACTGGCTTATCTAATAGGAATTCCAGAGCCATATTGTTGTGCCTCATTTTGTAGATCAGTCTGAACTGTGGCTGGCAGAGTGCAGATTATGACAGCCCGCTCTGAGTATTGCAGCTTGACTATCTCATTGAGGCTGGGAGAATCGCCTATAGCAACCCTGCAGAACTGCTGAACGGCAGGCTGTGGTGGTGGTGGCGGCAGTGGGGAGGGGGGGCTAGAAACAAGCTTAGGGCAGGCCTTTTGTGAGAAAAATAGCTGTGCGCAGTTGGAAAAGAGCTGCTAAGAGAAGCAGTTGTGAATACCTGTGCACCTGTCTCTGGAGACCTGATGTGTGTATCATCATGGCCCGTTGCCATGCAAGTGTGCCTGCTCTTTGCCCATTTCTACAATAGCTGTCATTCCGTCCCTCAAGCAGCCATTTCAGAGATGCTTGCAGTTTCCCGCAGTGCTCTCTCACCCAAGGGAAACCAGAACTGGCTAGCGCTGCTCCTGGGACCTCCCATGCTTTGGGGGAAGGAGAGGCTTGCAGCAATTCAGCCTTCTTCAGCCGTGTGCCCTCCAGATGTGTTTGACTGTAAGTCCTAGCATCCCCAGCTGTTATACAGCACATAAGGAATGCTGAACTTACAGCTCCAGGCATTTGGAAGGTGCCAGTCCGGGGAAGATTGAAACAAATCCATACACTAACAGGACAAACCTATGGCTGTCAGGAAGCATCTGGAGGGGCACAGGATGTTTCTGATTCCGGATCGAAGGTCAGAAAAGAGTTCCACCCTTGGTGCTGGATCATGCCCCCATCCCCAGTAGGTGGCCTAGTAAAAAACTGCTGACTATTTCTCTGAGTTTATAAGAGCAACCTTGGAGAAGGGATAAAAAGGCATTCTAGGGGCAGGGAGGGAAGGAGACGGAGGCCACCGGTGCAAAGTGCAGCAGTTGATCACCACTTGCTGATTTGCATGGCAAGATGGGCAGGGAGGCAAAGATAATCTTGATGCATCTTTGACCCTGCATAGATGCTCCAGATAATCTAGGCTTGCATCATCCCCACTGGTTTGTGCCCCAGGGGTTCAATACTATGCATGGAGAGGCAGGGAAAGACCTTACAACGTCCAGCATGCCCAGCCAGAATGGGGAAATTGTGGGACATTCTTCTGTCTAAACATTTAGTTTATTGAGTGCATTTCTAATCTGCCCATAACTATTTTTTTAAACTGGTTGTAACCACTCACTTACTGGGCAGATGACAGCCAGTTAAACAATTAAAATCCAACTTTATTAACTGTGTGTTAATAATATAAAATACCCTAAAATACTAAAAGTAAAATCTGATGTAGTGAAAAAGAATAAACAGCACAGGAATAGTTAAAACAAGCATAATAATTTAGAACTAGCACTAAAATGGCTGGGAGATGGGAATCATGTAGGGGCCAGGGGCCAGCTTGCATTGGTGGCGGCACTTGGAGGAGGGTCTCTGAAAATGAGCCCAAGCAAGTTTATGCATGGGAATGTGCCTTCAGTGGCACTCTTAATTCCTGTATGTTGCCTTCTTCCCTCTCAAAATCAGCCATGGCCCAGCTATCAGCTTTTATGGGGAAAACCTCGAAGATCAGTTTCACAGAGATAGTGATAGAACGAACAGTTGCGCCCAGATATTTCCACAGAGGATATGAGTGTTTTAAAGCATTGTGATGGATGGGAGTTCTTACCTTGCCTCTTTTCTGCATGTTCCTGTCTCTTTTGGTTTGGCATCCGTTCCCATGCATTCCTACTGCCCTTGTTGTGCTTACGAAGGCATTCAATTGGATGACTGGAGACTGGGGACCCCACTGTCCTGGGCTTTGCAGGAGCTGTCCATTGCACGGTGCCCCAACCCCAGTGCAGGATCAGAACCAGGGCCAACTCCTTGGACAACTCCTTACTCACACCCCTGCGGATAGCAGAGCTACCAGCCTTCAGTGCACTGGACTCTTGCTTAGACATGTGCAGGGAAGAGGCACCTTCTCACAGAAGAGGCTGGTTCATTATGGAAAGCTCTATTATGGGGAAAGACATTCTTTGAACATAAAAAGGAACATGGTCTGGATAAAGGCTTTGGGTCAGTTCCTGTGTGTGCATCTTGCTTTGGTAAACTGGATACCAGCAGGTTATAGTGTGTGAACAATGTTCTTTATATAGTTGAGTTTAAGCTGGACAGAAGCTAGATCAGCATCAACCAATAGATCTCTGCAAGAAGAGATAACCTGCTGCTTTTTCTTCCATTTTCATTGTGGAAAACGTATCCTTTACATGGGCCCCTGCCCCAGGTTTGTATTTCTCTGCCTTTCTAAATATTCAGTTAACCAACCATAAGATGGTTGTGTGGAGCAGAGGCGGCATAATAGATTTGCAACTTTTCATGGTTCTTTTGCCACAATTTGAAATTTAATACCAGATTTCCCTCTTGCTAAAGAAACCTGCACAAAAGGCTGGGAAACATGGGAGAAGCACTGAAGGATGACGATACTGTGAGAAGATGCTTCGCATTTCTGTGAGGGATCATGTCAGCACAATAAGTTCCCCATGTGGAGAAGCCCTGGGTGATTGGCGATAAATTAGTGAGGGATCCTGACTCTTGACTGTTCAACAATTGCAAAAATGTAAAACTGCCCTCCTTAAATTAGCCTGCTGGAAGGGATCAGGACAGCATTTTTGTATGACAGGACTTGTGAATTGGATTCCAGACAAACTCTTTGGCTGAGCATATGCTTAGAATTGCAGTCCATCCACTTGAACCCCTGTTCTGCACCTGACCAATATATCTTAGGGTTCTGGTTGAAACAAACCAGCTCTTGCAAGCCTGAAGTTGGTTCATCTTTACTTTGAACACTCAGTGGCCCTTGAGGTAGCTATATGTGAGTGGATGCAGCATCCTGCGTGTCTGTTCTGCTCTTATTTGAGAGAGACAGTGACTCTCTCAACCAGCTTCTGAGTGGTGTGTCCCCTAAGACCCTCTTTGACCCTCTTTCTGCCCAAGAGCCAAATTCAGAGAAGCTCTTGCACTGTGCTGGTTGGAGCTGCTGAAGGCAAAATGGACAGATGGATCAGCTCATTGTACCTTACATCACTTAGTGCCCTAGGACTCAGTCTTAGGAGACAACTCCAGCTTTTTAAAACTGGGGAGAAGCTTCACAAATTCCAGGAAACCACCACATGATCTTGGCTGGAAGGAAGTGGGTGTGGCCTTTGGGAGGACCCCAAAGACAGCTGGCTGGAGTCCCCGGGAGGGTCGTATCTTTGGGTTTGGGTGCTTCTTCATCCCTGCTCTAAAGGTCCAATGCCATCCAGCCAATAGTGGTGCACTCCTGCTGCCCCATGGGAAAACTAGCAGCGTGGCACAGGTGTTCCTCCGGCTGGTTCGAGTGGCAGCTTCTCTGCTTCCAAGCAGATTCGGAGAGGTCTATTTTGAGAAGCACCAATCGGCACGGGGCTTGTACCTCCCTGTGCAGTCTGCAGAAGGAAACTGGACTCCTAGGCAAACGCAGATTCATGTGTCTGGCAGGAGCTGACATTTGGAGGTGCCCCAAGTGAAGAGATCATGTTTGTTCTTGTTTCCACTTGATAAGGGGAGCGTGGGAAGGATACGTACACAAAGTGCCAAGGATACCCAGGCAGCCCATACCAGAGTTCAAAAGAAAGAAAGCATCACCTGATGTTTTTCCTTTGCTTTCACCACTCCATTTGGGAGCTCTGTGCCTGGTCGCCAAATATGAAACGCAATGCAATAATTAACCAGCGTTATGCGACCTCTGATACTATCCTGCTTAGATACCACGCTTGTTTGTTTCAGGTGATACATATTCTCATGTCTGTGCTTTTTCTCCTCCTGCCCCAGACCTTCTCTTATCTTTGCCTGTAGTATTTGATTGTGTATAAAAGTCATTAATTCTTTGGCAATAGCAATAACAGACTTAGTAACAGATTCTGGACAGAATCCAACAAAAGTTAGTCATAACTCTGGATTCTTAAAGTGGGAGTGAAACTTCGCGAACTCAGTGGAATTTACTTGCCAGTAAACATGCTGCTAAAAGAGGGTGTTTTCCACAGTGGCCCCACACCTCTGGAATGAGTTGCCATTGAAGGTCCATGAGGTGCCATCATTTAAAGCTTTTAAGAAGGGCCTGAAGATTTGCTTGTTTGCTCTGGCCTGATTATGTTTTATTAACCTGTTCTGGGTTGTTAGTGATAACGGTGTTTTAGGCTTTAGTACTGTCTAAGCGAGATGTTTTATTGCTGCTTCTTCCCCGTTGGACTACTTTTGCTGTGTTATTACCATATGAATATTTACTGCTTGAGATTTGTTGGTGTAAGATCCCGCTCTTGACCTGACAACCTGCCTAGAAATATTTTAAATAGCATGAAAGTAAAATTGGGCTACAGATAGCTTTGAAATGAATGGGGCATGAGGATGTCATGATGAACTGTGCAATTCTCCTCATGTTTACTCAGAAGTACATTGCAATGTGTTCAAAGAGGCTTATTTCCAGGGGAAGGCACACAAACCACTGTGGTCATATTTGCATGTGTTGCTTCCAATGGGAGTCGGTCATGATTTTGCTGAATCACGCCATTCATTGCACTGTTTTTTTCAGGGGTATGTAGGTATACACAACTATGTGCCAGACTGCAGTCCGTGTGTCTCCCTCTTGGATTTTGGAGGCCAACGTCAACATCTTGCTCTGTTTATGATTGAAAAGGAGATATGAGGCTTGGCAATCAGCAGGAAGAATGACTTTTTCAGGGCCAGAAGCAATCTAAACACTTTGGCCTCTCTCTCTCTCTCTCCCTCTCTCTCTCTCTCTCTCTCTCTCTCTCACCACAAGAACATTTCTTCCCTTGGAGCTGCAGCGGGTAGCGCAATGGTATAATCCAATCTAATGTCTACTGCGATAATTACACATGCCCTTTGATGCCATTTGACTTTGGAACAATCCATGTGTGGTTAAGGCTATAGATCTTCTCCTTGCCTCCCCACATGCCCCTCTTCTTTCTTGGGCATTAAACTACAGTCACTGCCAAAAATACTGCATGTTGACTTCAGGAGAACTATTGTATGAGGCTTCTGAAGCACTACTGAAAGACAAGTCCTGTCATCCAGTCCATGGACAGGCAGGCAAAGAGAGGTGCGATGGCCTGACTGCAAGCCACAATGGGCACTGGGGGCCAGTTCACCCACGGGGAGTGCTGTGCGCTAGCCACTGCTTTGCATATGCAAGCCCCAGCGGAGGCACCATGCACCTTGCCATTTGTGTGAAGGACTCGGTGAGTGTGGGTTGAAGGCATGATTGCCAAACCATGCAGGACCCTGCAATAGCGCATGGGTTGCAGGTGGTTAGTTAACCACAACAACGACCCATCCTATGCCTTGGCTCCTCCTGTTCAGCAGCTCATTGTTCAGGCTTCATGCCCTGGCCTCCTGACAGCCATATTCCCTTGAGCTCCTGCAGAATTCATACCACAAGGACTTGGGCACTAAGCTAGTGTGTGATCCATTGCCTGTGCTGAATGCAGAGGAGGCAATTTGCAGAGCAGCACTCCTGGAGAGCACCACATTGGGGAAAACTGTACTAAGCCCCTCAAGTCATCACTCATTCATGTGTCTCTCAACAAATCAAAAAGTGGGCTTTTCTCCCTTTCCTCCGGCCATGAACCAACGGCCTTACAATTGCTGTTCAGAACCAGCCCAAAGAGGGCTCTGCATCCAATCACAAGCTTCCATGTGCCCTCCCACCCCTGCAAGTCTCTTTGCTTTCAATGCATGCATTCTTCAGGTCGTCGCTGCAAGTGGCTTTCGAACCACCAACATAATTTGCCCATCCAGTGATTAATCGCATATCATGCACAGGCAGCATAGAGTCCAGCATACAGTCCCAAGAATACGCTACGGTTGTAACGCTGTTGTCACTGCTCATGTTCCTACAGCTGCCATGTTTCAGTTACTTCCAAGCAGACTCCGTGTGCATTGGGAGCTTCCCCTTTCCTTACCCAGGGCCACATCGCGAGGCCACATCAGACATGGAGCCACGTGTCCAAGAGTAGCACAGACTGGAAATGCGGAGAGGGGCAACAGAAAGGAACCCAAGATTTGTGGCTAGCTCTTTGTGATAACTAGAAGCAACGTCTGCAGCTGAGTTGCTCACTGTAATTTCAGTTTTAGGCATACTCACAGCCCATGCAAAACGGCCCACTGCAGTAATGAGGCAAAAAGTGGGATAAAACAAACTGGGATGTTTCCTTCAGCAGCTCCTTCTCCTCAAAGAGGTGGCTTTAAAACTGGTAAAAGGGTGAACCTTACCACTGCCTCTTCTTCTGTCGTGATTACCGAACATTGCTAAGGGATTAAGTGGCCTTAGTAATTGTATAATCCTGCTTGGAAGTCAGCATCCTTTGAGTGGAGTCCCAGGCACGCCTTGCCTCTTCCTTTGTTAGTCTCATGTCTTGATTTGGATCAGCAGTTTTGTGTTCCACTTTGGGCATCTTGCTAAATGCGTAGAAAGGCTCGGCCCCAGGAGCCTCAAGCGAGATTTCTATGGAGACTACAAACTATACGGTATGTTCTTCTTGAATACTGTTTAATGGTTACCTCATTTGTCAAGTATTTGTATATGCCCCAATGGCATCAGACACTGACATAAAAAAGCTCATGAGACAGACGCTGACTTTTGATGTAAATAAGTCTGACTCCCAAGCCATATCAGCAGCAACATTTCAAACCAAGAATCCGGCACTGGCCTCAACATTCCAGCCTTCTCATGCTTGCCTCTTGTATAAATAACACCAGGAAAAACAAATTGTACAGGAGGTTTTATGCACTCAACCAACCAACCACTTTACAGGTTGCACCATCTTGGTGAACAGGAGATCAATAATATGCAGAATATTCAGGAAATGATTAATAATTAGGAGAAGGGGCCTGCTGGACCAGAGCAAAAGTTTCTAGCCAGCCCTGAACTGGTGATTTAGGAACCTGCTGCATCTGAACCTGCAGGGCTAGTAGCAGCCAAGCCTGTGCGTGGTTAAGGTACAGGAATGCTGTGATGATCTCTCTAAAAGAGTGGATAAAAAATAAAGTCCATGTTCAGGGTTTGAATTTGCTTATGGGACACCTTCTCCCCACTCCTATAATACCAGCTTATGGGACCATCACAAAGGGTAAGAGGCCTGGCTGGATCAGTCTCCACAACCATCCCATTAGCTGGAGTACTGAGCTGATTAATTTTTTAAAATCAGGAATAGACATTTTAAATTATGGCTTTTCACCTGGTCAAAGAAGGATTTTCCCACAGTTTTATTCCATCATTTCCTCTTTCCTTCCTGTGTTGGGCTGTGTTGGGTGGACTTTTCATACAGTTGGAAGCCCAGGAGCAAAGCTTTCAATAGCTTCAGGAGATCTTGTCAACACTAAAGATGATAAAGCCTCAGCCTTGTGGATTTAATCCCAACGTGCAAACTCTACTTGTCTGAACATCACATATGGATCCTCTGCTTGGTATCTGTGCATCTCATGGGAGTGCTTGTGCATTTACAAACAGAACTTCACTAGCAGTTTCTTTTAAAGAAATGTGTACTCACACAATGCTCAGAGTGATGCTAAACCACAGCTTAGTGCTACTTGAGCAAGTCTAACCTTCTTACATGCCCTCTTCCCTCCTTCTGCATAGCAGGGAAGAGCAGTCCATAAGCTTTTTGTTGAGCTTTTAGGTAACCATGGTTTGTTGTATGGTCCAAACCAACAAACTGTCATCAATATGAATTGTAGTTAAATAAGCCAATGCCAAACTAATGTTTTAGGAGATTCTGATCATGGAGGGTGCAGTTAATAGGTCTGTGTCCTTAATTTTAACCACTGTTTCCAGTCAGAGAAAATAGAAAGCTGCAGTTAACAACAACAACAGAACAAAAGTAAAAATATCTTAAATTATACTTCCAAATACACTGATGAAGGAGAAGGAGGGTGTGCGAGCCTGAAGGCTTGGCACTAAACCATGATTTAGCGTTATAGCTGAAGGGGGCCAGTGTTTGGGGTCCTGATGTGCTTAATTGCAGGGTTGTACATCTACTTCTTGCCACAGGTCAGTTGGTGTGATTGAAACTGCAATGTGCCACACCCAGTACATTCGTATCACTCAAAGAATGCTGCAAACCCTCACAGCACATCTTCACATTTTCCAACAATAGAAGCATTTCATATCTTCCAAGTTTTCACAAATAACAATCAGAATGGCCTCTCATTTGTATACATAGGGACTTGGAAGAAAGTCTCTCTGAAATTAGTAAGATTTATTTCCCAATAGAGATACAAACAGCTGTTCTTCACAGATCATGGCTGCCCTCTTCTTTTCCCTCACACATTACTGAAGCCTTTCCTCTGTTTGCCAAATGTTGTATTCATCCACTCTGCATTCATTCAGTCTGCTCTGTGCTAATTTGAAAGTAAAGAAGGCAAGTGTTTTCTTGGTTACACATATACTGTAAAAATGTAATTGTTTCATAATTAGTTATTAAACAATAATTTTATGGATAATAATGATGGTTATTAATTAGCAGTTTTGTGAATGCTGCAATTATATGGTTGGGTCACTAGGTGGCACCGGCCTTAGTTGTTTCTGGGCAGAATTTCCTGTTGTGGTTTCATTTTTATTTACCAGAGACAATAAAAGTGCCGTCTTGCTTCCTGACTAGCTTTTCTTCTAAGCCTCCAGTGATGTGGAATCAGAAATAGGGTTTTAAATATAACAAATTACCAACAAGAACAGGAATCATGGAAGGCCTGCATCCACCAGGTCAGGTCTGATGCCACCAAGTGACTAAACTGTGTAATCACACTATCCACTAAGTTACATCCTGCTAATGTATGCATTTACCTGTATGTGTGCCAGACATAAAATGCAGGTACTTTATGCACAGATGTAATGACTGAAGATATGGGCGAAGGGGCTAGAAGAACATGAAGAAAGGCAACTCAAGCAGGTCACAGCAACATCACTCTGTGAATCCCTGCTTAAAGCACAGAATATAGGGCAGAAAAAGGAGAGTGATTTCTTTGGGCAAGTCCCAGAAAAATGGCATTGCCCTTGGTCAGCATAAATACTGGAGCGCAAGCACGTCTCTGCTGGCACAAAAGCAAGGAGAGGGGAAGGCGTCTATCCAAGGAAGGCTTTGCCAATATAAAGAGACATATAGCACTCTTCTGAACGTGTTAGAGCGTGTCGACATCCTCCTGGTATCACACTGCCGAGTTCACATTTTAAATGATCTCCATGTGGCTCTACGGCAGGTTGTGTTCAAGCCGCCCCCCTGCAGAATCAGTGCCTGCATTAGATCCTGCTGCATTAAAGCCTGGGCTGCCCTCATCCTTTTTATCTGAGTACATTGCTCCTGGCTCAGTTTTTAAAGTTTATTGCTAATGGGTTTTATTAATGATCTGGACAGCCATAAAAAGGGTAGGTGGACTGAGGTCATGCTCAGGGGCAGCGTATTGGAAGCTGTTGCAAACAACCAGCCAGAGAGAAATGCTGAAGCAGACAGAAATAGGAACTGGGATACAAATGAAGATGCTACATTTTGAGAGGATGCAGATTAATATGTCTGAGAAGAAGTGAGACTCAGCCCACTACAGCACTGTTCAGAGAGAGAGAGAGCATGAGCTGATGGTGCCAGAAGGAAAAATTCTGAAGAGCAGCCTTCTCCTTGTGTTGTGTTGGGAAATTTGGATAAATCCTGTCAGAAAAACATTACTTCTGTGTGCTGTTGCATTGTGGAATAAAATCCTGTCTTCCTTCTCAAAACCAAGCTGTCACTGTTTAAAATGGCATTGCCCCCGCTCCTTTCTCTCACCTTTAGCTGTAGGCTACAGTAGACAGGCCATTTAGTCCAAATTTACATTGTATACCTTCACAATGATTAAATAGTCATTGTTGGAATTCCGTTTACAAGGAAGTATCTTTTAATAGCCCAGAGGCTCCATGTGCCCTGGCCAATTCAGAATGTATAGAGTAGATAAGATTCTTGAGTTCATGCATAGTTTCAGTAGCTTGAATTTACATGTCTAAGCAGACCTGGAGATGGGTTCAAGCTACTGAACTAAAGTGTCAATACAGGCAATCAGAAATATTGTAATCTCATTGTTACTGTGTGATTGACTGACATTTCTTTATCTGTTCTGTATGTGATGACCTCAGAATCTTATTGTAATCTCTGCATTCTGTCATCAATTGCCCTGCACCTGTGTACCTATAAATGCCCTGCAATGGTGTTGAAGCTTTGCAGCAGAGTTCACCTCTGCCTGCCCGGTAATGCATGCATTATTGTGAGTACCGCAGGAACCTTGGGGTAAATACAATAAAGCCTCAGATGGCCTGGACGCTTGGTCTTTCCCACGAACCCGAGTTTTATTCCCTCTTCTCAAATTGAGATTCCGTGTTTCTGACAGTTGTAAACCTATAGTAACCCTCCTCAGTTGCCTCCACCATCAGGTGGTCAACCATGACTCTGTTCTGGTCTGTACAAAAGCAACAGGGAAGATATCTTCCCACTGCAGCCAGACTACAGGTAGAAGGAACAATTTCTGCAGGTTACTGTGCTATGTGCTAACCTATGTTCTTGAGGGCTGGCAAAGGGCAGTCCTCTATTTGAAGGTGTTCTTCATTTAATGGGCTGTTCAGACCAAGTCTTGCTTAAATTGGAGATCCACAAGGAAGGAGAACAGCAGTGGCAGCCTTCAGTTTACCCATCAACACTGTGTACCTGGGCAAACACCATGCAGGCATTCCTCAGCTTTCTCCACTTTGGTAAGACAGCTAGTATTTCTTTTAAAATGTTAGTTCTTGTTTCTAAATTTGCACCTATATAAATATTGTTGCCTATGCAAATACTGTGCAAATGGAAGTCCTCTTTCTTGGCAATGTGTAAGTGGCCACCTCACTCCCCAGTGTAAGAGCCTCACCCAAATGTACCGTTTGCAGATCCCGGCCGCACCAACAGAACAGTAAGCGGATCTGCTGATTTCACCAGTGGCCTTAAAGTGCAGGCCAATGTGTGCTGCTGTCTTGCATTGGGCCTCAGAAGCAAACCCTTCCAAGCAATATTTTTTAAATTGACCATTTGCTGCCCCAGAATAGCACTGCATAATCTGAATGGGCAGCTTCACACTCATAGGGTGGCCATGTGTTCCACTTTACAGAGGCTAGTCTTTATGCTTTTTGCATCTGACAGTCTCTCCAGTCCAAAGCTAGTTTAAAATGAATACTCACACGCCTTGAAGTTGTCCATCAACACTTAATGTCTCATCAACAGCTGACTGTGCGGGCACAGAGTTCACTTGGCCACAGTTTTCCTCACAATGGTGAAGTGTATTGTAATCCTATTTAAATTATTATTTCTAAATTTGCATAACTTTCTCTCACACAAACACATGCTTGCTTGTGAAAATGTTATTGGAATCTGTGTCCTGTTTGGTCCTCTTTCCCGAGATGCACATCTCGGGGTGATGCCAAAGTTATCACCTTGTTACCTAGTGGTTGGAATGGTCCTGGCACGAGTCTATTGAAACAAAAGGGTCTTCAGAATGTTTCTCCTTTGGAACGCCATGTAGGACACCTGTGGCCATCTAGTGAACACAGAGTTCTGCTGCTTTTGTTAATGCCATTGATAACCATTCAATAAAAGCAAAACGAAAAGTCACGAAGCAAGGCGAGCGTCAACGGCTGGCATCTCTGACCATCTGCTGAGTCCTTAACTTCCCCTGCAGGGCCCACCACCACTGATACCAGTCTTCTATTTTGTCCCAAGAGATGGCAGGGCATTTAAATGGAGATTGGAGAGATACTGGAGAGCTCCACTTGCTTTGAACTTCGATTCCCAGAAGCCCCTACTTTCTGCTCACAACTGCTCTAAGCCCCTTAAAGCACCTGGCAAACTTGCCACATTCATGGGGGGCACCACTGCTGGAAGGGGGAACATGAGTGGGCAATGGCTCAAGAGCTGCCTCATTCCTCAAGCCAACTCTGCAACACTAACAGACATTCATATGCTTTTCCAGTGCAGAAATATTTACAAAGGAGAGGAGAGAAGAGAAGAACACTCAAAAACGAATGTTCTAGCTACTAGAGACCTTCTGTGCTTTTCAGACATTTAGAACCTCTACCTTCAAGTTCTGTTTTTCTGTATTTATGAGGCAACCACACAGTGACACAACCTCGAGTTGCATGCACATGTGTGTATGATGAAAAACTCTGTGTGCTTGTTGTGCATGCATGTGTGTATACACACAGAGACACATGTAGAAACTGGGACTCTGGATATTTTTGGTGACTTGGAATAAATGCTGACTGGGCCCCACCAGTAGAAAAGTGTAAAGAGCTCTTAGCTGTGCTGAGTGACAAAGTACAAGTTTTGCACATAGGGGGATTCTTGCTTAATCTCTGGGACCGCTGGTTAAAGGGACCAGCTAGCTAGTTGCAGGAAAACATCCCTGCCTGAGACCCTTCACAACAGAACCAGATTGGCAAATAGCTTGAGCCTCTTTGAGGCAGCTTCTCATCTTGACAGGCAGAGGAGAGAACATTTGCTTCTAATGGAATTCCATCTCTGACTGGAGTCGCCCCACTCGTGACTGAATAACCTGCTGCAGGAGAGGCATTTGTTGCTGAGGTCCTCATGATATGATAGATTCCATGTGGAAACAGTCCTTTCTTTCATCTTGCCCACTTAGGCGCTAAACAGATGGTGTTGCCAAACTCTATTTGTTGCTTTGCCAACATTGTTCCTCACAAAACCCCTGGTCAAGATAGTTATCAGAAAGGCTAGGAGTACAGGCAAATGGCCTCTGCCTTTCCTCCACCCTATCTGGGGGGCAGAGGAAGTGGGGAAACTTTGCAACCAATCTTGTGTGGAATCAATTCTTTAACAGTGGCTGAGGCACAGCTTCTTGTTTTCTTTTTTCCAGAAGACTTTCTCCTTGCTGTCCTTTTTGTTGTTGTTCCCCTGCTGCTGCTGACAGTGGGTGGCAGGGTATTGTCGCGCTTCTCCCACAGGGAGAATGGTGGTTGGGAGAATAAACATCCTGGAGAATATTCAGAGGAACATCTGTCAAGTTTTATCCTTTATCTAATTGGTTAAGAACAAGACAAAACTGAAGAACTTCTCTCAGCAAAATGTCTTCTCAAAACATTTCACTTCAGCTCTGATAAAACACTTTCTGTTCCCATGCAATGAGCTGAGTCTTCCAGCCTCCACCTAGGTCTTCAAGATCAATAAATATGTTTTTACTGCTTGGTGGTGTTTTTATTTTATTTTTTTCACTTTCTTATTTTCTTGCTTCACCTGATTCAACAACATCACTGATGACATGCCCACAAATCTCCCACAGGAACCTGCTCCCGGGGCATATTTTTTAAAACACAAGCCAAGCTTTGTTGAGGTAGTGGAAACCCTATTTGTCAAATTTGTTTGCTGTTGCAACACTGGAATCCTGTTTACACCAGAAAAGAAACATCAGGCATATCTACACCACAAACTTGCATTGGGTGGATGCCAATTAAACTGTTACGGGTTCCTCAGAATAACTCTGGGAATTGTTTCTTGAAGAGATGTTGAGAATTCTCTGTTAAGTTCTCCCCTTGCAAATAATAGTTGCTGGTTGTGTGCTACCTCCATTAGCAGAGGTGGTGTGCCTACGTTGACCAGTGGCTGAGGGGCTGGGCAGGAGGAGGCGTTGCCCCCATCCTGCTGGAGGGATCCTGTGGGCAGCTGGTTTGCCATGTGTGTATGGAGTGCAGGACCAGGTGGACCTTTGGTCTATGACCCAGCATGGCTTTTCCCATGTTCTTATGTGGGAGCTTCAGCTCTCCCTGTACTTTAGATGATGGGAGTTCATATTAGCTTGGCCCAGCCTGAAATGTCTATTTCAAATCACCCATAGGAGTTTTCCAGATGTTGAGTTGTCACGATGGGCATGCCTCCCCCAGTGATTAGTCCTGCTGAACGTCTGGGATGGAACATTTCTCTTGCTCAGTCAAGTATGTTCAGGGGCTTTACAGTTCCCTATCTCAAAAGCCTTAAAAACCCTCCTTTGCAGACATTTGCTTACATCTGTCTGGCTTATGATTCATGTTCAAGACATGAACTTAGTCTTAAACTAAGAGCACATTCTGTACATATTACATATTCCAAGCTCTATAGAATAAATTCTCGAAGAGATTAAATTTAATCAATAATAATCTGATCGTTACGAGCAGAACAGATTCCAGTGCTAATCCTGGTAATTGCAAACTTTGGCAACATCTCGACAAATTGTTGATTGGTAGTGCAATTCTATACATGTCTACAGAGACTTCAGCCCCATTAAGTTCAATGGGATTTGCTCCCTGGTATAAAACAGCCACGCCAAATGAGACCCTTGAGCCTATCCTGTCCAGTAGTCTTTTACTAGACTGTCCAACTAAATGCTTAAAGGAACATAACAGGAATAGTCTATTCCTGCTATTGTTGCACGGACTGGCATCGAAGGGCATGCTGCCTCCAGTCTGGAGATGAGTTTGTAGCCTGACCAATGTAGCTGTGCATCAACATATGGACCCAGAAAAGGATTATCTCATTCTTTAGGCTTGTGTGCAAGACTGAGTTAGCCCAACACGGTAGTTTCCAGGGTCAATGTCATTTATTTATTTATTTATTTATTTATTGAAAGTTTTTATATGCTGTCCCCTTGCTATATAGCCTCGGGACGGCTCACAGAAATAAATAAATATCATACAATACAGTTAAAAACCTGGAAACACCCTGGCTGCACAGTAAAAACACAATAATATTAAACATTATTAAAATATTGTTTGAATAAAAAGGTCTTAGCCTGGTGCCGAAAAACAAATAACAACAAATAACAAATAATGTCATGATATGTAAAAAAATGGGCAATAGTGAAATGAGGTGTTAGCACTGATTTTACTGATTAAAACTGTGACAACAGTGGTGTCAGTTCTACCACTAATATATGATCTGCCTTGTCTTACTGCTCTCACACATCATGGAAACAGCCTTGAGAGATCTGATGGCACATGGATTCTAGTCTAGCATTAGTTTCTGGCTGTGGCACTGGGGGTTTGTTTGACACCTGTCTCTGATGGGAACTGAGGTTTGGGAAGTGCAGAAGTCCATAGATTACAAGGGCCACTGAAATAATACTTCTCAACAGAATAGCTGGAAGGACGGATGAATATGCTACTGGCGTTATGGCAACAGTCAAGTTTTTCTAGACCCTAATCCAGGACAATAGTGTGGGTTTCAATTTCAAATAACTATTGTTGGATTTCTATGTTTTGAGGTATCAGCTTGATTTTACTTCCCTGGTTAATGAGGAATGCTTTTTGTTCTTTGTCCAAAACACTGAGCGCAAGCTAAAAACACTATTTCTTTCTTGGAGTATAAAGGGTGGATTACTGAGAGAGGCCCTACTAAGCTCCCTTCTCAAAAGCTGGGAAGCATTCTTCACAGGTGAGAGCAAAAAGGATATTGCTCCTCACCTTGCTGGAGGTCCCCAGGCATAAGGACTGGATATTAGGGAATATTCCCAGAATGAGGCATGTCTCTCATGCCATTTCCTTAGCAGACCCAGAACCATACTGGAATTTTAAGTGTTCTGGAAAACACTTCTGCTCCAAAAGGAATAGATTTCCGCTGAAGCCTGATATTTAGCTATATCCTGAAGCAGTCACGTAAGGCTGCTTTCCATTCCCTTCTGTGTCAAATACGGCCAGTGCCTGGAAGTGGGAAGTGGAGAGTTAGATTCTGAGCTGCTTCATGCATGAGGCTCAAGTTGTGTAATGGGAATGGGGCCTGCCACGTCTGTCCTCCTCTCATTCATACCACTTGCTTAGTAGCTTCCCTGTTCATGCCTTTACCTCCAGATGGACAGTGTAGGATTTGCACTTGTTCTCCAAACAAGGAGTAGCTTCAAACCATAGTTCATTATTTCAGATGTGGTACAGTATGAAATAACTAATCCAATAAGAACACTTGTGTTCAGCCTGCTCCCGCAAGCGAAGGGCATGCAAGCCTTCCCCAGTCCCTGGCCTTCGTGTGTTGAGGAGGAAGGTCTGAGGGAAATTCCTACCCGTGCTTGCTCAGAGACAAGGAGAATCCTTCCCGTGATCAAAGGAGACAAGAGTCCAACAGTCTTGAAAATCCACAAGGTGTGAACGCCTCCACAGAGGCATTGTGGGTGACAGTGCCAGGCTCCAAAACTAATATAGTGCTAGGAGCATGCTGTCGTCCCCCAGACCAGAATGCTTGGGGTGATCTTGGGATGCAAAAAGTAATCTAGAAGGTTGCAAACAAGGAACATGTTTTATCTAGTTAACATCTGTTCTTAGTAAATTGGTTACAAATATTATTAAAGAGAGTAAGCATATCGAAGGACAAACCCTGCTGACAAAGGATTGCCATGGCTTCTGCAAAAGTAAGTCCTGACTCTCCAAGTTTTTAGAATTCTTTGAGAATGACAATAAACACATAAACGTCCAGTAGTCATGCTTAGTTGGACTTCCAAAACGTTTCTGATGATGCCCCTCACCAAAGGCTGCTGAGCAAATTTAGAAGACATGGAATAAAGGGAGTGGTGGAGGGTCCACCTATGGATCAGGAAGTGGTTAAAGAATAGAAAGGGAATGAATATCATCTTCCCAATGGAGAGGTGCAAACAGTGAGATCCCACAGAGATCTGTATTAAGACAAGTGCATTTAAATGTATTCATAAATGTTCTGGACTTAGAAGTGAACGGTAGATTTGGGTGGGAGGTTGCTGTTGCAGTCATATGCTGCTTCTCCTGCGATCCTGTGAACAGCTGGAGTGGCCACTGTGTGAACAAAATGCTGGACTAGATGGACCCTTGGTTTGATCCATCAGGGGTCTTCTTATGTCTTATGATCAGAACGTGAGTAAATGCTTCCATATGATCGTTTTCAACAGATTTTTGCAGTCACCATCTTTAGAGTTTTCCCCTCCACACATGCAGGTCAAGCACTGAGAGGACATAGGGGTGCCTGTGTGCACAGCCATGTCCCCTTTTACTCTCACCCCTCACGTAAGCAGTCTGAACATCTACATAGGGTTGGTGAGTTCCTAGAAACCTGGAAATAACTAATTTAATGGCTGCACATGAAGAAACAGGACAGTACATACATTTAAGGGATGGTCATGTAATGCAAGCCATTTTGTTTGATACACACAAACAGACAAGAGTATTACAATGAGTACAAGACAGAAATGAAGACAGTGACTATGCACAAATGGCAGAACAAACACCCATGTATATTCTTCATCCACAACTATGTTCAGATTTCGAACACGCACCCTTATGTAGGGCTTATGCACATTTCACATAGAGGTCCATTTCCACCATGCCAGAGGGGAGGTTATTTCATAGTATTCTGCAAATTCTGCAAATTGGCTTCATCAGTCTTGAATCATGATAAAACCACATTCTTTTATTCATGTCTACATACAATGCGCATCCTGTCTCCAGCTTTGGAGATCACAGCAATCAGACCAACACACGGGACTTTCGGGTTGGTCAGGCACAGAGCTGATTCACTTCATAAAATCAGGAGCAGAACAGGAGTATTACTCCTTTAACAGGGTGGGTGACGCAGGGCCGTAGACCCCATGAACACCCCATGGCTTTTTGCATGTGCCCTTGCACCTTACACAGTTTGACTTCTTGGTGCTATAGACTCTTCTTCAAGTCAGTGCAGCAGTACTGTTTCTTGGCTTTTTCTGGTAGCTGAAGGCAGAGAAGGAAGTTTTCCATCATTGAAGAAAACGAACAGTACTGTTTAGGTTTGCTGTTGTTATGTGCCATCAAGTCATGTTTGACTTATGGTGACCCTGTGCCCTGCGAGATGGTCCTGTCCTTGATAGCCCTTGATAGCTCTTGTAAACTCATGGCTATGGCTTGCTTTATGGAATTGAGCCATCTCATGGCGGTCTCCCTTTCTTTCTGCTGCCTTCAACTTCTCCTAGCATGATTGTCTTCTCCAGCAAGTCTTGCCTTCTCATGATGTGTCTGAAGAATGACAGCCTCAGTTTTGCCATTTTTGCTTCCAGGGAAAGTTCTAGCTTGATTTGATCTAGGTGTACTTACCTGTTTATCTTTCTGCTGGGATGGTCACAGGATAGTCACCAAGCTCTCCTCCAGCACCATGTTGCAAATACATCCATTTTCTTCCCATCACCACTTAGGTAAAAGTAAAGGTAAAGGTAAAGGTAAAGGTTTCCCCTTGATGTTAACTCCAGTCATGTCTGACTCTAGGGGGCGGTGCTCATCTCTGTTTCCTAGCCGAGGGAGCCAGCGTTTGTCCCGGACAGTCTCCGTGGTCATGGCATGACTAAACACCGAAGTGCACGGAATGCTGTCACCTTCCCACCGAAGTGGTACCTTTTTATCTACTTGCATTTGCATGCTTTCGAACTGCGAGGTTGGCAGGAGCTGGGACTGAGCAACGGGAACTTCAAACCAGCGACCTTTTGATCAACCAGCCCAGTAGCACAGCAGTTTAAACTACTGTGCCATCTGCTAACCACTATTTCAGTGAATGCCTGGAGAGAAAGGAGGATCACAGCGGCAAGCTTTCTTACCAGCTACTGTCTTTACATGCATTGCCCACCTCCCCAAAAGTATTCTGTGTGCCCATTGCTGGTTATTGTTACTGGTTTGCTTTTTAAATCCCTTCACCCCACACCTCGTGCATTGTCCAATGACAGGCCCAATAAGGCAGTCAAACTCACATCAATGCCTTTCTCATTCACCCCCCCCCGTAAACTTTGCCAACTTACTTCCCCCTCCCTCACCCAGTATGAGATGCCTCACAAACATTCACGAGGATATTCTTTTTGTTTCCTAATATTTCCCAATATGATATTCATCTTTATGCTTTTTTGAATGCTATGAACAGTTTTTCTATTTGCTATTATTATTTTACAGATCTACTACCCACATTTTAGGGACCGAGGCAGCTTGGATTAGTGATCCCAGATCTATTTGTTTTGATTGGTACTGAGTGGATCAGCCTGAATGTTTCCATATAGGTCAAAGACTGAGCAAAAAAAGTAATTCCTCCAAAACTGTGAGCCTGATGAATTAGATTTTGGTTTCTTAGTATTCTGTGGGATTTGCTTCCTGGAATGAACATATTCCGGGCCAAATCAGGCAGCCTGGGGCAGAAGAACACACTGGTACAGCATCATAGAAAGATTGGGATCTAAGAAGTTCTCAGTTCAAATATTGCTTCAGGCATTAATTAACCAGCTTACTCAATGAAGGCATTTTCTCTTGGGTTTGGCCCCATGAAAATGTACCTCCTAATGCAGGAATAATAATAGAGACTTACTTTACTCTACAGTGTAGTTGTAAGATTTGCAGAGATCACCATGCGATGCATTTTGAGCAATTCAGAATGTAAAGTACTGTTGTTGTTGTTAGGGTTGTTGGGCTGCTTTTACCTCCTTAGGGGTTTCAGTGCATACATGGGTGTGGAAGTAAGTGCCTCACATCAGTATTGGGATTCTGGGGGCATAATCTACCAGCAGGAAGTCTCCTATGGGGGCACCTCAAAGTGAGCAGGAGTTCCACAGCTGCGTTCTGGTGTATTCCTCATTGCAGAGGAACTTGGAAAAGAGGTTCCCTTTGCTGACAGATATTCACCTTAACCATAAGCCTGTTCAAGTCTAATGCCAGGATGTATGCTCATTGTTTATTTAGGACATCTAAAATTTGCAATGGTGCTAAAATTTGGCCAGGGCAGGTTGGAAATGAGCTTCCCCAGTTCTGTCAACACTAAGCCATGGTAAGCTAGGCCCAAACGCTCCTGAAATTTGGGCCTGGCTCATCATGGCTTCCCCAGAATTTTGTACTGCCAGACAGCTCCGCTCCAACTTTCTCCAGATTTTATCCTGTTGAGGATGGCAGAGGGAAGAAGCACTGATGTGAAGGGCTTTGCTTTTGACCCAGGCCTCATGTTTAAGGCCTGGATGTTCTCGTGGTCCATCCACGGCCTCGCCACTTTGCTCGGGAGAATCCTCCCCAGCACATTCTCAGGTATGGACTGAGATATGCACAGCCAGTGGTACAAGCCCAGGAGTGAGGGAGAGAAAAGATGAGAGGCATCCCCGGCCCTGTGGCATCCTGAAGGTGCAAACCAAAGGGGCTTCACCCCTTGGGGGGCACCCTTGCCAAAGCAGCTGCCATCCTGCATGTCCCAGGAGGCTCCTGCATGATCAACAGGTAATATGCAATCCACTCCACCACACCAGCTCCTTGTTTCTAGTTATACAAATGCCAGCATAATACATTCCACAAGTACAAAACCACAGGAGGAGAGAGAGATCAGATTAAATCATCAATTTTAAAGGGAGGTACTTCTCTGGGAGATAAGGGACAAGAGATGCTCCCCCAAATGATAGACTGATATGGATTTTTAAATGCTTCTTATGCCAGCACCAGGGGTGTATGTGTGTGAAAGAATAAAATACTTATTTGTCTAGAAATAGTTGACACAGATGGAGAAACTGCAGTAAAAGATATCAAGCTGGGTTTCATGCACGACCCTTTTCCCCAGCTATTTGTAAGCTGGAGAATTACATTCCAGACTTCAGCAGTAAACACTCAACTGACTTATTTTCATTAAGTGTGACCACTCTTCCAGCGTCTCTAAGCAACATCATAATATAAGGTTACAAACTGCCACCCGTTTGTTCACGAGTGTTCCATCTTAGTTATTTCCTCTGATACTGTTGTTGACATTTTCCACCGCGCCTTTCATGTTCGGAGTCTGCCCGTGCCCACGTTTTGTTTAAAATCCCTGCAGAGAGGTTGTGGAAGCTGAATAAGACAAAGCTATCATTCAAGCACCTCTGTTTTATATGCAGTGAATTGAATGTGTGTACTCTGGAGCTTGTGCACAGCCTGTGGGTGGTAAAGGCAGTGAATGACGTTATATGCCAAATGTGTTCTTCACAGTATCTGAGGTAGAGGAGGTGTTCATTAAACAGCAATAAAAGTGTCAGGATTCAAGCCTTCCCGAATGCTATGTCATCCTTCTGGAAGTAATATCTGCTCCTTAATTCTAAATTGCCGCTGCTTGGTGATGCAAGGCAACAAGATGAGTTGCAATTCCACCAAGATGAGTTGCAACATGCAATTCCAACTAGATGAGTTTCAGCAGAGATAAAGGTAAAGTCTTGCATTTTGAGACACATAGAAATCAAAGACACAAATATAGGATAGAGGTGGGGAGAGACCTGGCTTTGGCAGTATATGCGAAATGAACTTGGGAGTCTTAGAGGATTTCAACCCACAATTCACAACCCAACAAAAATGCATGGATTCCCTTTTATGGGTTGTTTGTGGTTAACAGGTCATGGCTTGTTAGAAGGCAGGGATAGCACAGTAACCTATGGTTCAACAAAACTCACACTCAGCTGTTCAGTGTGGGTAATCATGCAGTCTGTATTCATCCATGGGGTTGTTTGTGGGGGGTTTTGTGGGAGGGATATTTCTGCATCCCTTAAGGTTCCCCTTCCCTGTTGATCCCTCCCTCTTATACTTGGATAGTACCATTTTGGTACATAAGGATCCAGGCATAGAGAATGAGCTGACTATTAATATATAGCAAGGCTGAAGGACATGGGCCCCTCCAGATGATTCTGGGCTACATTTACCATCAGCCACAGAGAGCATGGCCAATAATTAGGGATGCTGGCACTTGTGCAGTTCAGCAATTGGTGTGCAGAAATATAATGCCTTATCCTGCACTAGTAACCAGCTACCCACTTAACTAAGGAATGGCCAGCCAATGGCTCTAACAGCATCTGTGGTTCCTGGGTCTGGAAGGACCAAGCTCAAGGTAAATGCCTACACTGCAATCTTGTGAGTCGGCTGGGCATAAAGCAGATCTGGCCATCATCATTCATGTTTCGATCACATCCCGATTAATGCTCCATACTCCAGGTTTCTGAAGGCCCTTGGGCAAGACACTCTTCAGTGTGGGCTGCCTCCCACAAGGAGTCCAGCTTCTCACCGCTGTTGTAGCAGCTGCTCTTGCTCCTCCTCATTGCTTCCTCTTCCTTGCTTGACAAGGAGCAAAGCAGTCAGTGAGCCCACAGTGGCAGCTCCTGCCTCTCTTTCTCACCACAATGTGTGGGCTGGATCAAGAGCAGAGGGGAAGAAAGATGCCAGGGGGTACCCAACTGTGCATGAAGGTGCCTTCGACAAGCGTCTGTTGGTGCAAAATGTGCCTGTACATTCATGTGTGGGCCTCTCTGCTCATATCACTCCAGTCTCATTTCACTTTCAGTGACTACCAGCAAGTGTGTCCACAGGCAATTGTCCCCTCCTCCAGAGTTCCAGTCTTTGCTTTTTAAAGTCACCCTCTGTTCCTTGTAAAACTGGAGGTAGGAGGCAAAATGTGCAGGCATCATTCCATCCGTTTTTGCGCCCTTGAATGAAGTCATAGCAATGACTGACACACCCACGGCCTCTAGAACAATGGTCCCATTGTGAGCATTTTAAGTTGATGTGACTCCATGGAAAGCAGCAGGTATCCCCCAGAGAGCACAAAAGCACCTGGTCACAGTCTGCCCACTATGGGGAAATGCATGCCATTACTCCTTATGTCCCAGTTTGCATTTACACATATATATTCACACATGCAAATTACATATAACCAGGGCTTTTTTTGTCATAGAACGCACTGGAACAGCGTTCTGGCACCTTTTTTTGACAGATTTTTCCAAGTGATTGTGAATCGCCCTGTCGGATGTAGCAGGTCAGCGGCAGAAATCATTAACATAGTGCCTGCGGGCTGCTTGTGTGTCAGTGCTGATTGTGAGGGAGCTGCTTGGCTTGGGACGCTGCTCGGCTTGGGATCGGTCGTGTGGTCATGCGCTGAGTGCTTACTGCAGGCGGCAACCATTATGTTTGTGTGTGTGTAGAGTGGCTGGCTATGTGCAAAAGGTAAATAAGTTCTTTATTTCAAAAAAGTTGGGGAATTGAAAATCTTTTTTAGTGTAAAAGTGTGACCCCAAGATGTGAGTTCCGGCACCTTTTTTTTTTTACAAAAAAAAAGCACGGCATATAACTGTCCCTTTCACCACCCTTTTTTGCTCCTTTTTCTTCTTTTCTTTCTCTTCTTCCTCTCCTCCCAGAGGTTAAACATCAGATACCGCACTGTGACAAATGATGCTACATTTTCCTCAGCCCTTCTGGATGGTTGTTCAGCCATGATGTTCTCCGTCTTCCTACACTTCCTTTCCCATTTATTTTGCAATTGTGTAACCAATTGCAAGCATCTGTATGTTTCATTTCACATTATATGACCAAACTGTTCCAGTTTTCTGCATAATGCATGTCTCATAATTTCTTAAACTTTATACTTTTGCTTTAATAGTTCTTTGTTGGTCACCCTCTCAGTCCATAAAATTTGTAACCTGAGAATAATCCATATTTCATATACTTCTATCCTTTTTATGAGTGCCTGTGTTCACAATTCTACGCCAAACAGTGGAACTGATAATACATAATATCATACAATGCACATTCTCAGACAAATTAAATTTTTGTTCCATTCTACATTTTTCATCTTTTTAAAAAAGCTACTCTGGGCCAGCTCTCTCCTAAATTTCATTGCATTATTATGATCCCATGGCTTGTTCAACTGAATTCCAAGTTCTTCGTCGTGGCCTCTGTGCATCACACATATGGGTACTGCGCCTGCGCAGTGCCTGTGGCCGGAAGATTGTCAGCTAACGGTTTTTGGCGGGAAGCTCTGCTCCCCCTCCCCCCTGTGGCCTATAAAGAGCGGAGCATCTGCCATTTTGTTCAGTCTTTGTGACCGCCGTTCACTGTGCCTCGTGCCGCTTTCGACTTTCGCTTTGACTGTTACCTTGCTCTCAATTGTCCATCTTTTCCCCAGTTTTCTTCTCCTTGCTCCCAGTTCATTATTCCGTGTAGTTTTCTCTCGTGTTATTGCTTCTTTCGATCTATCTATCAGTGTGGTGTAGTGGTTAAGAGCATGGGACTGGGACTCAGGCGATCTGGGTTCTAGTCCCGCTCAGCCATGGAGCCAACTGGGTGACTTTGGGCCAGTCACAGACTCTCAGCCCAACCTACCTCACAGGGTTGTTGTTGTGAGGATAAGATGGAAGAGGAGATGTAAGCTGCCTTGAGCCCTTTGTAGGAAAAAGGCAGGATATAAATCGAAAAATAAATACACACACACACACACACACACACACACATACACACACATATACTTACCCTCTGCACTGTCTCTCTCTTCTTCTTCTGCTATGGCGCAGCAAGTGGCTTTCCGCAAATGGGCGGACTGTGGGTCAAAAATGGCACCAACTTACCCGCATGACCTATGCCTCCTCTGCCTGGGAGAGGGGCATAGGATGGATAAATGCACGCATTGCCTGGCCTTCTCCAAGCAGGCCAGGAAGAACTGCGAAAACCGCCTCCGGAGACTCCTTTGCGATCGGGCCCTAATGCAATTGGACCTGCTCATTGCCATCCCAATACCTGGCTCCACTTCTGTGGCCTCACCCTCACGGCCTTCGGATGAAGGTGCGTCTGCTTTGGTGGCTCCCTCTGCTTCACCTAAAAAGAAGCACGAGAAGCGGAAGCATGCCGAATCCAAGAAGTCGGCAGGCCATAAAAAGGCCAGGAAGGAGAAAGTCTCCAAGCCTCCCAAAAAACCCAGGAATTCGGACCGTCCGGACTGTCCCTGATATTGGGACTCGGAACCAATGGGCCCTTGGTACCAGTGGCGCTTACGGTACCGACTCTGCCCGAACCGGTCCTCCAGGAGGCTATGCGGGTTACCCCTCAAGGGTCTCCCCACCGTGCGGTTGACCTCCCGCCTGCGCCCCTTCCAACTCTACGAGGTTCAATATCCGACGGGGGAATCCAAGACTCCCTCCTAGGGCGAGGTCACCGACACCCATGCCCGCGGTCACTATGGAAGCAGATGTTGGACTGTCCCCACCGAGGAGCTGGAGGAGCTGCTCTGTAGAGCAACGTCCGGAGAGCTGGCGTCACCCCTACTACCATACTTGGGGTGATCCGCTCTCCGTAGGGTACTACCCTGATCCCAGGGCACGATCCTCTCCTCCATCCCATGATCAACCGCGCTCATCAGATCCGAGGCAGGCGTCACCTCGATCCCCACAGGATGGAAGCAGCCGCTCCTTCTCCCCGGCAGAGTCGTCATCTTCGGCCCCACCCTACTACGGTGCCGATTCGGCCGACTCGGAGGCCTACTCAACCTCCCCGGACGTCGCTGTGACATCCCAGGGTCCTGCATCACCTGATGAGTCCCACATCTCCTTCGCGGAGCTGATGTCTAGACTTGTCCAGTCCCTTGCCATCGATGCCACCCAGCGCCCGGGACTGACAACGGACAAGTTCTACGATGTCATCCGCGGGGAGCAGTCGACATCTATCATCTGCCGCTCATAACCACCTTGCGGCAGGCGATGACGCAGCCCTGGGACCTGCCATCACACCCTCAACCGACTTCCAGGAGATATGAGTCAATGTACAGGGTTCGGGAGGAGGACATCCCCTTCCTCCTCCGACATCCCAAACTGAACTCTGCGGTTGTCGAATCCTCGCAGGGCAGAGAGGCGAGAGGGCACACGGCACCGAGGGACAAGGAGGGCCAAAAAATAGACTCCCTGGCTAGGCAAGTCTACGCTGCTTCAGGCCTGGGGCTCCGCATATCAAATTACGAGGCGACGTTGGTGAGGTATCAATACTTCATCATGCAGCGCCTGCACAATGTCGCCTCGACCCTCCCAGACCACCAGGGTGACCTCGCGAAGGTTCTGATTAAGGAAGCCATGCAGGTCACGGTGCAGCAGGTATCCACGGCGAGGCACCACGTGGATACTGACTCATGGGCCTTGGTCGGTGCTGTTTCTCTCCGAAGGCATGCATGGCTTTGGAATTGCAATTTTCCGGAAGAAACCAAGCGCCGGATAGAGGAAATGCCTTTCGATGGATCTGGGCTTTTCCATTCTCGCACCGACAACAAGCTCAAGAAGCTGCATGAATCGAGGATGATGGCACGCAGGATGGAGATACAGTCCCACGCCAGACGTAAGTGGTCCTGGAATCGTCCATCCTACAGGCAATCATATCAGCCAAGGCAACAGCCACAACACCGCCAGCAACAGCAAGAGCAGCGCCGCCGTCCGCAGCCCCAGCAATGCTTCCAACAAGGCCACCAACATTTCGACAATAGGAGACAACGTTGACAGGACTGGCGAACCATTCCTCACACTCCACCAATACCCACCCCCCTCTCATCTGGGGATCGGCTTCGAAGCTGACTCCCCATTTGGGAGTCCATCACATCTGATCGGTGGGTATTGTCCATCGTTCAACATGGCTATCAAATAGAATTCGACATCATTCCTCCGCCGAGTCTGATCCGGTTCACTTCATGTTCACCGGTACTGCTTGACGAAATACATCAACTTCTTTGTAAAGGAGCGATTCGTCAAGTATTCCCATCTGACGGACTCCATGGATTCTATTCCAGATACTTTACGGTCCCTAAGCGGGATGGTGGTCTACGTCTGATTTTGGACTTACGGAACTTCAATAAGTTCATTGTACCGAAAAAGTTTCATATGACTACCCTTCAAAACATTTTGCTGTTACTAAGGAGAGAGGATTGGTTCGCCTCATTGGACTTGAAGGACGCCTACTTCCATATTTCAATTCACCCGAGTTACAGGCGTTTCCTTCGTTTTGCGGTTGCAACCCAACTTTATGAGTTTACAGTTTTGCCTTTTGGACTGGCTATGGCTCCGAGGGTTTTTACCAAGTGCATGGCTCCTGTCTGTGCTTTTCTACGCCTCCAAGGCATACAAATTTATCCGTACCTCGACGACTGGCTGTTAGTGTCGCAGTCCAGAGAAGGACTCCTTGCGGCCATCCATACAACTTGTGCCTTGCTCAATAGCTTAGGCCTACGTATTAATACCAAGAAATCTCTTCTTTCGACACAGACACTCACCTTCATTGGAGCCCGCTTGGATTCGACATTGGAAAAAGCCTTCCTCCCTCAGGACAGACAACAGACTCTTGCTCGCCACATCCATCGGATCCGACGAGATGGAACGGTCCCGGCGAAGTCTGTCCAGAGGATCCTGGGGCATATGGCTTCCTCAGTTGCTGTAGTTCCACATGCCAGGCTTCGGCTTCGTCCACTGCAACTCTTTTTCAACAAGATGTAACATCCTCAAAGAGAACCGCAGTCGAGGCTGATTCGGATCCCATCTTCCGTGCTTCACTCTCTGCTTTGGTGGTTGGAACCGACCAATCTTACGATAGGAGTCCCCTTCAGGGCGCGACCTCCTACGATAACCCTTGGCACCGACGCGTCTCTTCTAGGATGGGGAGCGATATGCTCCGGCCTATCTACCCAGGGTACGTGGAATCGTTGAGAATCCACGAATCATATCAACTTCCTAGAACTACTGGCAGTTTTCAAGGCCCTGTGCTCTTCATCATCAGATTGTTCAGATAACTTCAGACAATATAGCTACCGTCTTTTATCTGAACAAGCAAGGGGGAACAAAGTCACCGACTCTAGCCAGACTTTCTATGAAAATTTGGGACTGGTGCATCTGGAGACACATCACGCTGATGGCTGTTCATCTAGCTGGTGTAGACAACGTACAGGCGGATCTTCTCAGCAGGCACATGTTCACCTCTCACGAGTGGGAATTGGATCCTCGTACGCGTAACCATCTTTTCTGGCGCTGGGGGTTTCCTGACGTGGACTTATTCACCACCCAACAGAACAGGGTGTGCGAGGCTTACTGTTCGAGAGTGGGAATCGGACACGCATCCCTAGGGGACGCATTCATGATCCCTTGGAACAATATGAACTTCTACGCCTTCCCTCCGATCCCTCTTCTGATGCGGGTCATAGCAAAGATAGTGCACGACCGGGCATCGGGGATATTAGTTGCCCCTTGCTGGCCACGTCA
Source organism: Varanus komodoensis (assembly GCF_004798865.1). NCBI lineage: Eukaryota > Metazoa > Chordata > Lepidosauria > Squamata > Varanidae > Varanus > Varanus komodoensis. The sequence continues at coordinate 21,844,581 of NW_025336346.1, forward strand.
AGCGTGGTTTGCGAAACTACTGGACATCTCTTGCAGGGAATTTCTTCATCTTCCATCGCTCCCATATCTTATAACACAAGTGGACGGCACACTTCGCCACCCGGACTTGCTCTCATTGAATCTAACAGCGTGGCGAATTCGATGATTGACATTCCATCGGTGCCGACGACGGTTTCGAGAGTTACTAATCCGACAGCTTCTACTAATCCATCGGTACCAACGATGACTTTGACCACCTCAGATCCAATTGTCGAATCCAATCACTCAGGTGCTTCCCCTTTCTCTGGTCTCTCTCTACCATCTGGTTCGAGACAAGACCCATCGAATCCGAATCCGACATTTTTGCACCCTGATATTCAGCATATCATCAACTCTGCCTTAAAGCCGTCCACAAGGAAGTCATATAAGGCTAAATGGAAACGTTTTTCCACCTTTGCCGAGTCTTGTTCATTCTCTCCATTCCTCTCATCCATTCAACAAATTCTTCAGTTCCTCCTGGAATTGCACCATTCCGGATTGAAGCCGTCATCCATTAAAGTGTATACAGCCGCAATAGCCTACTACCATGGCTTAGTCAACGGATCACCTCTGTTTTCTCATCCTATCCTCAAAAGATTTTTGAAGGGACTATATAATCTTAACGCATCAATTAGGCCGGTGATGCCCACATGGAGCCTTTCTGTAGTTCTACAGGCCCTTATGAAGGCCCCCTTTGAACCTTTGGCGATGGTGGATCTGCGATTGGTCTCTTGGAAGACGGCGTTTCTTGTGGCTGTCACTTCAGCCCGGAGGGCCAGTGAACTTTGCGCTCTTCGCATAGACCCTCCTTATTTAAACTTTCACAGGGAGAAGGTCGTTTTATGCCTCGACCCGTCTTTCTTGCCTAAAGTGTCTACATCTTTCCATATGGGACAAGACATTGTGCTGCCTGCCTTTTTTCCGTCACCGTCAACTCCATTGGAAAAATCTTTGCATTCACTCGATGTTCGGCGTTGCTTAGGCTTCTACTGATCGCGAACGGAGTCTATTCAACGATCCAATAAACTATTCATCAAATATTCTGCTAGGGATCAGGGCGATCCAGTCACTCCACAGAGACTTTCTAAGTGGCTTTCTAAGAGGCTTCGGCAAGGGGCGGCATAGAAATGTTTAAATAAATAAATAAATAAATAAATAAGTGGATAGTCCACACTATAGTCTTATGCTATCAATTAGCTAAGCTCGAACTGCCTTCAGTTCCTTGAGGCCATTCTGCTAGAGCCGTTGCAACCTCGTCTGCATTCGCATCCGGGGTCCCGATTGATGACGTCTGCCGAGCCGCTACTTGGGCGAACCCTTGCACCTTCGCCAGGCACTACCATCTCGATGTTCGAGCTCGATGGGACTGTTCCTTCGGTAGAGCTGTTCTCTCCTCCGTTCTTCAATGAGGACACCTTCCCTCCTCCTTTATGGTAAGCTTGTAATCTACCCATATGTGTGATGCACAGAGGCCACGACGAAGAAAAGCAGGTTGCTTACCTGTAACTGATGTTCTTCGAGTGGCCATCTGTGCAGTCACACAACCCACCCACCGGCCCCACTCGGTGTCGGTGAGTGGATGCATCTTTCGGTACCGACCATGCCTTTTTTTCATGGTACCGACTTCAAAAAAAACAACAACATAAAGTGGTGTGCATTCGGTCGCAAAGACTGAAGAAAATGGCGGATGCTCCACTCTTTATAGGCCACTGTGGGGAGGGGAACGGAGCTTCCCGCCAAAAACCGTTAGCTGACAATCTTCCAGCCACAGGCACTGCGCAGGCGCAGTACCCGTATGTGTGACTGCACAGATGGCCACTCGAAGAACATCAGTTACAGGTAAGCAACCTGCTTATATTCATATTTATCAACCCTTTCCACATTTTCATTTTTCACTTTATTTCTTGGACTACTTACTTTTTCCAGATTTCCATCTACAAATTTCACTTTCTCAACATGAATTTTGAGACTGACATGATCAAGTAATCTTTATAGACTGTTTGAACTGTCCACTAGCAATACTGTATCATCTGGATACTGAATGTTACTGATCATCTCTCTATTAACCATGATGCCATAATTTAAATCAGCAAGTGCTTCTTGAAAGATGTTCTAAGAATGTACATTAAAAAGCATCGTTTTGTGTCAGTACCGGTTCCTGATTGTGTGCTGCAGCACCTAATCATGTCCGTACAATTGATGAAAGGAACACGGCAGAAATGCAAATTTTGGAAGCTCTTGTATTGAATTTTGATAAGATTGTGAGATATGATGATATTTTGGATAATGAAGGAGGATTGAAACTGAATCAAGAAATAAAAGAGCAAGGAATTAATATCTCTTGGTGGCACAAGGTTCAAATGCAATCAAGATATGTTAAAGACTATAGAATGTGGGGTTTTTATAAGGAGTTAACAACATTTGACCATGTGATTTTAAAATCAGATGAGAATATGATTAAAAGATTGTATAACTTCCTACTGGACAGGAGAATAGAAGATGAACAGGTTAAGGAAACTATGATAACGTGGGCACAAAACTTTGGATACAATATTGAGTTAAAGAAATGGCAAAAGCTGTGGGAAAGAAACGTTAAAGTAACATTAGCAACCTCATATAAAGAAAACCTGTATAAAATGTTTTATAGATGGTATCTATCACCAAATAGAGGTTTCCAAATATGTCAAATGGATGTTGGAACTGTAAACACCGACTGGGTACCTTTTATCATATGTGGTGGACCTGTGATAAGGCAAAAAATATTGGATTAAAATACACAAATGGCTTGAGGGAATGTTACAAAAATCTCTAATATTTAAACCTGAAGTTTTCTTATTAGGCATTGTACCTGAGGATGTTGATAATCAAGCAATGTATTTGATTTTACATGGAACTACTGCAGCGAGGATTGCATTTGCCCAACATTGGAAGAGTGAAGAACCACCTACCAACGAACTGATTTTAAAAAAGATCGTGGACTGTGCCGAAATGGACAGATTGACTTTGTCTCTGAAGGAGAAAGATGATACAGACTTCTATCAAACTTGGAATTCCTTTTATTATTGGCTAGAGAAATGGGACTACGCATAGATTTAAATATGTTTATGGATTATCATAAAAAGAAAAAGTTTGGGGGGCTGACCCAGTAGGTCTGATGTTTTTGATGACTGATGATTTTTTAGTTTCTTTTTGTTAGTTTTGTTAGTTAGTAGAAAATAACAATAAAACTTATTTAAAAAAAGAAATGCCAATTTTGCAGGTGAATAAATCAGCTACAGCTGTATTCATTTTGAACAGCGTTGGCAGAGGCACAGGAAAGGGCTCCTGCTGTCAGGCAGCCTGGCTGCTGCTGGATTTTCCTTCCTGGCTTGCCTGCATGCAGTGGTGGTGCTGGACAACTGGGCCAGAGATCTGCCATGGCACGGACAGCCGGCAGACCCCTTTCCCTCCACTGTGGGCGCAGCCACCTTGCAGCTGCCAGGCAGCCCTGGTCATCAACCCAGCTCCCTTCAAGGGATCCCATTACTGGGGAGCACAGAGCCAACCCTCCCTCCTGAACTGACCCAGCCTGATGCCTGCCACACCCTGCACATAACACAACTCTTCCAGAACAGTCCGTCATACCCAGGATCAAGATATTTACACGGACTAATCTGGCAACAGGGCAGGTGGGAAAGATTCCCTTCCAGCCCTGAGAACCAGTGACTAGCTTTGGTCCTCTGCAAGATTTGCCATTGCCAGGTGGGGAGCCAGGGAGGGCAGGGCACCCACCTCGTCCTGCGAGGCCTTGCTTTGTGGGCTGCAGGTGATCTGGAGCGGGGACAGGCTGGCTCCCCACCCTTCCAGCCCTGCTCCTCCCGAGCCAGCTGGACGCCAAGCGGTGCAGTGCCACTGGGCCACAGGAGGCTCCTCCTCACCTGCCGCACAGAGCCCCTGCTGCCTCTCTCCTCTCAGGTGCACCCTGGTGAGCAGGGAACGCAACCACAAATATCTCCATGGAGGCAAAGTGCAGTTGGCCGTCCAGTCCAGCAAGAGGGCATCCCGGATCTGCTCACTCTCACATTTTCACTTCTGCTGGGATGAAAAGCATGTGTTGCAGTTTCGCTGGTCCTCTCATGGCCAGGGCCAGTGGCAGGTTTGAGAGGGCCTTGGGCAAGAGGCTCCCTAAAGCTTCTCAAGGCCTGAATGGGCGACCATGCTCTGGCCATCAGCTAGTTGCACCGTCTGCAGCTGCAAAGAGAAGTGCCTGGAGATGCAGCTATGACTACCCACCAGAGCCATCTTTGTTATCCCTGAGCTAGTGCGATCTGCACTACTCACACTGCCTTGTGGCAGGACTCAAAGCCACTGGGAGTGAGGAGGTGGTTTTGGCCGCTTGATCTCGCATGGCTCTTCACAGCACCTCTCTTCATCTCCCCGCAGCGGCCAGGAGCGTTTTTGCATGGCTGAGGCTAGTGCACCAACCACACCTGCTCCTGAAGAGGTCTCCGCCAGCCGTGGCTGTGCAAGCTCAGCCGCATCTCCTTTGGACCACTGCAAAGCACGCCCCACGAGGCTGCCTTTACTAACTCCTCTGCAACTCAGGTTGGCCCAGAGTGCTGTGCCCGGACTGTTGATGGGCTGGTTACAAGGAGCACACGGTTCTCCTGCTACAGCGGCTTTACTGGCTGCCAGCTCAGTTCTCAGCAGAATCCAAGTGCTGTTTATGACCTGAAAAGCCCCCTCCAGGTTGGGTCAGGCTGCTTGAGAGAGTTTTTCCTGCCATGCAAGCCTTTCCAGATCTCAAGAGCTGCAGAAGAGGCCTTTCCTTCAGGGCCGCCACCTTCGGAGGAATGTTTGGTGGCTACCTGACGGAGAGCCTTCCTGGTGGTTGCACCGATGCTGCAGAAATCCCTGCTGAGAAAAGCCAGGTTTGCTTCCTCCCTGCTGTCCTTCCATCAGCAGGCAAATGCCTTTGTATTCAGGCTTCGGCATACAAGTATGTCTGTTCAGTTGGATGCAATTGTTGTTCTGTTGCTGTAAGTTTAAATGTGTCTTAATATATTTGTTTTTCTGTAATTGCTTTAATCCAGCCTTATTTCTGATTGTAAGCTGACTTGGGTGCCATTTTTCTCAGTAGAAAGGCAGTGTACAAATCAAATAAATAAAAATAGCATAGGACCATTTTTTTAAACAATTTATTTTAGAGGCTGGCACCAGCTGCAGCAGATTCCGACATTTCTGTTCCATATGTTAAAATCTCCTCATTTCTTGATATACAAAAGGAAGCCATATGTAGAGAAGCAGCTGCCTGGCTGTCCGTTCCATTAATCCCATACTGTGAAAATGTGTCTATAAATTATTCCCTTTGTCATGTTGTGTGGGTTGCTATTTTTTTACATTTCACAACAGCGTTGGTCTCCCATCTTGCCACAAAATACTAGGTTATCAACTGTGAAGAATTTTAATGGAACCCAAGAAAGGGGGGACGCCTCTCCCAAGTTCCGTGGTCCGTTTCAGCTGGAGCTACCGTGGCAGGAACTACTGCAATTGCACAGCGCTCAGACTATCTCCAGCTTCCCTTCTGTGAAACTGGTCCTTTGCTGCACCTTGTGGGGGCAACTATGGGAACGGGCACTTGAGGATCTGACTCCTGCCTCTAATTTGGACAGTTCCTCAGTCAGCTGGGTCATTTCTGATTCATATCAGTTCTCTGTTTGTGAAATGGTGCAGAAAGCAGTTGGTTCAAAAGAGGGGTTTCATATTCTGCAGACCCCATTTCCGCCTTGTGTTGAGATTCTTAGGCAAAGTAACTTTGCCGTTAGTCTCATTAATTTGCTTTCAGGGAAATGAGTGCTTTGTAACTGGCAGCCATTTTCTGAACAGGCAAGCCCAGATAATAGATACTTATAAACATGGATCGTGGGTCAGTACTAGGGATGTGTGAAGAATCCGGCTGGGGGGGGGGGGGATCCATTGGATTCCCCAGACTCTGGTCTGCTTTGAAATAGCTCTGAGTCCAGGGTCCTGGCAAGGACGCCCAGCATTCATGGGGGAATCACCAGAAATGGAGTCCCACACCCTGTGCAAGCAGCACCCCTCCTTTTTGTGCCTGCTGCAGCCACCAGACACTGTACTGGACACAGATGAAATCTGGGTTCTGCCTCTCTTCTCCACCTGATGGGTGGAGCTGCAGGGCCAGAGCTCCGAGAGCATTTGTGGCCTTCCTTTTGGCTCAGCGCACATTTCAGGACTGGGCTGAGCATGCGAGGAAGTCCATGGGTGCCAGAGGGACAGGTTCTGATAGGGCTCATGCCAACCCTAGCTGGTAGAGCTGTTTACTCCCAGTCACCATGGGGGCTCTGAAGCTGTAAAAGCAGCAGGGCCAAACCTAGATTCTAACAGATATTTCAGCTGGCTATTGTCATCCAGCCATTGCTGGTAAAACATATTAGCATGCAAAGCAGAGAACGGCAGAAAGGCATCATTGAGACAAAGTGAAAATCTGAAGTACACATCAGCATGTCCATCTAGGTCTACTGAACAAAAGTTTTCTTAACAATCTTTAAATCTGGGTTTCCCCATGTTATGCCACACCTTTCTGACTTTTACTGTAAAAGGCACGATCTCTGTTTTAATCTACTGAGAACCCAACGCTGTACACTTGGGGAGAGCATCCAAACATGAAGAGTCCAAACTGACCTGGGAAAAAGTCTAATCTAAATGAAAAAGACCAAAATACAGTACAAGTCAACAAAAAGGCCCAATGATATATTGAGAGATCAAGGATGCCAAATCCACTCTCTTTAAGCAGAACCTGCATCTTTTTTTCATTTGTAACAGAATGAAACCCCATAGGAATTTACCAAACAAAGCATTATTTAAAATACTTGCCAGATATAAATAGAGGAATACCATGTAAAACATAAACAATTTGAGGTATTCCATTCATTTCAAGTGTATTTATCCTACCCCATAAACTCAGTTTTAAAGAAACCCATCTATCAGTGTCCCATAAGATCACATTAATCAGCTTAAACAAATTTAGCATAATCATTTGAGATATATCTCTAGGCATCAGTATTCCCAAGGAAGTAATGAAATTGGAGCAAAGTCTAAATTGTCAATTAGCTAGCACATTGTGGGGTACAGAGTCTTCAATTAATGGAAAAATCAGCCAAAATTATTAATCGTCTGCATCAAAGCTGAAACAGAGGACAGATAAAGAGAGTATTAGCATAAAGCATGCGTTTAAATTACAACAACTCTATCTTTTCCTCAACTTGTGTGTATGTGTAAGTTTCCAAGTGGAAACTGCCACTGTTTTGACCTCCCATAAAGCTGAATGAACGAGGCAGCATAATTGTACAATGAAAGTCTCGCCTGATAACACCCTTAGTCCTAGCTGGACCAATCCTTTTCTTGTAAAGGATTTCCCTGATTTTAGTGTTCAACTTGAATTTAAGTGGAAACATTTTAATTAATTAAGTGGATTACTGAAAATTTATTCCTGGGCTTCCTCTTCTGATGCTTTCCATTAACACTTTAAGTTTAAACTTAAGTCTAAACTTGGAAACTGGTCAAGGGTACATTCTGAAGAGGAAGGGAGCAGAGAGCTTGTGGGGGAAGCTGTTTTTTCCCGTATGGCAGGGCTGTTCACATATTTATTGCCTATAAAGCATGCTAGGTCTCAAGGGTGGTGTTAATGAATTGAGAGAATACACGAGGTTCAGAATGATCGTTGCACAGTGTCAGGGTACAGCCTGAAAGGAGAATATAGCTGCATATACCGATTTTTCTTATCATTACTAAAAACTCAGTCTCTCCGAACAGAAAACCAAAATTAGATGTTACAAATGGCTTTAGGATTAAAGGAGTGGCATCCTACATGGCATGGATGTCTTAGAGGACATGCCAATCTGGAAACTAGATAAAACCATTATTACCTCTAACAAGAACAGAAGAAACACAGGAAAAGCCTGACTATCCAGGTACGACCAGGGTCCATGCTATCATTATAAATGATATAATGATGCTCTCCCACCCCATAGTCATGACCTGCCTTGGGTGACCACCAAGCACTCTAAATCCTACTGAGGAGTCCAGGCCCCATTGCCAATACACTACAGTTTCTGATATTCAAGTGCAACACTAAATCTGTGTCCCCAGTCTTGATTTCTCCCATTCATGCTGTTGCACATGCATAGTCCTACAGAAGCATTTTCCTTGTCCAGGCAGCTTTTCCTTGTCTTGATATGTATACAGATATGTTCTGCATGCATGCACAAATGAAGAAAACAATTGTTATAGAAAACTGGTGAGGAGGACAAGAAAACCAGATGTTGCTTTTTTCCATAGAAACTGGAATAAAACAATTGGGAAAGGCTGTTTGGCACCCATGCCATGCTCCAGCTTTAACGGCACCCGGCCTTGTTGCGTTGTCCCGTCTCTGCATTGTTGATTGTTCCACTCTTACGGTGGGAGGGCTTTGAGGACTTCCCTTTTAGCAGAGGTGGGCAACTAGGTGTTGCTTTTGTTGCTGGTAGGCACACAGGAGCCCTGCCTCCAAGAATGTTGGCAACTGCGGTGTTGCAACTTGTTCTCTGTATTTTGTTTCTCATGTGGCAGCCTTCTGTAGGAAGTGATGACAGTGGATGCCACGGCCTTGCGGTACGTTCACTTAGGTCATAACAAAGCAGCCAAATACTGCTGAAATGTGGAGTCTGCATAGCATCCATATAGTTATATATTTGCTAAAGGAAAGTAACTCATGTTTTAATTTACAACACTGGAGGCATGGTTCAAGAACGGGTCAGCCGTTAAAAATATAAATATGGTCTGTTTTACAGTGTGTGTTAAATTGGGCTGGGTGTGTGGTGCCAAGATGCCACACTGTTTGTGCGTAATGAGTCCTGGTCAGGCCAGCTGTGGTGAGGAGCAGGACAGTCCAGCGACAGGACTCAGCGGTTGACTTTCATTCTCCGGCGGCAGCCCAGTCCTAGGTGTGTTTACTCTGAAGTTCACCCAGTGGCACTCACTGTGAAATAAATGTGCACGAGACTGCAACCGTGTGATGAGGCTAGCTGTGATGGTGGCAAGTCTGTTTGTTTAGATTGTAGTCACAGCCTGTCCTTTCTCCACACCTGATCTCGCAGCCCTAACATTCAGGGCTTGGCTGAGGCCTGGAAAAAAAACCCCACATGCGTCTGAGGAAAGGATTATATCACAAGAGTGAGGAGGACTTCCACCCTCTCACTCAGATGTCCGTTTGATTTGAGAATCAGAATTTTTCTGCCGCCCTCCCCGTCCTGTGCATGACTGGGGAAAGCCTAGTTTTAAACAAATGGGCCCGCTGCTCTGCAGAATGAAATCCTATTCTCAAGTAGTTGAAGGTAAGGCCACTAAGCACAGTGCCCGGGTTTGCACACAACACTAAATTGTGGTTGACACCTGGGTTGTCAAGTTGTGCAAACCTGGGCATTCTGCAACAAACCATGGTGTACAGATGGGTTCTGCCTCTGGTACTGGTGGTAGCATGTTGCCATCAGGACTGGCAGCACTTGATGTTCACTTGAATATCCAGTATTCTTCATTTTAAAGGCTTAGGATAAGTTGCAGTAAGTTTTAAAATACTGAGACAATCCAAGCAAAATCAAGTTAAAATCAATAACTAATAAAACAATAGCAACTAATAAAGAGCCTATCAGTTCGAAGCAAAATAGGACACCCAGAAATAAGGTAGTGGTCCTACTTGGTGCAACTTTACCTTACTGGGGCAGCAAGTTCCCCAGTTTTCATGGAACATAATTCCTTGGTGCCCTGATTTTCCAGGTTAAAATTGTGCAGATTGTCTAAGCGTATAGAACAGGATTCCTACTTCAGATCCTGGCCCTCCAACTTGTGGAGGGCGATGAGGAGGGTGAGACTTACATGAGGCATGTGGGAAAAAATTGCTTTTGTTTGCAGAACATGCAAACATGTGCCTTTTGCGACAATGAAATCAAACATGAGCAGGAACTTGATTCTCAGGATGTTCCCATGGTTTTCCAAACCTGCACTCATGTTTGAAATTATGCATTTGTACAAATGCCTCTCCCTGCTGCACATTTCCACACTTTAGCCAAAGAGGGGGAAGCATGCAGTTTTGATGACTACAAATGCACACTGTGTATTTTTACAACTGGGAGGAAAATAGATGCGTGAGCCTGGAATGCAAATGAGGAGAAATGACCTTCTCAGAAGAATTTGGAGAACTGTAAGAAACTTGAACGTGACATGCTCGCCCATCCGTAGTTTACACCGAACACCAGAACTTCTGCCTTTGCTGCAAGCTTTTGCGGAAGGGTTGGGGAAGAAGCTGCCGTACAGTCACGGCCAGGGTGAAATCCTCATCCCCCGCACTCCCTTGCTTTTTATGATAAGTCCTATCTTCCCCACAGGGGGAGGAAAGAAAAAAAAAGGGGGGGGTCCAAAGGAAGAAGCATGCCGTGACATTAAAACACCCATCTCTTCATGTCATGTTCCCTGCAAAGTCATATTGCAATAAAGGGTTCATGCTCAGGGCTAGCAGGGAGTCTTATTCCTAAGCTGTTTAGTAGTATATAGGACTTGGAGCCCATGCATGTTTACTCAGTAATAAATCCAGTTTCACTGGGTTGTTCTCCCCAGCATGAACATGGCCATGGCCTTTGAGATTTTATAGGGGAAGAAGCAGTCTCTTAGGTATGTAGATCATGGAACTATGAAGAGGCCAAAACAAGCACAGTAAATTGCAGCGTGGATGCTAGAGTGTGGATGTAATGTTATCCAGAAATCTGTTCATGCCTGGCTGCCACGTATCTCCCTTTCCCACCAACAGCTGAAGCTTCTAAATCAGGGGTGGGTAACACGGTGTAGACTACCTGCCCCTCTCCATTGCTCCTGTACCAACGAATTTGGCAGCACACTGGCAAAAAGTAAAAGAGCTGCTGAAATCCCAGGGTAAATGTTTTCAAGCTAAATTTGATCTTTCTAAAGCTCAGCTGTGGTTTGCCATCGAATTTCAGTGGTGGGGTTTTTGTTTTGTTTTTTTGACATTGCCACTGTGCTACCAAATCCAACATTGGGATGCCTCATAGAGCAGGGCTGGTGGAAGGAATTAGGATTTCCTGGCAGATTTTCGGTAGATCACCAAGGGTTTCTGCCTCACAGTTTTTAACAGTAGCAGTTACTAAAGAGACTCCCTCCCTTCCTCTTGCTGAAAAAGAACCTGGGAGCAAACGGGAGTAGCTTTCTGTGTGAAAGGGCCTGTGAACTTGACTCTGGTATTGATCACAAACATGTGGACTAAGCATGAGTTCAAAAGCAGGCTGTTAATTATTCCCTAGTATATGTCCACTTGTCTGAGCCACTCTCTGGCATCTGGCACAGGTTGACAGAACTCAGGGCTTCAGTAAAATCAAAGAAAATTGTGTGAGTCTGATATTTTATTTAAGGCCAAGCTGCACACCCTTCAACCTGTTTGTGGCTCTTGGTCAGTGTTTGTGGTCAACCCACTTTTCCATACAATTCCCACGTATTTAAAGGACTATCAGATGGTAGTCCCCTGTTAAAGGCACCCAAGTCTAGTTTGAAGATAATGAACCACAAGCTGATAAATGCAAGGCAGTGGCCTTGAAACTGCCCGTTGGAACCTGTACAGCAGACAGGGCAGGTACATAAGTCACCTGATCACTTTCTTCACCACTATGGTGAAATGTGAGCACATCTACACTAGCTTTTTGCTCCCTCCGTAGAAGTAATGCACTATTTGTAGAGAGGATTGAGCTACCGGAAAGGAGGCAGGTGTGCACATCCAGAACACCATTCTGTATTTCATGTTCAACTCCCAGCTCAATCCCCCAATATGTATTTTCAAGGGGAGTGGGAATAATGTAAAAACAAAAACAAAAAACCCCGAAGTCTGTTATCTAAACTTCAGTTTGAATGCCAGTTTGCTCTGTACATTTCTGTCCCTTTAATTATATTCCCATCTGAAAACTCATTCATAAGCTGTGGTATAGTGGTAAATTTTGAAATTCAGGTGCTAGTTCAGGCAGTCCCCATAGACAGGTGCCAAGGAAAGTCCAACAATTCAGGCAACTGTGTTGATCCAGATTAATAAACCAGTTCTAGCACCTTTCCTCTTCTCCAACCCAGAATCCATTCTTTGTAAAGGTTCATGTGACTAAATGCACATTCAAGTTCACCCTGAAGTACTTTGCTTTGCGACAGGGAGCAATGCATTACTGCTTGGAAAATTCATTCCCCCAACACACACTGCAGCCGCAGGGGTTGCACAAAACTCAGAAGGAACAATGAAAGCAGTGGGGGTGCAATGATGTCGGCATCCCTACTCATAGGAAAGTGCCAGTGCGGCTCCGCTACACTCCCGTTCACCCGTCAGTCTCCTGCCTCCCACCCCACGCACCCTAAGCCACTCAAAAGAAGATCGTGGAGCTTCCCTTCCTCCAATACCACAGTATTCCAATGTTTTCCAGAGGAACTAAATAAAGAGGAGCGTAGTGTTTCAGGAGCAGCGTGTCCCAGGCTTCATTGGCAACCCGCAGCCTAGCTCACACAGGCAGCCCTGCCGAGCACATGGTGGCGGGATGCGCCAGCCCGCACAGCCGATGAAATCAAAGCATCTGTGCTCCGCAAGACGGGCAGCTGGCACAAGGGCCTGATGGACTCGTCAAGTTGAATTAAAAAGACTGCCATGTCAGGCTGGCATGCTTCAGACTGGCCTGTCCTTGGGTTTAAAAATAGCCCCATCCCAATCCCCTTCCACCCGAACCCTCTCCTACAGCCAGCTGACTCTGAATTTGTACATGATTTTAAAGCAGAAGATTTGGGACTCAACCTTCGGTGCGGCAACACACGGGCAAGTGTACACTAAGTGGCCCTACCAGTCACCGAAGAGTTTTGACTACTGTAGTTCTACCTGAATGGGCCTGTGAATTAGAGTTTTAAGGTTCCACAATTCTCTGTTACAGATTCCTGGAACCTCGCATGGAAGTATAACTCTCAGGAGCTTCTGGAAAGACAGATTAACAGTTTGAGGTGCCCACTGTACACTATATCCCCAATGTGGTAGGTAGTTTTCCTCCCTTCTGTGCTTTTTGCTACATAACAATAACCCACACCTGTGATGTCATAATAAAAAAGGCTGGGGCCAAAATGTTGTACCCCACCATAAAGACGCTGCTGTTTTATTAACAACCACATCAAGGTTTGTAGCATTTTCTGTAGCATCCTGAATTTACAGTACTTGCCTTTCATTCAGAACAACCACCATTTTTAGAGGAAAAAATATGGGACCTGTTAAAAGAAAACCCATCAGTCTATGGTAAGGATATTGACAATTTGAGTTCCTCTCCTTCAAATCACAGACGCTACCCTACTGTGTGTCAGACCTTTGGTCCATCCAGCTCCACAGGTCCTGCCCTGCAGTGGACCAAAAATAGACCTCCAGCTGTTTGGGCTTGAACTCCCAGCATTCCTGACCATTGACCATGTTGGCAAGGGTCAGGAAGGAGGTGATGTTGAAAACATCTGGAAATCTGTCTGGGTACATCTGTGTACCCCTGGTCTACAGAGAGCAATAGCAGCTCCCCAGAGCTTCATATACGTAGGCATCCTCCCCAGCTTTACATGAGATGCGGGGGCTGAATATGAGACCACCGGCACGCAAAATGTATGCACTCCCACCAAGCGATGGCCCTTTCCTTTAATCATGCGATCATGCTTGCTCCTCTTAAAAGAAAAGTAGAACTGTGGAACTTCCTCTCCCTGTTGGTTTGCCAAAGTCCAAGTCTACACATCTTCCTGAAGGATGCTGAAGCCAGTATGGACTAATTCCAACTGAAGAAATGTAAAAGTGAGGAAAAGAGCCAGAGGTGAAATGATCACCCTTCTTCCTTGCTTTGACAGCTGGGCTGCGAGTTGAGTTTGGCTGGCTGCGGCTGCCAAGCAGTCTCTGTGCACAAACAGGCTCATGCCTTGAAGCAGAGCAGAGAAGATGAGGAAGCTGGTCGGGCATCTTTCCCCCTGCTCCAGAGGGGGCCAGTCAGGCAGGAGAAGGGTGCCTGATCCACAATCGGAAGGAAGGAAGGAAGGAAGGAAGGAAGGAAGGAAGGAAGGAAGGAGAAATTATTCGGTCAGCAATGCAGAGAGGAACAGTGCCCCTCAACTGATTCCACCTCTGCCCCTTCACACGTGCAAGAATGAAGCTCCTTGTGTGTGTGAAGGAGCCAAGAGAGGGGCAAGAAGGAGCTGGGAGGTGGCAGCGGTAGTGCCCAGTTTGGGGCTGCATGCTTCACACACTCCCTCTTCTCACCCTGGCTTGCCAAAGAGGTGTCTAAAATCCTTTGGCTTGGGAATGCCTCTTTGGCAAGCCAGGGTGACAAAGGTGGGGTCCCTGTCACTCCTCGTTCTTTGTCGTTGCGCTGGGCAGAAATTTGGGGTGGGTGCTGGCTTGGGGACACCTCTATGGCAAGTCAGAGTGAGAAGCTTGCAGCCCCCACCCTGGTACTGCTGCCCCCACCACCCAGCTGCTTCCCACGCTCACACCAGAAGGACAGTGGCAGGGAGGGGGCATGCACTGCAGTGAGCAGCCGCTGGCGGATTCTCTCCCTTCTCGCTTGCGCAGGAGCAGCGACTGGGGGATCGACTGAGCAGGGCTGCTCTTCTCCCCACAGCAACCAGCTGATTGACAACTCCTGCCCCAGAGAAGATTTCTGGGCAGGAAGTGGGAAGAGCAGAGAAGTCTTGGACAGTCGCACCAAGTGCCACCTGTGAATGGCTCTCTGGTTAGCCACTTGGCAAGCAGCTCTATGATTCTGGCCTCAGTGCTGCAACAAGTTGGGCTTTTGGGTCCAGATACAGAACAAGCCATTATGGCACCAAGAAACCATAGAGAGAGCAGATGATTGTTTCTGTTCATGGTTTCTTAAAACAAAATGCGCCATGCTGAAATAGCACAAAAGACCTCACCCCACTCCACAAAAAAAAAAAAAAAAAAAACCTGTTGCTTGTCATGTCATGCAAACTTGTCCTATCTGTGCATTTGGGATTTTGCCCTCCCTGCAAAGAGCTCGGTTTGACCTATTTTAGCCCTACAACCATTATGTAAAGCTGCCTAGGATGGCACAAGGTCTCATGGCTAGGGAGATGTGCCCTCACATGGCCAATGTTAGTCTTAAACATCTGGAGGGCACCAGGTTGGGGAAAGCTGCTTAATCCATTACATCACATTGGCTTGCCTGCATGATAATCCTGCCTTCTATTTATTCATCGAAGCTATTTTTTTTTCACAGTGGCCATCCAAAGGCAATGCATTCCAGCAGTTAATTCTATGTTACATAAAGTCTTTCTTCCTTTTCTTTCCCTTAAACCTCTCTGTGCATTTCAGCTGATGGCTCTTATTTTCGTTGCTTGAGGGGCTGACTAATTTCTCCCATTTCATCTCCTGTATGTCCAAGATTACTCCAGGGGAAAAAACACCTCATACTGGAGCTACTTCGTCCAACTGCTGTCTTCAGCAGTGCTCACATGAGCCTGGAACACTGGAATTAATTTTATTCCCTGGATTTCCTGTTTCTTTGGTTTTCTGGAAGAATACATCCTTCTGCTTCTTTCATTGGCGCTAGTGGAGTTATAAATGCAACATTTCAAACTGGAACCACAAGCACACATAAATCTGTTCACGCGTATTCTGAAAACCCAAAATTTCCCTTCTCCCATCCTATACACCAGCATCCCCCAGCTTGGCCCCTCCAGATATCTTGGACCACAAGTTCTAGAATAACTCAGCTAATTATGCTTGCTAGGGGATTCTGGGAGTTGTAGAGAAGCACATCTGGAGGACACTAAGCTGGAAAAGGCTGTTGCCTACTAAGAATCTAATTCTCTAAGGGTGCATGCCTGTGTAGCCAAAAACAGCACCATCTTCACTGAGAGGGAAGTAACGGCAGGCTTGGAGGAACCCAAAGATTTGCAGAAGTACAAAAAACTTGGGGGGGGGGGGAATTGGGAGGAAGCAAAAACCTCAGGAGAGGGAGGAAAACCCCAAACAGGACTGAGTGTTCTGTGGGCACCAGAATGTTCTATGGCTCTAAGAGGAGAAAATGGAGGTGGAGGGACATGATGGAATATCCTGTAAAAAGTTGGCTGGCTTGAATGAAACCCTGAAGAGATCTCTGCACCACAACGTTTTCATGCAGGCCTCACTTGTATTAATTGTTAACAGTATTTATGGACTTCCTAAGAAAGATCACACCACATGGTTCTGTGTGACCATTTTCCCAGGCAACAGCAGGCAAAAGATATGGCAGTTCAAGACGCCTTCCTCGCAAGCAGCAACATGCAAGGGCTTATCAGGATCTTCTCTAACGGGAGCTGCAGATTAATATTTGAAATGCTTCCTTGGTTCCAATAAGAATGGTCTCACAGAATCATTATTAGAACTTCCCAAAGCAATGAGCTCAGCCTGATGTTTCACAGAACTCTTTAATCTGGTTTGCCTTTTAAAAATGGGAGAAAGGCAAGAGGGGGTATTGCTATTCTAGGCCATGGCAGAAGCTTGTGTTTAATGCTACAGCCTTAAGATGAAGATTTAAAAAGCTCTGATGTTAATAGAAGGGCTAACATGTCCCCTGCCCATTCATCCTTCAAACCCTGAGAAAGTTGGTTTTGTATTTACAAGAAATTTTGCCAGGATTCCAAGAAACCAATTTGTTAAGGAGACCAAGCAATTTCCTAGAACTGTAATTCCTAGGGTGCTTGAAGAAAGCCAGGAATATAAAACCGGTTTAAGTACACATGCACTGTGTACAAAAGTGCTTTGTAATCTTGCTGGTATTCAGCCTTATAAAAGACTCCTCCATCAAATTCTGATTTAACACATTATGGTTTTTGCACATACATATGAAAATGTTTTATATGCATGTGTTTTATACACATGACAAGAAGTTGGTTGTATTATTATAATGAATCATGTGACAGGGAGTCAAGACTGGGACCTATACAAAATTAAAATGAATGCTTATGATGATATTATTCAGGTATTATTCCTTACATGATTAGCAATTAACGCCTCTTCATAACAGAACCTATGAATGATCTTTAAAGCAGATGCGCATCTTTAAAGCGTTCTTTCAGCACTTAATTAGGACAGTGTTCTGAATGCAAGATGCTAATATTTTTCTTGGCTTTGTTTTCACCATGTCTCAGGTAACAGAGATGCAGAAACACTTGGATTCTCACCTCTGGGACTTTCAAAAGTTTCCCTGGTATATGTGCATTTTCAACCCAGCAAAAACAGCAGTGAGTGAATATTAAGCCAGTTCTGCACAGTGCCAATGAAAACAGTGGAGGACACAGTAACGACTGAGAAACTCTAGAGTTATCAAAATGTGAGTTGAAGAGCAAACCTACGTTTACTGTTAGAAAAACTTTATCAGACCCTTTGCAAACAGTAGGTTTGGCAACTTCAAACACCCGTAACTATACCTTGCAGTGTAGTTAGACTGAGAGAACAATAGGGCAAGAACAAGAGTATCAGGGACAGAGTAGTAACGGGTACTTTAGTCAAAGATTTATTCCAAAGACTGCAGATGGAAACTAACCTTTGGAAGAAGCAGTGCAAATAATAAGAAATTCAGAATTGGTCAAAGAGCAGATGCAGTACCAAGCATCTTTAAAGAGGCTCTGGAAATAGTCAAGACTCCTTTTACTCCAAGTAGTCCAATGAGAAGAAGAAATGGAAGCAGCCAGATTGGGTGCACCACACTCAAAATCAATCTTTGTTTTTGTTTTGTTTAGTCGCTAAGTCATGTCTGACCCTTCATGACCCCATGGACAACATTCCTCCAGGCTCTCCTGTCCTCCACCATCCCTGGAGTCCATCTAAGCCCACTCCCACTGCCGCAGTGACCCCATCTAGCCACCTCAACCTCAGCTGTACCCTTTTCCTTTTGCCTTCAGTCATTCCCAGCATTAGGCTCTTCTCCAGTGAGTCCTTCCTTCTCATTAGGTGGCCAAAGTATTTGAGTTTCATCTTCAATATTTCAAAATCAATCTACCAAAAATCAATATGGAAGCGGCTGAGTCGCACACAAGAGATTCTCGAAGTACCACTGCAGTTTGAATCCTTCACAATCTGTACAGACCATAAACCTGTGGTCTCACTGATAACTGCAAAGATTTGAACAAGCTACCAATAAGATGGCAAAGCTTTCTTCTATGCATGATGTGATAGAGAACAGTAGTAGAGAATAGACAAGGCACCTGTACTAGCAGATACATTGTCAGACATGCACTGAAATCTCAGAAGGTGCAAAAGTACAAGGACAAAAGGTGTCTGACAGCAGGATCTTATGATATCACAGCTAGTAATGGCACATGAAGAAGGAACAGAAAATGCCTACAATTCATATCAGATTTGTGACCACAAATAGGACTGACAGGGAATTCAGGAAGGGATTTATCAGGAGAGAACAAAACTTACCAAAAGACCAAGATTTGGACCAAACAGTATCTCCCAAGCACTGCCTTCTGGAGACAAGCTGTCCAGGCAGGAGCAGAACCACTGCAAGGCAGTAGCCCACTCCTAGCCAAAATAGCCAACGTGGCAGCATACTTGAGTCAATGGCACTGAAAGCTACCAAGAATTCAGGAGCAACAACATGATTACTCACCTTGTCTCCCCTCTGCACAGGGTATCTTTACAGGGTAACTGAATTATTTAATGCACACATTTTATCTTAATAAATACAACCTCTATTTTTATTTTAGTAAACCTGAGGCCTAGTTTCTGGGCAATTTTTTGGCTAGGTTTCCTTTGTGTCCTTCTGGATCTACAGCATCAGTGGTTTCAGGAGCTGAGAAATAAACTTTGGTGAAGTTCTGTGGCTCTGCAGTAGAGCAAGTGCTTTTCATGCAGAAGGACCCTTGGCTTCTTTAGGTTGAACTAGGAAGGTCTTCCGGGTGGAATAGGAGAGGTGCTGCCAGTCAATGGGTAGACAATATGGAGTTAGGTGGACTCAGAACAAAGCTGAGACGGAAAACTTTTTTAGTCCGAGGGCCAGCTTGAAGTCCTCAAGGGTTGCATTCAAACAATGAGCGGGGCTGAAGATAAAGAGGACACCATGATATTGTAGGTTAAAGTTACTAAGCCTTAGGAGAGGCATATCAGCCTTCTAGCATGGGGAGCAGCTAAACTTGGGGCTGCAAGAAGAAACATAAAAACATAGAAAACAGAGCGAGTCAGAAGGGGTCTCCCGGGCCATCTAGTCTGTCCTCCGGCACCAGAAGGAGGCATGGCCAGCTGGAAAGAGGGCTAGATTGGCTCCTGGGCCTGAGGATCAGGACCCCTGGCTTCTAAACTTGGAACGAAATGTGCATCTTCTGGCCAAGAGCATTTTGCTCAGTTGCTGACACACCGAAGACAGCAAAGCTTCAATCACTGAGCTGCAATTGCTTCATGAAGAGGTCAACCATTTCTATAGTCTTGAGTTTCCTACTTGTTACTTACTCCTCCTTGCCCCATTCTCTTCTCCCCTTCCCTGAAAGTGGGAGTATTTCCTTCAGGTCATGAAAGATTGTCCTGGTTGCTTGATTTCTCCATAGCCTGCCAGTTTCTTCTGAGGCTCTGACTTTGATGTGCTTTTCTGGCAATAAATTCATGCACACCTGTCGCAGATAAACTCTGATCTAATACAGAAAGTGGCACAGGAGGCTTTTAAGCTCTGCAGAGTCTCAGGTTTCTCCCCCACTTGCAAAGGAGGTGTCACTTTCTTATCTGCTAAAAACAAAAAACCAGCAACTGCACATATAAATAATGGTGTCAACAACTGCCAGCTAAATTTGTGTCAATGACATTCCCCTTCTGAGAACAGCTTATTTTCCCATGATGCAGTTTACTGTTGGCTTCCCCAGTCTGCTGCTTTCAGAAAGCTGAATGTAGTTTTGAGAAAGAAAATATTTCTTCATTCATCTATAGCATTTCCTAATGGAAAAAAGCTGTAGACAATGGCCCCAATCACAAATAATGTGGAAAGAGCTGCAAATCAGGCTAGAGAGGATGAAAAATATTGGGGCCCAGTCATTGGGCCTACTGAAGCTTAACCTGCTCACTGTGTAATTGTAAATTTGTTCTTGAAGATGTACAGTGGCTTTTCTACATGTGGCTGTTAACCCAAGACATCTTTTGGTTTCATCGTGCAATTGAGTTCAGAGCACTGAACAAGGAGTGTTCTGCTTTTCTACTACATAACCTCTAGATGGCACTGTGATACAGTGGAAGAGTGCAAATACACTAGCGAAGATGTGTGCTTTTGTTTTTCACTTTCAGAAATAATATCCCATTTTCCCTGCTCTGAAAAAAGACTTTACTCAAAGTGCTGCTTGAAAACAAAAGTGAAACTGGAGGTTCACAACATTGATTAAAGAACCAGTTAGGAGTGGTGAGTAGGGAATCATGAGCACACAATAATTGCTCTGCGTAGAAAAACTTGTGTGTGTGTGATGTTTAAAGAATGCCCTTCATTCAAGGCCATGTCAGACTTTGAAGGTCAGACTCAGCTAAAAATCTTTTAACATTTTATCCAGTTTTTACCTATTCAAGCATTCTCCACATGGGCACTGCAAGGGAGAATAGATGTGCAGCAGGATGTCAGTTTTCCCCGATTCATCCTCCTCCATGAACCGAAGGACAAGCCCCTGACCTGGTAGACCTGCCCTGCTTATGGAGGC
Source organism: Varanus komodoensis (assembly GCF_004798865.1). Lineage (NCBI taxonomy): Eukaryota > Metazoa > Chordata > Lepidosauria > Squamata > Varanidae > Varanus > Varanus komodoensis. The sequence continues at coordinate 21,865,350 of NW_025336346.1, forward strand.
TCTCTGTGCAGGGAGCAAATGTGCCACAATGGGAGCAGAGAGGAAGAGAAGAGGGCATTCCCATCACTGTGTTCCTGTGGGGCCCTTGGCAGGTGCTCCACCCCGCTGGCCCTGGTTGTAGCCATGCACCTGGCAATTTATTTGACCAAATCTGGAAGCAGTGTGACTCAGCAGAATGCCAGCCAAAGGCAAAGCTATACACATTCTTCTTTTGTTCCTTGTAAACTTGATTTCAGAGGCATGCTTTACTAGCAAAATTGTTGGTGGCAGAAGTATTTTCCCTGCTTTAAGGTCCCCCGGTTTCGCATTTCTGTTCTTAGGTAAGCAGCAACTATAAACTATACTCGTCAATGCTACAAATAAAGGAGTGATGTCAGAATTAAGCTTATTATTTGACTGGCAGCGGAGGTCATTCTTTCGGGTTAAAAGATTGGAGTGCATTTTAACAAAACAAGGTCTTAATCTCTGTTTAGGAAGCTTTATGCTTTAACAGATTTTTTCAAAAATGTCCTGGTAGAGTTCTGCTATGTACCTTATATAACTCCTGTCAGAACCTAGCTCTCTGCAAACAAACAAATTAAATGGGTGGGAAGAGAGAGCGATACATTATATATTTTGCTAGTGGCTTGGATCCAGCTTTAAACTGGATTAACTATGCTTGCAGAAGTGGACTTCTATACCCCCTCCTTCCCACAGCAGCTCCTCCAGCCCCCTGAAAATGCTGCTCACGGACCAGAGACCCTGCTGAACAGAATGGGAGGAGGATCCCCCAAAACCAGGCATGGTTTGCTTCCACAATCAAAGCCCTTGCTCTTACGGAAGGCCCCTTCCTCTCGTGTTGGGAAGATCCTGGGTAAATGTCTGTTTATACTCCATTTCAAGGCAACTCATTTGAAGGGACGATGTTTAGACTCCCTTGCAAGCAGCAATATCATCTTGCAAGCAAAACAATGATTATGATTTCAAACAGAGCTGTTTCAGACTGGCACGGTTATGAACCTGAAAGGAATCTTTTCTCCAGTTTAATGAATCTGATGAATTCATTTACTTGGCAGTAAGTCCCACTGAATTTAGGGTGGGCCCTGGATTTTAGCCAGACAGCACAATCCTTTGCATGTCTGTTCAGAAGGAAGTCCCATGAGTTCAATGGGAATGACTACTTCATGGAGGTTTATAGGATTGCACTGTGTGGGAGCTACAGAAAATGACCTCGGGTCTTGAGTGGAAGTCACACTTCTTCCATGACCTCTTTGAGTGGCTCTGAGCAAGTCAGACTTTCTACGACTCCATTCCCTATCTGTAAAGGTGAACACAAATGACCTATTTCGACAGCTGATGTGAGGGGCCTGAATACAAAACACCAGCACAGCACCTTGAGGGTGACCTAAGGTGGTACCATCCAGTTCGGATGGTCTGGACTGTACCACTTCTGATTTTCCGCAGGGGATGGCAGTTTTGAATACTCCTTCATGTAGAATTGCTCCCTAAAATAAAAAGCAACACATCAGGGAGAAATTATTTACACCAACATACTCCCTACTATATTAGTTTTCTACCTGTGGGGTTTTTTTCTTTAAAGCCAAGGTTAATTGATAATCATTTCATTCCTCAATGACAAACTGAAGGGGTGCAGGCATTCTTTTGCCTCCGAACACCACTGCTTCATTCTACTAAATGCATATACCTGGCCTAAGTTTTTTTTTTTACTTTCAAAGTTGTTACATTGTACACTTTTATCATTATGGGTTGGATTCAGATTTAGTGCTAAATATAGTATATTTTTGAAACTACAGGAGGCCTGGAGTAGTGCAGAGCAAACCAGTGCAAGGACAACATCTTGTACTGGTACTCAGGAAAGTACCACAGCCCGTACCATGGTGCTTTCCCAGTCCAAGATGATGGCCTTCTACTGATTTTTTGTTCAAGCATTAAGCATTTTGTGTATTTCCTTATTTACTTCAATAGCACCCAATGGACAAAGCTCTCTGGGTGGTTTGCAACAATTCATAAAATCCAGTACATTAAAAATAGCATAAAACAACAGATAAAACAACATGTTTTATCCTTCTCTCTGCACATGTGATTTCCACTGACAGATCCATTTTCCAAGAAATTGTCTAATTATACTGAAAGACAGCTATGCGAGTAACTATCATGGCATAACAATAAACAAACCAGCAGAGTTCTGTGAAAAGCCAGTTATTTGTTCTGTGAAGAAAAATGTTTTCTCCCCCCCCCCACATCCCTTTTCCAGAAAATAATTAACAAAATAATTCCAGTGGGAATGCCCATATGCTAATAAATAACTTTTTCCTGCTTCATCAAATTTTGGAGCTGCTTGCCCTGGCCTGTATACATAAACTTCCCTCTCCTGCTAAAGAAACCTCTAATTCTTCAGCAGGAAACAGAGAGGACAAACATGTTTTCTGTTCGTGTGTGGCACATACTGGTTCTGATTATCTAACCATCCTCTACTCTGTTCGGTGTTGGTGAGTGTTGTCAATCTGCCAACTGCTCGAGAAATCTGGCTGCAGTTCTCTAATTGGCAGCTATTTTTTAGGGCTGAGGTGAAAAGTTTTCCACAGGCATCTTTACCAGGGTCACCCCTCTTTTTCCATGATGCTTTGACACTCCTTGGAAAAATTCCTGCCTGATGGCTTCCATCGCCCACACTTCCTTTTCCTGTTATCTTCGCTTGCCCTCAGTGAACAACATCATAAAACCATATCTGGGTGCATCGTGTCCGGATTCAGTCCATGCCCTGCATGATCTCTGGCTGGCTGCAATCTCCTGCCTAATCTGCAATGGAGGAAGAAGCAGCAATTTGGGGGGATTGTCAGTAAAGAAACAGCCAGGTAAAAAAATGTCAGCAAACAAGCCAAGCAAGACGAAAATGTGCACTGCCAAGTGGGTTTTCTTAGAAACCACTTCTACCCCTCTGAAAAAGATAACTCAGCCTAAAACCCAAAACTGTGGCACAGCACAGTCCCGTTGAATATGAGCTGCTCCGGTCCAAAATATTTTCACAGCTCACTGAGTTCCAACACTCTGAATTAGACACGCCTCTTCTTGTTACTCTTAGGCAACTCCTCCCATTTTTCATTCAAGCTTTTGCTCAGCGCTGCTCATGTTTGCTCTCATCTTTGGTGTGGGGCGCACCGGCCAGTGCTTCTAAGCTTGCAAGGCTTTGTGCCTTGCTTTGGAAAGTCCCCGGCGCTCTCTCGGGTGGCTGCCTCATCCTGGAACGCATCCAGCCCTAATCTCTCTTTTTGGCAGCAGCCAGAGTCAGATGCTTGACCCTCACATGGAAGCTGAGTCTTGTAATAGGGGATTATACTCAACCAGCTCACGCGCTCACAGAAGCTAGAAAAATAGAGGCAGAAGAGGCACAGGTGGTGGGGCGGGAAGGGAAATAAGGGAGTCTTTTACCTCCAGCAAGAGGCTTGGTAATAGATTTTTTAAAAGCATTCACTTTCCTCTGTTCGTTACACAAGCCATATGTTATTTCTTTGGAACATAATACCAGTGATCAGCGCTGAATGCTATAGGTTTGTCTCAGAGAAGTGGAAAAGGCTGCCAGTCTCCTACAAAGTTGCACTGCAGCTTTCCTTCGGCTTTTCCCTGACATTTCTCTGTGCTGGCCAGTTATTCTTAAAGGGTATGTCAGAAAAACTCTGAGTAGGGTGTGACTGGCACAGCTAAAACAAGCAAGCAAGCAAGCAAGCAAACGAGGCAACATGCTGTACAAAAAAAGGCAACACGCACTTGCTTAAAAGTTGCATGTAGTAATTTAGAGCTCTTGCTATAATTTAAATAGAAACACATCCCATCTTCCCCAGAGTGAGGAAAACTATGACCAGATACCAATGTGCCCACTCAGCTGCTTTGTTGACGGCCAATTTCAAGGCCTCGGCTGTTCTCACTTCTCATGGTAAACAGAGGGTGTCTTCAAACAGAGGATTGTCCTCTGACAGATCTCTAAGCAGAGGTGTAAAGTAGGACACCTGTCTTTGCTGGCCACTCACGTGGCTTTCTGGACTGCCCACTGTGTGAAACCAGAGGTGCCAGCCTGACTTTTCCAGGATGCTTTCAGGATGATACCATACTACATGTTCTTGGGCGATGTGATTACAATGTCCTGTGCGTTCCTGAGAGGCACAGAGGTATCCCTGCCATGTGCTTTGCTGCTGAGTCCTAGGGCAGGGCAAGGAGTTGTTCTGATCTAAAAAGGCTAGCAAATATTTAGTTGTACTCTTTCTCTGGTACTTCGGTTTCTGCAGGCATGTGTGTACTTCCCCCAAGAGTAGTTCCTCAATCTTGTCTCAGATGAAATGCAGAAAGAGCATGTCAGAGTTAAGTGATGCTCAGGCTTTCTCTGGTAACGCCCCACTCACAAAAGAGGTCCAGATCGCTCCTCAGAACCAAGTGAGCAGAATTCCCATCCTCCAGCTTTGGTACCTCTGGATCGCAGAAACAGGAAAGCAAAAGAGCTGCCTGATCACAGGAAATTTTCTTCAACATACTGAAATTTTATTAGAAGGAAAGAAAATTTTCTCTAAGCTTCAGGGGGATGTGAGTGGGATGGTGTAACCTGGTGTCCTGCAACAGCAGGCGTTGGACCCAATGGTCTTCATGGCCTCTTCCAACTCTACTATTCTATGAGTCTCTGTGTTTGCTTTTTTAAAGAAAGTGGCTGACAGAGAGAAGCCAACTTTTGCCATCCCAGGCAGCTAAGCACCCCGCTCCTTATTTACATTGATCACTTCCACACAGCTGGAGAGCATTTAGGATTGACCTGCAGCGGGGAAGCAGCATGGCGGGTGTCATCTTCATGCTGAGTGCCACTGCTGGCCCCTGCAGCCTGCAGCCCTCCTTCTGTGGCCCCTCCTTGTTTTCACTGTTCGTCTGCTTGCTCTCTCACGGCAGGAGGCAAGCAAAAGCGCTGCTATTTGCGTCTTCCTTGGACAGCCGTGTGGATTTGGGGGCCCAGTGGAAGAGGGCAGGCAACAGACAGCAGTGGCAGTGGTTGGGATGGGGATGGGGGGTTTCATCCAGGGTGAGGAGGAGGTGGCAAATAAATAAATATGTTATGCATTTGATTTATACCCTCCCGGAAATGCAGCTTAAGGCAGCTAAGAGTAATAAGCTCTGATAGATTGATTGATAGAACAATAAAAAACTTTGTTAAAGTGTGATCCTATGCATAGACAAAGAAAGACACGTTTAGATAAAGAAAGTCTGACAACTTCCTGCACACCTCAGCCAGCATGTCCTACAACTCCCAGCATTCACGCTGGGAGTTGTAAGACATGCTGGCTGAACATTTCTGGTCTTTGTTCTGATTTTCAACATGGTAATAAATACAGAGCCAGTCACAAGATGTACATTCAACTCCCTCTGCATGTGACTGGGGACCCCGAGAGTGGGAGGATGATGACGACGACAACAACAATTACTGATACTACTACTATTATATTCTATACTGCCACTTAGCCACAAAATGCTTTCAGGTTGGTTTATAAGATATATTAGTACAGTAGACAATAAAATACAATATAAAGCAAGGTCAAGGAATTCAAAACAAAGTTAAACCAGCTGCATGAGGCAATAAACCCAGCAATAGCAGACATGATCCCGCTCGTCAGTGCCAGTTCAAGGTTTTGGGAGGTTATGGGGCAAGATACCCTCAAGGGCCTATAAGGCTCTTTACCTTGTTCCCACCCCACTCCATAAGTTGATACTTTCTGTACAGTTTCTAAACATATGAAAAGGGCCACAGTGGCTCCAAAATGTATTCCATTGAGTGCTACTCCCGAGTCACAGTGCATTGTGCTCCACTGTTTTCACACATCACTTTGCATCCCTGTGCCATGCCTGGTGCCACTGACCTCACACAGAGTGACTCTTTTTACCCAACGGTGAGCAAGTATGCAGTGCTGTGCTTAGCTTTCAAATGTGGTGCGGTTTCATTCATCTTTTTGCACTGTGCTTCCCTTTTTTGTGGGCTGTTTTGAAATGATCTTAATCTGGGTGGAACAGAACTGTTTGTTCAGAAAGGGAAGCCAGGATGCAGGCAAAGGGGATGCTGAAAAAGCTAAGGAATACTCGGAACAGCAGAATGCCTCTTCTTGGGATACTGGGATCAGCACAAGAGAGGTGGGAATGTTTGAAGCAGAAAAGACCAGATGATGCAGTAAGTGTGGATGTGTTTGCTGTAGAGTAGAAAAGGACAAACAAGGCACAGTGGGAAATTATTTCCTGGCTCCAGCCTTATAGAGAAGGAATATTTATTCAGAAGAGATTTGCATCAATCAAGTTAACTGGCCCAGCTCTCAATTTCAGGGTGGGGATCAGTAGGGCAGGCCTGGATCCAAGGAGGACTGAAGGGGAGCAGTCACCCCCCCCCCAGCAGGCAATGCATTTATAGATACAGTTGCTTTGTGCATAAATCACCTGTAGAGGAGGTGATCTGGGTCTCTGGTAAGATAGTCAGGACACTGGGCCTACGGAGGACGTTTTCCACAAATATCCCAAATCCATGTTTGGTTTTCTTACAGGGTAGGAAACCTGTAAACACCGTAGGTCCATTGATGCTACCAGTGACTGCCTGGAATCAGCAGCCTGAGAATAGAATATTGTGGGTGAGTGGGGAGAGCTTTGGGTTTTAAAACCAAACTTTCTGACCTTTAAAATCCTCCCTGAGCAATATTTGAGCCATTTCCTTTTTCTTTTGTTAACATGCCAACATTTTCAGTGGGTTGAGACTTTGTCCTTAAAAATAAACAACAAACTAACTAGCCCTCATGCACAGCAAAGGAACAAGTGTCCTCTTTTACAAAGGATGGTCCTTGATCTGAAGGCCTCATTTCAGGAGTGGGGAGCTTCTTGAAGTCCAATGGCTAAATTCAATTTCGGAGAAGTTCTTGGGGGCACAAGGGCAAAGGCAAAAGGGTGGTGCCAAAATAGGTGCCTATTTTAGCTAAAAGCTCTCCCTGCAAGTAGCCAAGCCTTGGGAGAGGCATTTCTACCTTTCAGAATGGTGGGAGTACACACCAGGCAGCAAAACACAGGCCTTTTATGTTGTTCTCCCATCATTCTAAAAGGCCAAAATGTCTCTTCTAAGGCTTGGCTACTGGCAGTTGGGGAAAGCCCTGGGAGGAAGCACTGGAGGGTTAGACGTGGCCCCAGGCGCAGCAGAAGTAGCCCCAGGCCTGGGGTTTCTCAATGCTCCTCCATTTGAAGGTCTACCCTTTTCAAATGAAGGCCAAAAGTTTCAAAGGAACCAGTGACGATTTGTGGGAGACAGGTCAATAATTTAAGGTATGCAGATGATACCATGTTAATGGCAGAAAGCAGAAATTTGAAGAAGATTGAGATTGGAAGGACAGCAATGAAGGAACTGGAAAAGATAATCGGGGACATTTCACTGGAGACCAAGGCCAGGATCACCCACACCACTGTATTCCCTATCACTGTGAATGGGTGTGAAAGCTGGACAGTGAAGAAAGCTGACAGGAAGAGAATGGATGCATTGGAAACATGGTGCTGGAGGAGCAATATGCAAATACCCTGGACAGACAGAAAGTCAAACAAGTGGGTCCTAGATCAAATCAAGTCAAAGCTTTCCCTAGAAGTAAAAATGACAAGCTTGAGGCTTTTATTCTTTGGGTCCTCATGAGAAGGCGAGATTCCCTGGAGAAGAGAATCATGCTCGGGATAGTCAAAGGCGGAAGAAGAAAAGGAAGACCAAATAAGAGATGCGCTGACTCCACAGGCCACAGTTGAATGTAAAACAGCTAAGCAGGACAGGCCGCTTTGCAGGGCTCTCGTTCATAGGGTTGCTGTAAGTCAGAGATGACTTGAAGGCACACAACACAACCTGTTTGATTCCACTGCGTAAGATAATGAACCATAACAGCCATTAATTATCATTACAGTTCCGTAGCACTCAACAGCCTAAACTTTCTGGGTGGGTCACAACAGTTGCAACCCTAAAATGCAACACATTTTAAAACCAAATAAAATAAAATAAATCTAGTGCATAAAATAAAAATGAATATCAAAGTAAAACCAATCTAACAGTAGTGCCTTAAAATGCTGTTGCCTTGACAGGTCTGGCTTATTCAGTAGAGCCCCTGGATGAGTCTATGCACACCTCCAGCAGTGTAGGCATCAGCCAACCTGTTGGAAAGACAAATCAGCTAAATGCTTGTACTGAATGTAAATCAATCGATAAGGATCTGATTTGGGTAATGCAAAGCAACCCCCGCTCCCTTAGTCAGACTCTTTCCTGCATTTTGCCTTGAGTGGCCATTTGGCAACATTAAAAAACACCTGGAGGGTATTCAGGGATGGGGAGGGGCGATGAAGGTTCAGTGGAGTGCATGCTAGAAAGGAATGGAGAAGAAAGTGCTGCAGGGGCACACCTGGAGGGAGCCGCCAGACTTGGAGTAATCACAGAGTTAAATCTTGTCACAGACAAACTTTATTTACTTTCCAAGGTCTATCTATGATGGCTCATTTCAGGTAGTGAAGAACAGGTATTACATTCTGCCATCCTGTGTAGTAATAGAAAGGGACAGTGTCAGATTCCAAGGTCCAATTTGCTTTAGGTTACCTCCCTTGTAAAACAGCCAACGATTGCAGAAGCATTGGCTTTATGGCCTCTTTACCACTGAGTGGTTGATTTAAGGCCGCTGGGCTGTCCTAGACATGCCCTAAATCTCTTTCCCCCATATGCAAGTTAAATACATGATGAAATACGATAACAGCTTCACAGTGTCCTTATTCTCCATCTAAGTTCTTATGAAGTAAAATGTTATAAAACTAACATTTACTAATTGCATATGCCTAGTGTGCTCTAAACAGGGGAAGCCAGTAGAAAAGCAGGCCAATAGGAAACTTTTGTGCTCTTATGGTATTCTTATAGTATTCCACCAAAAAGGGAGTGGGGGTATTAAATTGGCCATTCTCATTTTCTTTTCAACAGGTTTAAATGACTACTCAAGATAACATGCAGGAAAATAAAATCTGGCCTAAAAACAGATAATTCTGCAGCAAGAATATTTGTGTAGCATTGAGTAACCAAGAACAGCTTTGCGCAGCTCTGAAACTGAATGGTCACCACCAGATTATCAGGTTGGCCAATAAAATTTTCCTTGCTGGTCCCTTGGGAATGGTGCGTGTTGCTGGAATTGCACTGACAAAGCAACTCAGACTGTTGTAGCAACAGCCTCTCCACAAGCTGCCGGCAAATCTCTGTCTTCAGGCCCATCAGCTGGAACAAAACCTGGGAGCTGGGGATAGACGTGGCCTGGCAGAGGAACGTGTTGCCATGCTTGGGGCTTGGTCACTTTTTCTCTAAGGAATGAGTGAGACACTGCACATCTTGCTAGCCAGTCTTCACATGGGTCTTTTAGGATCGACCACAGAAGTGAGTTGTGAATAAGCCATGTTTGACCACATAGACCAATTCCCAAATTACTTATTTCACCGTTTCGGCTTTAAGAATCGCTTATAGTTCTGCCTGCCAGGAAAATTTAGTGATTTTTTTTTCCGACTCCATTAAAAACCATGATAGTTTTGCTAATATGGTAGAAGAACTTTGCTAACAAGAAGCATGGGTTCTCGACCCCGTGTTGTTTTTATTTTCATCAGACAGTAGGCGTACTTAAAGTGAAGAATTGTAGCTGAACTGCGTGCTTAAGTCTTCCTTCACCAACCCACCTTTTATTCTTTCTTACAAAGGCAATTTTTATTATTTTCCCTCAGAGCTGTGCTTTGAACCCGGAAGCCTGGCTGTGGGGAAATGCCTGGGGAAGTCTCTCCTGCCCACCAGTGTTCGTTATGTTTCCAAGCCTCTCTCCTAGAGCATGTGATGATGTCCTTGCAACATAACTGGCCTCCTTGACCCTGATTTCACTTGTCTCAGCTCCGTCAACAGAGCTGCTTCTGCTTCTGCTCTAGGAGAATGAGATCGCATTGTTTGCAGCCTTGTGTTTTTTATTGGCCTATCTACTGCTGTAAGTTTTTAAGTCCTGTGTTAGTGAGATGGGCCCATATCATTTGTTTTATAATGGACTGGGGCTGTAATTGCAAAATATAATCAAAGTTCATGATTTCCATCCCAGGCATCATGACTTTCCTTGAGTTAGATAAATAATAGCAATAATGTTCTGCAGAGAGCACCGTGCAGAAAGGCTAAGCACTTTATCAGCATTATCCCCCTAACTACAATCCTATTTATGTTTATTCAGAAGAGATTCTCACTGTTCGTAATGAGAGTTACTTCCAGGAAACGGTATGTAGGACTGCAGCCTAAATCTTACAGTACCCTGGGGAAGTCAGTGATAATCCTTTTGTATTGATGGAGTATTTGCAGCAAAGTATTTTTGTGTGCATCCTGCTACAATGCAGCTTGCACTGGGTTTCAGTTTCACGTGGGAAACTGCTGGTTGGCTTTTCACATGTGCACTTGTGCTAGCTTCAATATGAGCAGGAAACCTAAGTTTTCTCTACAGTGGCAGACCAGATTCAGATCAGTTAGACCTGTCAAAACCTTTGATGCGTGGTGCCCCAGCCGCAGAAGAAATGGGTGGAAGAAACTCAGGCGGAGATGAAGAAATCCAACAATAGCAGACATGATCCCACTGCTCATGGATGAATAATGGTACTCATCTCCTGGGTTAATTTATTTGTGCTCTATTTTCTTAGTCAAGCAATAAAGAACAGCAACAGTATCTGAATGGGACCAGTGGCAACGATGGTGTCAAGAGTAAGCCAGACTGGGCCCACAGCCCAACAGAAGCCCCTGGCAAGATGCCCCTGGCATTGCTTCTCCTTGCCACCACTGCAACCAATTCATGTGCTCAGTGGCCTCTCACTCTGGCCCAGACAATGGAGATGGTGAGAAGGAACAGACGCCACTGCTTACTCGCTCACCAGGTTTCTGATGTAAAGAAATCAACAGGAAGAAATGCAATCAGGAGCAATAGGGAGGGGAAACAGTGGCGGCAGGAAGGTGGACTGGCCCTGTATTTGCCAGGAGTTCCTGGCTTCCTAGCAACAGTGACAGTTAGGGCTGGTTAAACAAGGGGAGGGACTCAGAATGGGCACTCTTTAACTGGCTCAAGGACTCTCGGGGAGAAGAAGGAGGTGGAACAGAAATAGAGGAGAAAAGCCTGAATACTAGACGTTCAGGGCAGAGAGAAGCAAAATAGAGTTGGAACAAAGGAGGAATTGCTGGGAAAAAAGGGAAAGGAACAAAGAACAGAAGGTAAAAAGCGGTGTTGTAGGGACAGAAATAGGGCACCTGGCTCTTTAGAAGGCCAAGGAGCTGAAGTAGAGGAGTATCTGCTACCTGGAAGAGACCTTCCAGTGCAGTCAGTCAGGAGCAAATCAGAACAACTGGACAACAAAGACTTGCTCAATTCTGCAGCAAGCTCAGTAACAGATCATTCAGGTTCTACAATTACTTATCTATGTCTAGCATCATTATGTAGATAATTCTCTCTGATCCTGTAGCAACTTGCTTTTACCACTATGAACATTCACCCTAGCCCCACAACTATTTATCTATGCTGCAGTCTTTCTTCCTGACACCTGTATAGGCATCTGGACAAATCCTGCCGCTACTTACCTCACTTCATGAGCAATTACCCTGAGCCTGTAGATACTTACAGGCCTCAATCTTGGCCTTGCAGCTACTCTCTGACCTTCAGCTCTGGGTCCTGTAGCCAGTACTGCTTCAGAGACTTTTCCCTTTACCTGCAGCTGCATACCAAGAAGCGTGCCTGATCCTGCAGCTACTGATTTGAATGATCCTTTGCTAAAACAATTATAAAGTGTACAGTTGATGCTCTTGTGTGGTCATGCCCTTCACGTATGAGAACAGGAGGAAGGACATGCCCTCCTTGCCAGATGGGGCAGAGACCAAAATAGGGGAGGTCTCACAAAACCTTATAGAGGTTAGAGGATGCTGGTTTCTGTGGAAATTAGATGGTGAAAGTAAGGCCAAGAAAAGAAGATTTAAACAACAGGAAACAGGAAAACTACATCATGATGAAATAAAAGTTACTTCAGTTTTCTAGAAACTGTTTTTCTCATGCAGCAATGTGGGTTTGTATAGACAGGGCAGGGGACTGTTCTTCAGAGGAGAGCTGAGGACTGTGCAGAGCTGTGCTCTCTGTCGGGTGGCAGATTTTGCATCGTGCAGCGCATGCATCAGTGCCTGGAATGAGTAAAGTCCTGGTTTAACATTTCCTCATTGATCTATCTATCCATCCATAGATCTGCAAGAATGGATCTATGCCTTTTAGTGTTTGTCTATGGAATGTAACTTAGAAGCAATAACAAACTATGGTAAAGCAAAAACAAAAATCCCCTAATTAAAAAACGAAGGGAAGGGGGAAATAAACAAAAGTTCCTTGTGTCTCTAGGCAGTTATAAAATCTGTTACTGGAAGCAGGCGGTGAGTGCATTTTATAAACCCTTGAGGAATGCGAGTGTGGTTTGGAGGCAGTGGATGGTTCAAAACACGGCATCTGGAGGCTGGGCTTCTCATTAAGCGTGATGACCTTTAGGTCACCGTCCTCACTCAGCATTGCTAGAGATATCTTCACAGACTCTGCCCTAAAGCATGTGGTTTCAGGACTGCATTCTCTGCCTCATTATGTGTATGTACAGAACTGTGTGTAGGAAAGCGACATCCTGGTTACCAAGGATACCATCTGAGCCAAACATCTCTGGGCTCTTTAACTTGGCAAGGTTCTTGATTTCTGAGTCAGCCCTGAACAAAACATTTCACATTTGTAAGGAATTAAGTCTGTACAAAGAGTGGCAGTCAACTCTTCTGACTGATGCTATCAGGATCTGTTGGTTAACCTGATCCGTTGTTTCAAGCAGATCCTATAGACTCTGTAAGATGCTAGTGATCATGTTCAGCTCCATGAAGATGTATCAGAGACAGGGCCTAATCCGTAGAAGAAAGTAAAAAGTAAACATTATCCGCTACATCGGATTGGCCTTGTTGCTTTCCTTGCCTCTGCCCTCACAAGCAAGGCAGTGATGAGAGTCAAAATGTTCTGTGGGAAAAACAGTGGCCAAGAATGCTTCAAGAGCAAATGGCAGAGCAGCAGTCCCAACAACCAAGCCTGCCAAAGGTTGTCGCAGTCAGGAGTATTAGGTCCATGAGAGCAGCTTCCAAGGTGGTATGGATTGGGAGAAGATAGGCAAGATGAGGAACTGCATGGACAACCATCAGCCTGCAACAGATCCAGGAATTCTACCAAGTATTTGTGTTTCAGGTCTGTCTGCTGTCAGGACCTGGAAGTAAAATGGTTGAAGAGATACCTTTCAGAATATAGAGATTCTGCACCTGTTCCTAGACCAGATGAAAGAGCAAATATTTTAATAGTTCCCTACATAAAATACTTCCCACACAAGAAAGCTAGTTCCAGAAAGTATGTTCTACACTAGCTATCTTCCTGGCATGATTGCTGTGACTGGGTGTTTTGTGTTGAGGCAGCAGTGGCTGATGGCCATGGTGGCTGGTAGCACAGAGAACAGGTGATGAGAGGTGGAACCGACAGACAAAAGAGGAAAACGGCTGAGCAGTGATTCTGATTTTAAAAAGGGAAAAAAATCCACCACACACAAAGAACCCGCCACCTCTCATGAGCTCACATTATTCACAAGCTCCAAAAGCAGCAAACTGTTGCAATGTCCAAGATCCTCCTCGTCACACAAATATCCAGAGCACCTTCAGATCATGGGTGCAAAGGGACAGCTATATAATTTACAGAGCCACACAAGAGCACTTCTCTGTCCACATTCTCCTGTTCCAGCAGCAAGCCCCTTTGCACAGAGAATCAAGCACCTGGGGGGAAACTAGCTGGGGGAAACCAGACAGTCATATAAGATGAAGGCAACAACAATGACAATGTTATCCTCACAGCTACACAGAAAAGTTACCTTTGGAACCCTGGAGCAATCTATTGCAAAAGGGGACATGGAGGTGATGGCAACAATGCCACCCCCAAAAGTATACCCAAAGCCACCCACAGAAGCCACATTTCAGAATTCTGGTAAGAGTGGCCAGCAAATTCTGAGCGTCTGAGCTTCTGTTCAAAGGAGGAGCCCCAGAGCCAGCCCCTATCTAAGAAAAAGCACTGTGGGAAATGAATGAGGGGGAAGTTGCTGGGGCAGGACAGGGCAAATGTCCTGTCTAGGATGGCTAGTTCAGAACCATGAGTCTTTCTGTAACAGAGGAATGCCCCTTCCTGGTCTTAGCTCAGTGAGTCAGTTTTACTGCGGTAGCACAGAATCATGCAATGCCCCTTCAGCCTTTTCTTTCTATTGACACAGCTGTGTGCAAGATGTGACTCTCTTTTTAACCTGGGAGGCAGTTTTCCGGTCATTGCTTTCATTTATATCAGTGCTATTATATCACCACATACCTGTGATTTCTTAATTGGCTAATTAATGGAAGTAAATAATTGGAAGGAGAAACAGGACTTCCAAAAAAGTGAATGGTATAAAGAAATCTGGAATATCACTGTTAATGACAAGTTAACATGTGGAATTAAGGTGAAAAAAGGGCTGACAAATAGGAATGATTTCAATGGTATTTGTGGGTTGTTTACTGAATACATATTAATAAAAGGGAAGGGCATTGAACCTTTGGATGATTGTATGCAATTCAGGGGGTAGTCCTGAAAGAAGAGAAATATAGAAGAAGTACAGAAGAAGAAGAAATTGAATACTTAATCACTATGTATCCAAGGTCCCAGAAGAGGGGTGCACTAAAAAGTATAATCTTGGTTTTTTTTTCTTGTCCTTTTTGCTGTTATAGAAGTGTTTTTTGATGTATCGTAGTACTATATTTTAGACTATCAAATAAAAATATGATTTAAAAGGTTAAAACTCTTTTATAATATCCCTATTTCTCCTAACCATTTATGTTGTAAGCCATCCAGAGACACAAGTAATGGATGGGATACAAATTTTATAAATAAATAAATACAACACAGAGAACCAATTTTAGAATGCACCCATCTTTCCCCTTGTTCAAAAGCCAATTTTACAACACCCCCATTTTCCCCGATTCAGTTTTGAATCAAATGGATCCGATAACAACAGATAACAACAAATTAATAAAGGGGAGGGGAGGAAGGGTCCAGTGAACCACAAATGCTACTGATTTATCTGTGACTGCCTGTAATTGAACTGGGGCTATGAACCCTAGCTCCTCTTGGTACCCCTGCATTTTGAGGAACTCATTTTGATAGGCTGGGTGCAATGACTGGAGCCTCGGCGTTCAAAAGAAAAAAAGTAGAGGTCCATCAGACCAGCCGCTTGGAAGGTCATCCTCGGCAGTTCCTTCTTTGGCCCCCATGAAAACTGGTCTTTGCACTAAGTATGAACAGCTATGTATGCATGACCAGTTCTCAGAAATGATGTTCATATGGGACAGAAGATCTTTCTAAGACCTGACCAAGTACAGTAGCAGCCAGTGGTGCCAATTGTGATGGCTGCCACTGGACTGCAAAAATGGCAAGGAGGTGTTTTGTTTTGTGTGTGTGTGTGGCAGTGGGGTTTTGCAGCAGGGGAATAAGGGAACAGAGCTCTCTCCAGCCATCAATTCTGCCCTGCCCTATGTTAAGGAGCACCTTCCAATCTGAATCATTTGGGAAGGGAAGCTTTTGATGGATTACATGTTTAGGCGGGCATTGTGTATGTTCTCTTGTTTGTTCACCTGCTGCGGCAAAGCTGTGTATGCAAAGAATGTTATACTCTGTGGAGCTATCTGGCGCCAGTGCGAGTGAAATCATTGACCCTCAGTCCAATGCCATACAAACTGAATTTATGTAGCCACGCAAAAGTGCTTATTTGGACGCACATGTCCAATGCTCCCTTGTTTTCCTTGGAATTGCACATTGCAGGGCAAAGCAGATCACACTGACTGAAAAAAAAAATGCTTAGGAAAAATGGCAAGTAAGGGGAAACATGGCTGAACTGTGCAAAATTATGTACAGTGTAGGCAAAGTGGACAGGGAGGTTTTTTCCTCCCTGATCCCTTTGTCCACGTTATGTGGTTGGCGGGTAGCTCAGTTGTAGAGTAAACCAAATGGATTCCATCTTGGCCAGAGAACAGTAAGTGTGATGTTATGCCTCAGGAGGTGGGAAAAACTCAAGGGACAAGTCCAAGCAACCTTGTCAGGTATAGAATTAGACCAGAGATCATTAGATTCTAATGAAATTTACATATGTACATTTGCACCACAGCAGAAAACAAAAAGGTGGTGGAAGGGGGGATAAAACGGAGTACGAGATGCATGTAAATTCTCTTCCAGGAAAATATGATGTTATGACAAGGTGCTAAGAATACTTGTTTCCAATGTGCATCATCAAGACAGCCATCTCAACACAGTTTTCCTTTTGTATCAGGAATGGTTCTATGTAGTTTGACTAATCAGCCCTTTTGTTTGAGCAGCACATAGCCATTTCCAGCACATAGACAAGTTTGCAAGTCCTTAGCTGGGGTGTTGGAAGGGCTTTGGCATCCGTTCTTTTGTGTGAAAAATGTAAGAAGCAGCATTTTTAGCAGCAAGGCATGTTGTCAGGAACTGGGTGAGACGGTAACCCAACCGGCTCTCACCGCAGGCAAGCTTGCGCCTATCCTTTTTCTGGAAGACACACTTCAGCATCCCATGTGAAGCTGCTTTTGGGAGGGCAGGGCACTCAATACATCCACAGGATACTGGGGTTCTGCGATTCCTTAGCTTAGATTCCCCCCATTTCCCCAAGTCAGCAGCAGCTCGGCTGGGTAGGTTTGTGTTTCCCTCTAGGGCAACAGAGGGAACGCAGAGCCCTCTCTGTTGGCATGCGAGCCAAGTCGCCCCAGCAACGCCCCAGCAGCTGAGCATCGGACAGTGGCGCATATAGGGGCCATGCGCATGCACAGAAAGGAGTAGTGGTGCCAGGCAATGACGTCACGAGCCACTACTCATTAGCTGTGACTCGTCCGAACTTTCCCATGGCCAGTCAGTGCGCTACCAAGGATATATATATATTTGCTTGGACTGGCTGTGGGTTGCTTTTTCTAAACTAAAACCTCAGTTTTCAGGTTTTATTGTAGTGTTGGCACTTTGCGATAAATAAGTGGGTTTTGGATTGCAGTTTGGGCACTTGCTCTCTAAAAGGTTCCCCATCACTGCCCTAGGGGATGAAAGGCCATTAAAAAAAAACAAATGGGAAAAAATCCCAGTATTTTCCAGCCCAGAATTTCAACAGGCCCCTTTATCCTATACCTCAACTATCCTTTCTTCAAGAAAGGTGCTTAGTTCTTCGAAGTTTAACTGCCAATATATCATGTATGCAATTAACGTTTGTTTAGGTATGGTTTGTGCATATGTGCCTTTTAAAAGATAATTTGGCCCTGATCTTATCTTGCTTTTTATTTTTTGAGACCTAGCCATGTTTGTGCAGCCTGCTTTGGAGACAAGGACCGAGGGCCTGTCTGGTTTGGTGCACGTCTGGTGTCCCCTGCCCCCAACCTGAGTGAGGAAGACAAGCTCTTTAAAAAGCTTGCCTTGCTGCACGGACCGGTTGGGAGGCTTCCTGGAACAGATTCCCTGTGTGCGTGTTCACAAGCTTTGGGCAGCGCCCCACTGGTTCCTTTGTAAGCTATAGCGAGTGAACACCAGGTGTAGAGAGAGCACAGTCTGCTTCCTCTTACGTTCCTCTTCCAAATCACTTCCTTCACTTTGCTTCCTCCACACTCCCTGTCCTCCCATTGCTTTTCTTTTCCTCCTCTCCTGACCATTAGGGCTCCTCATTGCTTCTGAGGCCGTCATTTTAATCTGCCCTTCCCCTTGCATGGGAACAGCCTCCGTTTGCTTTCAAGAACTGGTCTCTCTGAGGTAAACTTCTCATGTATTTCTCAAGGAAAGCCTGTGGGTTCATTGTTAGCATTATGTTTGTATTCAAATTGCATTGCTTTACTAAGTTAATTTCCCCCAAAGCAGCTTGTGCATTTTAAATCCTTGTTTGTAATCAAGAACTCTGTCAAGTCTCTCTCTCTCTCTCTCTCTCTCTCTCTCTCTCTCTCTCTCTCTCTCCCTCCCTCTCCCCTTTTGTGGGGAGGTCTCTTAGCCATGGATGCGTATGACCACTGCCCAAAGTAACCTTTTAGGCCTAACAAATGCATGTTCTTGGACTGAGAGCAAGGGGTATGTACAGGTCTGCACAAGATAACAATGTACCATCTATTTATTTTTTATATTTATTTGCCTTTTTCTTGCTAGGAATCCAGAGTGGCTTAGATAATCCCCCTCCCTCTCCTATTCTCCAATTAATCCCCACAGCAACCCTGTAAGGTAGGTTAAACTCAGGAGGGAAGGGAATAGGGTGACTGTGCTTCCAGTTGTATGCTACAATGCCAAGGTGGAACATAAGTTACACCATTACTTTACACAGCCAGAGATGGAATGGAAAAGTAGCATTTCCTACCTGCACCTCTCACAATAAGATGAGTCAAAAACACAGGCTGAGAGTTAAGGGAGTATTATGCTTGATCCTATCAAATATTGTCCCTCCAAAGCAGAGATCGATCCTTTGCTTTGGCTGATCTGTTGAAACAAGGCACCTCTTGCTTGTTGGAATGACTGTTCGCACTGGCCCCTGACCCCAGTCTTGTCCCCAGAGGGAGAGGAGGAGAGGTGTTTGTCCGCTTTGCTGTGAGAGGAGCTGCCTTTAGTTCTCCTTCCATGGTCACCTGGGGACAGCCATTCCATTGGGCTACCCAAGTTCTTTCCATTCTAGTTCTTTGTCATTATAAGAATTGACGCTGGATCTGGCTTTTTACACCCTTGTTCACAACCTCCTTTCCACATACACACACACACACAAACACAATCACACACATGAAGTCAGATTTTCTTTTCTTCACAGTATTTGTTCATGCTTTTATAGCTCTAGGTTGTTTTACTGTCGGTCTTGCCAACTGCTGTTTCACTCACTTCATTATTGTTGTGCATCCATTGATCATTTTGAATTCTTATTCATTCCTTTGGAAATGTATTTGCATTGTTGTTCTTGCTGAAAAGAGGGAAATAACTATTTTACATAAACGTATACATTTCTCTAAAAGCGTGACTTTAAATAAAGTGCAGTGAAATACATAATGTGAAATGTGCATATGAGTTGTGCAACATCTAAGCCACAACAAATGAAATGTGTCATTTCAGTATCGCCTGAGACTGTTCCACAGAGATCGGAAGAGGCGGCAGTGGTCCTTCAGTTTCTTTCCATTCCATTCCAGAACTCAAAGTCCACTTGAATTTTGATGACGCATTCTACCAGGTCACATGGTGGGAATGAAAGAGGGACTCTACAGAGACAAACAACATGGAAACTATTCTAACCAGTGTATTTCCACATATGTTTTATTAATAGAATGATACAAGGACAAAGGGAAAGTCAATCCTCTTTCTCTCCCAGTCTACCTGGAACATCTACAGCTCTTTATTCATATTCTTTACAGAACCAGGAAACCTCAAACTGGCTTCATTGGGCATCACAGCAGCTAAGAAAGTACGATAGATTAAACTGTTAGTGAAGAGTAACTGCAAGAATTCCTGTGGCTTTACTATTATAGTCAACTGTACTTGGAAGGGGTTTTAGCTTCCATGTTGCCTGAAGTGCCTCAATCCTGCCTAATCTTGGAAGCTAAGCAGTGATGGGCCTGGTTGATATCTGGATGGGTGACTTAAATGTTGTGAAGTGCCCAGAGAACTTTGGCTATGGGTAGTACAGAAATATAACGCAACAACAATAACAACAACAACAGAAAGACAAATGAGCTAAAGTGCTCACATTGCTCAAAAAAGGAATGAACAGGGTATTGCTAACTAGGAGCTGGTTTCAAAACATCAGTTTGGGGATGGGGGAATCAAGGGCAAGCAAAAGAACTCTATCCCCCACCATCAGGATCTGGAAAGAGTTGTGGGTTTTGTGCAGGACATTCTATCGGCTTGCATCTCTCTTCAGCCATGAAGCTCAGTGAGTTGTTCAGAACAAGTCACTGTCTCCAAGTGGGATATTTATTTATTTATTTATTTATTTATTATTTAAAGCTTTTATATAAATCTAACAAATAAATAAATAATATATTAGAGATTGCTGTTCACTCCAGAGAACTGCTGTTCTTCCATTGGAATCTATACTATTTAAACAGATTTCAAACTAGGATAGATGGATTTTGTAGACCCAAACTTGCTCTTGATGTAAGAATTCACTATGCAGACAAACCTGGGAATGTTTAAAGATTCAGTCTTTTATAATAGGGTATTTGTCTTTTGGAAATTTACTTTAGCACTGGAACGGGGAGTCACTCAAACTCATGCACAAACACACACAAATTTTCTTAATGAATGGGTGCATGTATACAAACATGCACTCCACAATATATACAAGAACTTCAGTGTGATCAAGCTTGTCAAATTCTCCTTTAAGTGAAATACTTCCCTAAGCAATTTGCAGTTTGTTTATGGCTGGCAATTTGTTTTAAAGTTTAAGAGTTCCTTTTATTGAACCTAGGAGTGGTGAATACATCTTCAATGGACTCAGATGATTTATATTCCAAGAAACTAAGCCAAAGATTCTGCAGCAGACCAACTTTTCCTGAGTCATACAGATTCTGTTTTTAAAAATTTGTGTAATTGTATAAAAAATTAGTCATAGAAAAATATGAAAAATAAAAATACACTTAAAATGTGCATTTTCCCCTAGGCTGAAATATAAAAAAACACACTTTTTAGGGTATTGTGTATTTGGGGAGAATTGCTTTATTTTCAGGAATTTGTGAATTTGCTTAAAAACAGATTTGTGCAAACAATGAGCAGACAATGGAATGAAAACTGCCTAACAATCCACAAAATGTAGACAGAATATATTATATTATATCCCACTTTTTTCTTACAAACTCAAAGCAGCTTACATCATTCTTCTCCTCCAGCTCTCAATCTTATCCCAACAACAGCCCTGTGAGGTAGGCTGGCCTGAGAGTCTGTGACTGGTGCAAAGTCACCCTGTTGGCTGAGTGGGGACTAGAACCCAGGTCCCCTGAGTCCCAATTCTGAGCTCTTAACCACTACACCATACTGGCTTCTTCACAAAAATATCCCCAGCACAATTGTGGTGGAACTAAGATGCTTTAAGCAAGTTTAAAAATGTTTTGAAATCTGTCCTAAAATCTGTACGCTACCCTGAAAACTTTCACTGAAATTAATTCTGGTTTAAAAGACATTCATATGATTCTAAAGCTATATGACCACTGCAAGGTATTCAGGGTTATATTTCTTCAAAAATGCAAATATTGCTTTGGACATTGGGATCTGAATTCCATGTCTGAGCTGAAAATGATGGTTTGCCCTTTAAAATCCTTGGCTTAGGTTGAGCATGTTTGTTTTGTCAGAAGCAGAACAAGACTTCTTCCCTGCCTGCAGGGGAACCCCGGGGAAGATTTGGAGACCATGCAGGGGAGTTACAGGGAGGAAAAGAGGACCTAGAAGTCCATTCTGATGCGGGAGTCAACCTCTCATATTCAAATTGTTGCAGAGAAAATCCAACTTGGCCCATGTTTTACAAGACCAATCCAGAGAGTAACCTTTAGTCAGAATTTTCCCTAGCTTTTGGCAACAAGTATTCTCTCCAAATCCACATTAGAGTTCAGAATCTGTTTTTGGAATGATCACTTTTAAATTTTGATTTGTAATTTCACTGAATTGGCAGGACCTCCCCTCTCATACACACTTGGCCTGTTACCAAGGACACCACATATCGGATGGCCGTGTGGCCTTCATCCCACAAGGCTACCTCGCTGCTGCTGGACTCAGCTGGCAGTATTGGCATTGATGTTAATGGAATCAAGTATTTGTGCTTTCAAGAATGGAACATGACCCAAGGTTCGTGAAGGCATGATTTCATAACAGCTTATTCAGTCTCTTGCTTCAACAGATCGTTGTACATAAGGTGGTGGTTGGGGGCAGGAAATGTTCTTTTTAAGGGATAGCAAGAAAATTGTAAACAGTGTTAGTGCCAGATGCAGCAATACATTTGGGGCTGAACTGCTGCTGTTGTTTTGCCATTCTTGAACAAATTGGCAGCTATGAGCAATTGCAAACCCTGCAGCCAATCTTCATATTAAACAACCACTGCATGAGCATCATGTTGCCAGAGGCATCTGCCTGCTTGGTTTAGCCAGCCCAGATTTTAACTAACAATACCCAACAATTACAGGGCTGAAGTTTACAAGATCAAATATTTCAACATGATAGGCCATAAAATATATTATGAAATATTTTCACTGCTGTAATGCACAATCCAGCTCAATAGAGTGCCTGGATTTTACATTTCTTTTCAGAAAGGGTGATGACTTGACTCGCAAAGCATGCAGCATGTATCATCGCCATGCAGCTTACGCACTTTCCACTTCTCAGGTGCAATTTCCCCGAATCCACACCTGTGATGATGAACCCCTATATTCTGATGGTGCTCAACATTGCCATCTCGAGTGACTGGGTTTCTGGAACCCTGCCATGAAGCCCAACGTTACCCTGTCTTTTGCCTCTGAATATGCACCCAAAAGTTAATCTCTTTGACGCTATAGTAGTTGAAATTGGCCAGCTTTTTATCATTTAAGTATAGAGTAGTTAAGCAGGTGAACCTAACATCTATTGGTGCTAACCTTTGTTAGCACCTTAACCTAACAAATCTATATAATTTGCCAGTTTTGTGGCTAGACCATGGAAATGGTACTTATCACAGTAAACAATCAATCTTCACTGAAAAGCCAGTTTTTACTGATCTCTGTTCCCGTTCATATGTGAGCCTTTGCTCTTGGTCTGGATCTTTCTAGCAGCATGTAATCAGGAGGCCAAATGCACGCTTTCTCAGACCGTCCTCTGAGAGGCTTCACAAACAGACAACATGTAACCAGCTAAGTTGGCTAGACCCTATTGTCTGCATGTGGAATTTTGTGGGTGCTTCTTGCTTTCCATTTTCCCTCTCTCCATCCTCACAAAGAAAACTTTTAAAAAATATATCTGGATATTGGCAGCATTATTTTAAATGAGATTTTTCCACTTAAACCTTGCCATGTGATTGAATGCATGCTTTCTAAGCTGCCACTTGAATTCTTAGGAGTATTCATAAGTTTTTGTTAAGTACTGCTAAGCCCAAAATACAAAATAGCACGAAGTACAAAATAGCACTTTTCCTGTTCTTGCATAGTTTCTTGGGCTGGGCAGAAGGAAAGGGTCCTAAGAATAAAGTTTAGAGTCTCCTCATGCAACTAGGGAGCCTAGAGAAGGGGTGGGAAGCCTGGGAAAACAGATTTGTTGCCTAAACATAGGTGGCATTTTGTGTTGTTTTCAACCAGGATTTATTCTGTATATTTTGAGCTTGTTCACTCAGAACCAAGCCCCACTAATTAAGTACTTTTTAAAAAATGATATTTTCTTCATGCGATCAATTTCAGTTAAACATTCAACACCGATGATGACAACAACACTGATGGTGGTGATTCAGAGATAAACATACGAGCAGAGGGTTTTATAATGCATATTAATATCCTAAGTGAAGAAAACAAAAGACATTTGTGAATCAGACTAAAGGGATGAACAACTTGCAGAGCTAAGCCTGATTTCAAAAGGACTGTTCAGGCATTTGGTTCAGTCGTCTGGTCAGAGGGATCTGTCTCTCTTCGGACTGCTGGACAGAGAAGAGGGAAAGGGAGGGAAGGAGAGAAAAGGGTGCCGGAAAGAGGGAGATAAAGAAAGCAAGAGAAGGGATTCTCCTTTACATACTGTCTCTTAGGAGGCAAGCTCAGAAGACTTGCCCACTTCTGGTTCCGAATGCACTACCGCTGGCTGTGCTACCAGCATTTGGCCTCCAGCAGGTTACTTCTGGGGGAACCTGCCCCTCCTTACAAAACAAGGCCCCACCCCATTCTGGTCCATCATGAAGGTCTTCATGCAGGAGGACCTTTTATGCTGTAGCAGAAGATCCTACTGTAAGAAAGCTGAATGTTAAAGAATGCTTCCATTTGCATAATGTGTTTGACAAGCTTTTGCACAAGGCTCTGCACAACCTGTCAAAATGCATGCCAACACAAGGTCAATTACAATAAACAATGGCTCAAGACACATGCTAGTGGAAGGCTTCTCCTGCATACAGAAGGGCCTTGTGCAAGAAAAGAGAGCTGGAATGAGAGGGAAGCTTCTGTCTGAGCAGCAAGTTGTATTGCCTCTTGCACAAGGTCTCCAGGAACAAGTGAGCATAAGGCCTCATGCAATCTTTTGCAACAGGCCCCAAGGCGTGTACTCACATGAGACATTGCACAATGGCACAAATGTTCTTTCACTAGTCCTTGCACAATGATGAGAAGAACATCACTAGTTCAAGTATTTCTTCCACCCATGTATTTCTGGAGCCAACCCTTAGATAATTATCATTTTATCATTAAATAAACTCAGCTTGGCAGCTATCTACAGACAATCAAAGTGGCTTTCCCTTTCATTTCCCACCTGACATTCAGAACATCAACCCTTATAATTGGAAGTGCCATTGAGGAGATCACAGGAGCAGAAACTTTATACATCTTAAACTAGTGAGTGATGGCCATTAATTTAGTGCCAAACTGCACAACATATTAAATGTGTAGTGAGCAGCTGAGGCATTCTTCTTTGTTCTCTTACCTTACAGTAAGTGTGCTTCATCCCAGTTGGAGCAGGAGGAAAGATTTTAGGAAACAAATGGTGTATGTGTGAGAGGAAGAAGGCTTAATTCCCTTTTCAATACATAGTAGTCTCAATCCACAATGAGGCCATATGCCTTTATTCTAGAGTAAAGCCCAAAGTCTCATTGTAGTGCTAAACAATTAACATGTGGTCCAACAACTTCACAGAAGATGGACCAACACCTTTTGCCCAGGATGACTAAATGAAACCTCACATTCAGAGACATATGGTGGGAATAAACAAACTTGGGTGGCCACAGCATTCCTGCCTCCTTTGCAAGCATGCAGAGAATGCAGCTAGCTGAATTTGGAAAGCGAGGGGCCTAGGCCTGACCAGTAAAGCCATTGTCATGCACTTGAAGTCAAGCAGCAACAAGGAACATAGAACACAGAAACAGAGCGAGTCAGAAGGGGTCTCCCAGGCCATCTAGTCTGACCTCCGGCACCAGCCGACTCTGCTCACAACATGCCCACCATGTGCATGTCCAGCCTATCTTTGAACACCCACACCAATGGGGCCTCAACGACCTCCCGTGGAAGCCCATTCCACACCCTCGGGGTCCTGACTGTCAGGAAGTGCTTCCTGGCATCCAAATGGAATCTTGGCTCCCTGAGCTTTGCTCCGTTGGAGCGCGTCCTGCCTTCCTCTGCAGGGGAGAACAGGTCTCTACCCATCTCCCAGCTCCCTCAGTCTCGCCTCATATGGCATCCCCTGCAAACCGGCCACCTACCTTGTGGCCCTACGCTGCACTGACTCTAACCTGGCTATATCCTTTCTGTAATGAGAGGCCCAAAACTGAGCACAATACTCCAGTTGCAGGCACACCAGAGTCATATAGTAATACCTCTCTCGATCTAGAAGCCACACTTCTGGCTATACAACCAAGGGTGGCGTTCGCCCTCTTGACCACCGCATCACACTGCTGACTCATGTTTAGCCTGCAGTCAACCAGTACCCCGAGGTCCCTTTCACAAGTGCTGCTCTCCAGCCACTTGTCACCTAACCTGTACTTATGACACCTATTCCTATGCCCCAAGTGCAAGACCTTGCACTTATCCACATTGAACGCCATCCTGTTGTCTCCTGCCCACGTCCATAGTCTGTCCAGATCCTTTTGGATCTGAAGTACCTGCTGCTCAGTTGTGGCCACTGCTCCAGTTTTAGTGTCATCTGTGAATATGATCAGCAGACTGTTCACCCCTTCTTCCATGTCATTTATGAAAAGATTAAACAGGATCGGCCCCAGGACAGAGCCCTAGGGGACCCCGCTTGTCACTGGCCGCCATCCCGATGATTCCCCGCTAATGGTTACCTTCTGCTTTCGGTCACTCAACCATGCCCTAATCCACCGGACAGTGCTTCGGTGTATCCCAAAACTCCTCAATTTCTCCACCAGGATATCATGGGGCACTTTGTCAAAGGCCTTGCTGAAATCCAGGTATACCACATCCACTGCATCCCCTCCATCTGGCCATCTTGAAACCTTGTCATAGAATTCCACAAGGTTTGTCTGGCAGGACCTGTTTTTGCGGAAGCCGTGTTGTGTGGCTGCCAGCCTCCTTCCCTATCTAGCATCACTAGAGCTCTCTCTATTATGAGCCTTTCCATTGTTTTTCCTACAATGGACGTAAGGCTAACAGGTCTGTAATTCCCCCTGTCCCTTCTACTACCCTTTTTGAAAATTGGGACCACTAATGCCACCCTGCAGTCCTCTGGAACTTCACCTGTTCTCCACGAGGCCTCAAAAATGAAGGCCAGTGGGCGTGAGAGAACCCCTGCCAATTCTCTAAGCACTCTCGGGTATAACCGATCAGGGCCTGGTGCCTTTACAATGTCCAATGCCCTGAGGAGCCCCTCAACTTCAAGGGGGGGTGACTCTAATCTGTGCCCCTAAGTCCCCAGCCTCATCTAATCTCCTATGTGGATATCCCCTGTCCTGCTTTGGGGAGAACACAGAGGCAAAATAGTCATTTAGCATCTGTGCCTGTTCCCTCATATCAGTCACTGGATCTCCTTACTCCTTATTTAGTGGTCCCACCACTTGTCTCCCCTTCCTCTTCCTATTTACATGTTGAAAGAAGCCCTTTTTGTTGCTCTTGCTATTCTTGGCAAGTGTCAGCTCGTAATCGGCCTTAGCCTTGCAAAGAATCCTTCTGCAACTCTGCAACGGGCCTCCTCTTCCCGGTATACTCAAGCACTTACGCACACAGGTATACATGCTGATTACATTAGGAAGCTGGGAGGGGAATGTAGAGGAGCAAATAACCTCCAAACACTTTAAAAATAATTCACTAAGACAGTGTATTTGAAGAAATATACTATTGAGCCGAGGGAGGAGTTGTGCTGCTCCATTGCAAACCACATTCACAAATGTTGCCTATAAAAGATTACTTCCCCTGTGGTTGCTTACTGTGGTGTGCATGTTAACATTTGGAAAAGTAACATCTGCAGCTTCTGACCACATGGTCATATGCTATAGAAACTCTGAGAATATAAGACCAAAAGTCTATCTAGTCTGGTATTTTGCTTCCAACAACAGCTAGTCATGAAGCCCACTGGCAGGGCTTGAAGCAAGCTGTCCTCTTACAGCAAGCCGTGCATTTATTGGTACACTGCTTCTGAAGGGTTATGACTAAGCATCATGCCTTTCCTAGACTCATGTTCCACAAAATATGTCCCATTATCTTTTAACGGTAGCTAAGCTAGCGGCTATCCCCATCTCTGCACCAGCTGATTGCATAAATGAATCAACCAGTTTCACATACAACATGAACACGGTGGTAAGCAGGCAAAAATGTGGCAAGCACCTAAAATACCAGTAACAGTTGTGCAACAGCAGCCCACACGGTAATCACAATGGCTATTATTATTCACTGGGAATTAGAGCCCTATGCAGTCATTTCCCTCCATGTATTCTCCTGCCCAACATCCCTTTCCACTCCAACTGCAACCTCAGATTCCTCATGCTCTTGTCTGTGTATGCTTAGAAATATCCATTTGACTGAGAACATGATTGCATATTAGTCTGGTGGCCTCCAGGTGAACCCATTACAACCCCCAGCCTGCCCCAGCCAGCCCTGCTGGTTGGGGCATGCTGGGAGTTGTCATCCAACACTTCTGAAGGACTCCAGTTTGAGGAGGGCTGGCATGGGGGAATCTAAATGCATTCAACAAAAGACACAAAAGATCTCCCTTCAGATCTTAGTGTAGGTGACCCTTCTCTTCTCTTTATGCATTCTGAGAGTACATGGAGGTGAATGACTACACAGAGCTTAGGGCAAACTAAATTTGTGTATTGTGCTTCATTTGGGATTGGGAGCATGTGCTGTTATTGACATATTAAACTTAGAGTATTCGAACCGACTAAATTAGATTCTTTTGTAGTAGATTTACACTTCTCTTGTGGCATAAGAATTCATAGGGTAGCTTCCCTATCAGAAGTGTGATTCTCAGTTGGTGGGTGGGTGTATAGAGAAAAGTGAGAGGCCAAAGGGCTACAAACTGCAAGAGATTCTGTCTGTGACAATTCAGTGTAACGTTTCAACATATGCACGGTAACTAAGTGGACTATTCTCAACACTTGAGTAATAAGTAAGCTAACACAATCTTTCTAACTTTACTTTTGCTAATTAGTCACCTGGAAATGGAGATGAACCCATGTCTACACAATTCAAATCAAACTTGCAGATCAATAATCATGATGAATCTCCCTTGGAAGTTCTTTTGTTGAAGAATGTTGACCTCCAAGACTGAAATGTTCTCCTACTTGTTTTTGAATGTTGCCATTTTATTTGAACCTCAAGGTTAATGTCAGTCATACTGGTATGAATTTGGTTAAACATGACTGTTGGAAACAAAACTCTTTCGTTCAGCATGGAGAAAATAAACTTGAGGACAGTTAAAGGAAAGAAGCAATGGGATTTGTCCTCAGAATACTTTATTGTGATTTTGACTTAAAGTAACCACATGTCCTCTTCTACAGAGGGCATTCCTCTATTTGAAGGGCCGTCCGTTCCAAGTCCATTATCTATTACTTTTCCTTCCCTCCTTTCTCCCATTGTGGAACTTAAGATGCCTGCATGTTCCCAGGTGCTCTCCCCTCCAAGCACTGACCAGCCCCAGACCTGCTTAGCTCTAGCATGGTGGCTGCCCACGTGCCTTCAGAGCCAGGGTTTGCCCAGCCACAGGGATGCAGGAGGTGCATGCCCAGTCCAGCATTATGGTCACTTGGACTGTATTTCTATGCAAATTTTCATACTTATTCTGAGTTTGCATCTATGTTTACAAATTACCTTATGCAGTTTTTATGCAAATCAGGGCCCTCTTGTGTCCTTTTTTTCGTGATCAGGGCCTCATTTTTGGTGATTCACAAATGACAAAGTAAGCCAAGTAGAGCATGGCCATACAAAATGGGTAAGGGGATGGGTGTTGAAAAATATGTATTGTAGTGCATTGCATACATGAAGTTGTTTGAGACCAATTGACTCCCTCATATGGTTACTTGCTCGTAATACTCTGTGGGCTGCCAGTCCATTGAATAGTAGCTTTAAATTGGGATCTAGAGCAAAAGCACTCTTTGATCATCTAGAGAAGTCCTTTAACGCAGCCTTCTCCAACCTGGTGCCTTCCAGATGCATTGGACTGCAACTCTCAGAGTCCCCAGACAGCCCGGCCACAGTGAGTTTCCCAGGCCCTCTCGTACAAAGCCTGCCTCAGCCACATTACAGCACTTGCACAGTGCTGCAAGCGATGGGCTGACGACCATGGTGCAGTCTCCCCAGTGCATGTATCTTGTGGTAGGGTGGGCGGAGAGGGCATAATTTTAATCGCCAGGTGCCAAGAACAAAGTGTTTATTCAACTTTCATAGAAAGTTTCATGCTTTCAGATTGGCAGGACATTCTGTTTTTCCATCCCAAATAACAAAGCAAAAACAATGGCATGGGAAGGGGTTTTCTCATTCTGTTTCTCTGCTGTGAAGCACAGTGGGGAAAAGTCATTAACTCTAATAGGAGGGACTGCATTTGCTTGCTTCATTACATTCTGTCAAATGTCAAAAACATGATTACAGAGAAAGCAGACTACCAGAATGCGTGGCTTCTTTACCTATTTATGGTTTTTCATTTCAGGGAGTCAAATGGGATAAGAGGACAGGCAGACTCGCACACATCTTGCCCTACTTTAGTCTTTCTTGTATTGTAGGTGCACACCTGAGCAGGTCAATAGCCATGATCTATATTGCTAGCATGCCTGGGTCTGTGTTCTGTAATTTACACCAGAGCATGTCCAGGGAAGGGTGACCAGGCTAGTAAGGGTGTCTGGTAACCAAGTCCTATGCAGAATGATGGGAAGAGATGGGCATGTTTAGTTGGTGGGAAAAGATATTAAGGAGAGATGTGATGGTGGCCTTCAAATGTCTGAAAGGCTATAATGGAGAAGACAGAGCCAAGTTGTTCTCTGTTGCTCTGGAGGGCAGCATTAACTAACAGGTAGACATTTCAGGAAAGCAAATTGTAGCTAAATAAGAACTGGTAAAAGCTGTGCAGCAGTGGAACTGATTGTCTCGGGAGGTGGTGTGCTTTCCTTCTCTGGAGGTGTTTAAGCAAAGGCTGGATGGCCGTCCATCAGAGATGCTGTAGCTGCATCTTGCATTGTAGATCCTGCATTGAACAGGAGATTGGATTGAGGAACCTCCAAGGTTTCTTCCATCACTACCATTCCATAATGCTGAAGTCCCATATTCTGCTAGGGAAAGAGCTGCACTTTTTAGACAGTGTAGCCAGATGGCCATCAAGAGGTCTGGAGTGCAAGTCAAGCCTAACAGGTTTCCGTAAGACAAGTGTTCACTCTCGAAATGTGTGCATGCCAAAAGAGCTACCCTGTTGTTTTTGAACTGACCCAGGAAGAGAAATGGCAATCAAGAATTGGTCCTTTTAGAGAGAGATACTGCTTTAGGACTCACCTGGCCTTTCCATGTGTGGATTTGTTTCCTGTCCCTGCTTACAGTCCACATTTGTCAACAAACAGGTAATACCAAATCACCATAAGTAAGTAGCCACACAGTAACCGTGCAACTATTGAACAACTTGCCCTTTGCCAAAAAGGTTGGAAGGAAGTGATAAACTTCCACACAGTTCATAGCATTGAGCAACAAAGCTGGTTTACAAAAATAATACCAATGCAGTTGGTCATGTCTTCTCCAGGCCAAGTAGAGGGCAGCATCCAGAGGTATTCTTGACTTTTTGGCATCTTCACAGACTTTCTGAAAATGCAAAGGTTTGTGTGTGTGTGTGTGTGTGTGTGTGTTGGCGGGGGGGGGGGTGGCGTTGTTGGCCTAACTGTCTACTTTTATGCTTTTGCAGGTTACTTTGGGCTGTTTCTGAGACTCAGCTACAAAAATTAACCCATCCCATTCACAGGATGGGATTCATATCATTGAAGTTTTAAGGGTCCAAATCTAGGATTAAAGGTGTGTCAGGTGGTTCTAGATGAGGTCACACTCCCCCTGAAAGAGTGTGTCTGCAGTTTGAGTGTGCCATTCAGATATCAGCACAGATAGACATCATGGTCACAAGTGTCTGCCATCAGCTTGAGCTGATTCGCCAAGTGTGCCCCTTCCTGGAGGAGAATGATCTGAAGATCTGTTTCTGCAATCCAGTCTACATGGGGCTACCCTTGTGCCTACTTTGGAAACTGCAACTAGCACAAAATATGTCATGGAGAGACCACATATCACCCAGTTTAAAGTCTTCGTACTGGCTGCCTGTGCCTTCCCAGATACAGTGCAAGGTGTTGGTAATTAAAGCCCATCATGGCCTGGATCCAAAATAACTTCAGGAGTGCCTTTGCCCATACACTCTGCCTCACCAGCCAAGGTCCTCTGGGGATAATCTTCTGAATCTGCTTCTGCAAGATTAATGTCAGCTATCCAGAGGACTTCCCCAGTGGTTGCCCCAAACTGTGGAATGGTCCGCTAGGAGAGATGCATTTGATATCCCAGACTGTTACCTTCAAGGGGTGTTAAAGATATAGCTCTTCGGACAGGCCTTCCCAGATTAGTTCTCAGATCAGTTATATTTAATACGTTTGTTTTCAGTCAAATTTTAATCATGGTTGGTATTAGTTTCTTGTAAAGTGCCCAGTGCCTATGTGAATGGGATGGTATATACAATTAAAATAAACAATATAAACAATATATCTTTGTTTTTTCACCTTTGGGTAGATTAATTAAGTCTGAGATTAATATATAAACCATTTTCTGATGGCATGAGAATAATCTCTCTCTTATTCTTATTCTTATTACATTACATTACATTTATACTCCATCTTTCCTCCTCTTGCAAAGAATCCAAGGCAGTAAACAAAATCCTGCTCTTCTACATTTTAATCTCATTTTAATCTTATGAGAACAGTTAGGCTGAAAGTCAGCACAGGTAAACAAACTGACAATGGCCAACACAGGGTGACTAGGTTTACACATCAAGGCAAAGAACCCTGTGCTGTTTCTGCATCATGTGGATTTTTGTCTGAACTTACCAGGCAGCTGGTCATATTTTTCTCTGGGCCTTGTGGTTTCCACACTCCCCTCTCCATCCTCCCTGCTCTCACCTCACATCCCTGGCAGCTGCTCTGAGCAAAATCTTCCTTATTCTATTGCTGCCTCTAGACATTCACAGATCCCAATGCATCTGATGAGGCAGTTCTCCCTCTTTCCCCTCCCAACTGTATCTACATCTCTGTGATCCTTCCTAACTACTCCAGCCCCCAAAGAGTTTTAAAATTACATCATAGAAGACATTTTTGTCACAATTCTTCCCTTTCCCCTTTGTGCATTTACCCACTTGCTCCCTGTTTCCAAAAGCAAACAAAGACAAGGTCACATCATTCAGCCAGTAGGAATAACTACACGGTGATGCATATTGTTGCTAGGGCACCTAGGATAGTAGAAACTGGATGGTTGAGCAGCTATTTCTGCAGCCATTCTTTCCTCAGGACTCTATGGTGTTTCTGTACCAACAGTAGTAAAATGAAGATCCTGGATCTGGGTGCCTGGAGAAGCCACAGTGAAATGTTGAAACTTCAGAACAGAATGTTGATTCTCTCCATGGTTTCAGGAAACCAAAGAGACTGTGCTGAAATGCCACAACTGGGTCTGAAGAGCACAGCCAACCAACAAGGGTAAGGAATCACTGTGGCTCCTTGTTCTGTGTGAAGCCAGCCAGTGAATGCCATGGCTTATCAGGGATTGTAGCCTGATTTTCCTACATGCATATCCAATCTTGAACAATTCCCTCTGCATAATACCAGCTGTTGTTTTCTTGTTTATACGAACAGTTCTGACTGTATAGACATTCATTCACATTGACAAAAGTAATGAAGACCATTGAAGCATAATAGTAAGAATGTTTGACAGGGACTCTGGCAATCTAATCCCCACACAGCCATTAAACTAATTGGGGCACCTTGGACCAGCCCTCAGCTAGGTTTGGGGGAAATCTTACAATGATTACAAAAACTACTATCTGTAGAAAATGTATTGTATGAAAAAGCGCATATATACAGAGCTATGATCTAGTTAAAGTGCACCACTTTTCTCTGGATTTCAGTGAGAGGGTTAAGCACTTGTTTAGGTCTACAATCTAAACGGTCCTTACGAGACAGTTCTCTCGTACTAGAGAGTAAGACCCACTGATGACCCTACCTCTTTTTTTGAGTAAATATGCATAGGATGGTTCTAATAAATCTTATCAATTTATCTATTTATATTTATTATTATGTGTATTTAGATTTTTCCCTCCCTGGAGTTCCTCCTGCTCCATTTCCCCCCTCCCAACAGCCCTGTGAGATAGTTTGAGCCGAGAGAGTGGTAGATCCAGGTTCTCTCAGGCTGTGGGGCTGCATGGGACCTTGATGTCCTTGTTCCAAGTCCAAAATACTAACCCAGCCTCCTCTGGGTTGGCGCTCTCCAGCTGCACTAACTTTTACACTAGATCTGTCCTCGTATGCCGTGTAAGTGAATATGTCCTTTCCAAGCCCTGCTCATAAATAGAGTAGGTGTTTTCTTTTGCTGCATAGCTTTGAATGCAGGGAATTATGGATCATGTGGGTGTCTGGAATGAAATAACTAAGATTTTTTAAACCACATGCACTGTTACATTTTGCCTTAAAAGCAAAAACAGCACATAAAATGTTGATAAGACAGTCCTGCTTTATGGAGCTGGTAGGCTGGGGAGGGCTCTTACTTTTTGTTGGCCATTGATGGACTAAGGCAGTCACCTGAAAGGGATACAGGGATGCTGCTGACCACAGGGGAGATGCATTTGTAGCTCTTTGGAAAACAGGAATAAAAGGCTTCCCACCTAATTCCCATAATGAGCAAGCTGTTTTTTTCTCCCTCATCCATGAATCTATTATCTTTCCTTTTGTCAGCGTTGTAATGCCTGCTCATCACCTCTGTATCTCGTGTGTTTCTCCTCTCAGCTGGCCACTTTCAGCCCCACTGCTTAGCCATCCCTCCTCAGGCCTCCCTCCCTGGCCTTCTGCTCTGCAGAAGTGGATCTGATACTTGCCCATCACTCCACCCCACTCCTCTTTCCTTTCTTTGTCTTTCCGATATTCACCTTGCATCCACAAATTTTCCCTTGCATTACCCCTCTCCCCAAAACATTCCTCTACGTATGGGGAATCCTAATTATTTCCATTCTACTATCAAACTGAAGCCTCCATGCCCCCCTCTTCCTGCACCCATAGCTGCTCCCTATAACTATCAGCCTTTGGGGTGAGGTTGGGAATCCCTTCCTGCTTCTTTGGCTGCTTTGCTTTCCCCTCTCCCTTTGTGGTCAGAAAATGGCAAGGATAAAGCACGGTGTGGATGCATCATGCCTCCAGCCTGCCTCTTTTTTGTGGAAGGGACGCCCTGCTTTAAGACATGGGCTGTAAGCAGTTCATAAATCTAGCCTTGTGTCCTTTCTCTGCATCCCCACACAGTGCTCCATAAAGTGTGCTCGGAAGCCTAGCACTAGGCTACCATAAAGCCACACTGCAGGTGCATTTCAATAAAAAGGGCCATCTAGAGGGCTATCAATGTTACCCCCAGTAACAGGGTCAGTATGCCCTGAAGTACACCGAGCATGGGGTGCTATTCCCTCATGTTCTGCTTGTGGGCTTCCCATAGACAGCTTTTCGGCCACTGTGGAAACAGAATGCGGAAGAGGAGAGTCCTCTGGCTTGATCTGAAAGGCCCCTTCTACATTGTCTTGGCAGACTCTTACGTACATAAAGGATGCCTTATGCTGAATTAGGCCATTGATTCCATAAATCTAGTATTTTCAAACTTGTACCTTATTGCCCTGCTACCTGGAATGTTTGTTAACAGAGGCAGCAGGGTTGAAGCTGGGACTTGCAAAGTATGTGTGTCCTGTTGTTGCCATGAGGTACAGGTTCCTATGGGCTTAGTCAGGCCTAGGAGCACTCTGGGGACATTACCCTGAGGATTGGTGACTCACATAGGCTTGGCTGGATGTCTGTTGAAGGCCTACCCGGCCTGCAAAAGAACCCATTTACAAGAGCCCCTTGAGTTGCTCCCCCTCCTCACCATGGCAACCTGCTTCTTGCTCAGGCCTAGATAATAATGCTGGTGAGAGGGGGGAGCAGGAGGAGGTCACTGCCTTTCCTTTTTCTGGCTGGGCAGGGAGCAAGCAGCAGCAGCAACACAAAAGGGGATGAGGAGCCATTGCAGGTGGCAACAGTGGTGGTGGGACCATGGACAGCATTACTGGGGAGGGCACTGAGTGTAACTTGCCCTAGGCTGCCCAAAAACCTGAATCCAGCACTGATTACCATAACTAACAGGTGAATCCTATGTAATTCTTCTCAGGAAAAAATCCCATTGGGTGCTACAGGATTACTTCTAGCTAAGTGTGCATAAGATTGCTACTTAAACTGTGCCACACCACCATTTATAATCAAAGGTTGATCTACATGGCAAATCAAGAAAATATGCTTCACCCACAATGATGGGAAGATTAGCAAAATTCCCTTTGAAATACTGCATTTAAAAAAAAAAGCCTAACTAGGCACCGCAGAGAGAATTCCACATCATGCTGCTGCAGAACTGAAAACCCCCAAGAGCCACATAGGCAGTTGCCATTGGGCCATAGGGATTCCCTACCAGTCTCTTGTTTATGAAATGACCTTTTGTCTTGCCAGGAGAGGGTGTACACAGTAAAATATTATCACATGGCAATGCTATAAAGTTCCCCTTGGGTCCCAGCAACACACTATTTGGAAAGTACTGAACGTGTCTGGAGGACAGAAAAGAACTGTCCTTAGTGGCATCTAAAAATAGGTAACATTCATTTCATGACCCTGCACACATACACTCATGCTTTCCTTTGGGGCAGCTAGGGCTTCCAGAACCCGAAGCAGGATCTTAATATTCTGGATGTTTCCCAAGCTCATCTCCACCAGGGGAAAAAATGAAGGAATTAGCTCAGAATGAAAGCCGATTCACATGTAAGTGGCAGCTGCATTTGCTGCAAATGTTAGTGGTGTGGTGGAACTCCTCAAGTGTAAATCAGGAGGTGCACGTGTCTAGTCAAGACCTAAGTTGGTCATCTGCCATAGGCACACCCATCAGGGAGGGATATTTGTGGATCTTCTTCTTCTATCACGTTTCCTACTGCTCTTTTCACATCAGTTTGCTATTTTTAAAAAGATATATCCCACCTCAGGTGGCAAAAAGAACTCACAGCAGCTAACAATGCAGTCATTAGGGGACAGTCCAATGCCCGGAATGCATGCACGTAGCAAGGACTGGGGACAGTGATTTCTGCCACTGTCACACAGTGCCCTCCCACCCCCCAGACAGCCATTTGGGTTTAGCATTGCCAACCTCCCTTCCCTATCTAGGGACTCCAGAGTGTTTCCTATTATGAGTCTTTCCATTGTCTTTCCCATAATGGACGTAAGGCTAACTGGCCTGTAATTCCCCATGTCCCCTCTACTACCCTTTCTGACTATTGGGACCACTGACGCCTTCCTCCAGTCTTCTGCAACCTCACCTATTTTCCATGAGGCCTCAACAATGGAAGTCAACAGGTGCAAGAGTACCCCCTCCAATTCCCGAAGTACCCTTGGGTGTAACTCATCAGGGCCTGGGAACTTTGTAACATCCAGTTTTCTGAGGAGCTTCTCGACTTCCAGGGAGGTGGCTCCATCTGTGCCTCAAAATCCCTGGACTCATCTGGTCCCCCATGTAGATCTCCCCTGTTCTGCTTTAGGGAGAACACAGAGGCAAAATAGTCATTTAGCATCTGTGCCTGTTCCCTCATATCAGTCACTGGATCTCCTTACTCCTTATTTAGTGGTCCCACCACTTGTCTCCCCTTCCTCTTGCTATTTACATGTTGATAAAAGCCCTTTTTGTTGCTCCTGATATTCTTGGCAAGTCTCAGCTAGTAATCAGCCTTAGCCTCCTCCTCCCAGCATACCCTTTTGTCTATTTGCCCCAGGGCCCATTTCCTACAGAGTTTCCTCTTTCGTCTAATCCCTCTCACCACCTCTTCTTGACCTCCCAACCTTGCTAACTAGTGGCATCATCAAGGCTTGCACCTCCAACTCCTCCCTTTTGAGTGCCATCCACCCCTCCCTTCTTTCCAGTACCCTCTCCCAGGAGACTTTCCCCAGTCTGCTGGCCTTCAGTTGATCAAAGTTGGCCCTTGTCGTGTGGCTGGTGCTCCTTCCCAACGAAAGCAATCACTCCAGTTGATACTACAAATGTCTTTATTCTAAAACAGTATTGCAATTACAGTCACACAGGCTAGAAAGTTGTCCTCTCATTCTAACTTCAACCCACACTTGGTTTATGAATCCTTTGTGGCCGCCCCTCCAAGGGTGGAGTGCTGTGACCCCTTTCTTTGCGGTGCTCAGTCAGTCTTGATTCTAGCTGTCCAGTCTGCACGTGCGCCTGTGAGAACGAGCATCTTGAAAGCCCCTTGCCCCTTATCTCCTAGGTTCTCACATTCCATCTCAGCAGCTTGTGAGACTGTTTTCCCATCTACTCTCAAACTGACCTCTTCTTGCGCCTCTGTTTTGACTTCTCCCTGAACCTCCTTATCTGGCCCATACTCATTCTCAGCATCTGTGAAATTGGGGAGTAAAGATTGTTCTGCTGACACCAGAAATAGCTCTTCATCAACACACTGGTTCTCATGGGAAGTTTCCTTCTCTTGTGCACATGTAAAGGACTCTTCTGAGCATGTGCACATGACAGCCCTTGTGAGGTCCCAGCTTCTAGTACTTGACCTGCTGCACGTCCCCAGTCCCCTGATCTCAAAGCAGAGAATGGAGTAATCACTCGCATCCAGAGCTCCTCTAATCTGCACCCCATGTATCAGCTCCTCCCTGTTGGTCAAAACCAAGTCAAGCATATTTCCTCCCCTCATTGCCTCCTGGACCCTCTGCATGAACAACCCTCCCTCTACATCATCTAGGAAGTGATGTGACCTGGCCGTCACTGCCAAGTGAGTCTCCCAACGAATATCTGGGAGACTGAAATCTCCCATAATTTTCTCCCTCCCCCAAGATATCCTTTGAATCTGGTCTGTCAGGCATCACCCCGGGTGTCCAGTTGACTTGAAGAGCGATATTATACTCCCACTGTCAGGTACCCTCCCCCCGTCAAGACCCTTTAGTTTTACCCAGACTCTCTCTACCAAATCTCCATCTTTGCTACCCTCTATCTCATTGCATTCTATCGCATCCCTGACTTATAACACTACGCCCCTCCCCTCTTTCCGTTCCTGTCCTTTCTAAATAGGACATAACCTTCTATGTTTACATTCCAGTCCTGCCTTTCATTGCACCATGTTTCCGTGATCCCCACCAGGTCATACCCTCCTATTCCCAGGAGAGCCTCAGTCTCTTCCTGCTTGTTTCCTATGCTCCTAGCATTAGTATACATGCATCTTAGCTCCTTTCCATGACCCCCTTTCTTTGGGTCCCCTGGCCTCCTCCTTCTTCCCTGGTACTAGAATCCTCATCGTAGAAATCCCACCAGCCAGCCCCTACTTCACCTCCAATGCCCTGGCCCTGAAATTCTGATCCTCCCCCTTCAATTTTCCAATCAGGACAGGTGGGGGGGGGGGTTAACCCCTCTCCCCAGCTCAGTTTAAAGCCTTCCAGATGAAACTCTCTAGAGCATTTCTGAAGGACCTTCTCCTCATCCTTGTAAGTTGTGCCCCATCCCTCGCTAGAAGTCCACTGGCGAGGAACCGGGTGCCATGATCGAGGAATGCAAAGTGTTCCTTCGGACACGACTCCCTGAGCCAGCCATTCGCCTCCACAACGCTCCTCTCCCTAATTGGCCCAAATCCTTGGACAGGCAAGATGAAGGAAAAGGCCACCTGGGCCTTGAGGTGCTTGAGCTTCTCGCCTACAGCGTCAAAGTCCTTTGAGATCCCACCCACCCCCTGCCTGGCTGTGTTGTTCATCCCCACATGAATCACTAGGAGCAGCTGGTGACCTCCCCCACCCAAGGGAAGAAGACACTGGATGTGTGGGCCCCAGCAAGCAGCCTGCCTCCCTCGCCTCATGGTCACTGTCATTCTTGTCCCTAGCACCTGGTTTGACCTTTGGCCCTGACTACTGGCTACATCCCTTAGTTCTTGGTTCCTGACTCACCTCAGACTGATTTGCACAACCAGTCTTTGTGAGGGAGAATTCAAACATGGAATTCTGTACTATCTGATGTATGTACAGACTGGTTCTCATTCTACAACATCAGCATTCCAGAGAGTATAAGGGTTGCCACATAATTCAGCCAAAGAAGGGAAACAATACTGCACTGGAATAGATAAACAGCTGCATGGATGGGATTTTTATTCATCTGACACTAATTTGGTGCACTTCGAAGAAAGCTCTGCATGTTCTTCCTTGGTATGCCCTAACCAAGCTCATAAGCTTCAGCCTTGTTCTTTCACTTGTTCTTCTGTAAGTAAAGATAGTCATATATGCATAAACATTTTACAATGTAATTTGGGACAGTAAGGTTTCTATAAAAATATCAGGTGCTATTATTTTGGCAGTAGTGTTTCCACTTCATAAGACTGCTAGTAACGATGAATGGATGCCAAATGCAAATACAATGTTAGGCAACTGTGGCAGATCCTAAGTTGCAATTAATGCCTTTCACCCTATAAAGCATGTCAGAGAATACATAGGTGCCATTGAAATATATAAATGTATTTCATTGCCCAGAGTGAAATGAAACTCAAGTCAGAATCATAAATGAAACTGAAAGTTCTTCAAGACTTCAGTGGGAAAGAATCAAATGCTATTGAAATAGATGAGTGGCTGTATCATGCACAATTTTTTGGCCTGCTAAAATTAATAAGAGCAGCCGTTGCCAACCTGGTACCCTCCAGGTGTGTTGGGCTAAAGCTTCTAGCATTTCCAGGAAGCCATACTGATTGAAGGATGCTGGGGATTGTCGGGTATTACATCTGGTTGAGGGAAGCTGAATAAATCCACAGCCTTCCTGCCTCTCTGGCAGATGCTTCTAAGCACCTGAACTCAGAGGTTTATGAGCAACCAGTGCAAGTCACAACAAGGCATGGCCATGGCAAACTTCACTGCTGCGGCATCTCAGACCATGCATTTTCTTGGGACAGATGTTTCTGGCCATCTAGGTCTATAGCACCAAGGAGGGAGAGGGAAGCAGGCTGGTTTGCTGACTGGAATTGTCAGAACTCCATCCCATAACTCTAGTCTTCTCTTCACTTCCTTTTGACTCCTCTAGGGCCCAGTTGCAGCCTAGTAGGGGCAGCTGGCAAAGTTCTTCCTGCATCAGCTGCAAGGAAAAAATCACATCAGTAGAAACACCACCATAGCATATCAGAGATGGGATTCACAAGGATTCTACTACTTCCCGGACAATGACCGGGTTTGCATGACATAGAATCATACAGTCATAGAACAGTAGACTTGGAAGGGGCCAGAAAGGCCATCAGGACCAACCTCCTGCTAGTGCAGGCCACCAATCTACACCATCCCCATTCTGTCTAGTTTTTTCTTGAATGTCTCTAGTGTGGGACACCCCACCACCTCTCTAGGCAACTGCTTTCACTGTTGTATTGCTCTGACAGTGAGAAAACTTCCTGATATATAGTCAGAATCTAGGTTGTCACATCCTAGACTGAGAGAAAGCCTTGAGAAGAGAAGACTGAGAGGGGGCGGACATGATATCCCTCTATAAGTTCCTCAAAGGCTGTCACAAGGAGGAAGGTCAAGATCTCTTCTTGCTGATAGTGGGTATAGGACATGGAGTAATCAACTCCATGTTGTAGCAACCCAGATTCAGGCTGGACATCAGGAAAAGTTTTCTTACTTTCAAAGCAATACGAAAGGGGAACCTGTTGCCTAGAGAGATGATGAGTTCTTCCAAACTAGAGATATTCAAGAAGAAACTAGACAGAGTGGGATGGTGTAAATGCATGATCTGCAACAGTGTGGGTTGGAGCCAATGGCCTTCATGGCCCCTTCCAACTCTACTATTCTATGAGTCTATGATTAATGACAATTAATGACAGTAATGGTGAAAGTGGATCACTCCAACGGCATTGTTGTTGGACTATAACTATAAGCTGAATCCAGCATAGCCAATATAAAATTATGCTGGCAGGTGCAGTCTAATATCTGGACAGCCATTAATTCCTATCCTTGCTTTGCAAAAAGTGAATGTTTACAGGCTTTTCCAGACATAGGTCCCTAGATGGAGCTTCTTCATTTCATCACCTGCTACCCCATGCCAATAGAATTTCTGTGTTTAAACCAATAATCTATCTTAACCCACAGTTCTTCATTTTCAGTTTTCAAAACATAAGCATTTCCTGGCAGGCAAACAGGAACATGATGTTCCTTTTATTCTTTCTGACTAAGCTTCATGGTCAGATGACTTGAAGATCATGCAAAAACAGCACAGAATCATCATTTTGCAGAACAACAGTATCAGTTACATTCCAAGTGTCCGTGTTTGCGCCTTTTCATCTTCCTAATATGCATGTCCATTATTGATTACCAGCAATTGCAGCATTATCATTTACTTACCATATTCCCATCTGTTCTTTTCACCTTCTGCTGCTATGCCTCCCACTTAAAAATCCAGTTATTTCACTAATGGATTTTTTATGCTTCTGCTGATTCCCATCTGTCACAAATCTAGAGATTGATCGAACTGAGCCAAGAGCTGTTTCAGACTCAGACCTGACCCTGAAGTGGATGGAGATCATTTAACAAACAAGGCCAGGTACCTCCCACACTGACAGCTCAGCCATGGTGGACCTACCACTATCTTTACTTTGCATTTTATCTATGTAGGTAAAAATAGGGCTTGATCCAGTGAAAATTAGCATTTGAATTTGGACTAATATCCACTCACCTCCAGTGAAAGAATTAAACAAGTAATTAGCTTTTTCTCACTGAAAGTGCCTAATTTTGGTAGAATCATGCCCCCAATTAACCAAAATGATTAACCTAAACTGACTTGAATCCTCCTTTAACACTGCCTGTTCTACTAATTATTAATATAATCTTGTCTAAGACAAATGTTTTGAATAATCTACCACAAAACAGGCAATCTAAAGAAAAATGTGAGGCTGGAAGGTTTATTGAGGGAAACAGAAGACAACCTTAAACCAAGTATAAAAGCAGAGCAAAAAGAGAACAAAAATATGTTGGCACAGTGAAAGCCAAAAACTACAGTCAGGGCAAAACATTAGCCAAGTTAATAGTTCCAAGTTAACAGTGAAAGCTGCAGCAAAGCTTTACATGCCTCTACCTGATTGGATTTTGTTTTGCTGAAATAGCAGCGATGAGGTTATTGCGGGCGCTCATCTCAACAAGTTCACAGGATGCTAAGAAAGTTTGTAAAATTCCATTGCTGAGCTTTGCATCTCTCCCCGCCTCCTGCACTTTGGTTGAATCATCCAAGTCACAATCTGAATCATTGTGGCATATCTGTTTCCTCATGATCATAAATATAACACAACTGGAAAAAAATCTGTCTCTCAGCCCAGGGTGAAATGCTGTCTTCTCTTGAGCTTGATCGTTATGCAACATGTGTACATAGTATCCCTAAAATGTACATGCACTTAACCTTGCATACAATTTTGCTTTCCACTTAAAAATTGCACAAGTTGTAACTTTTGCATGTTGTCACCTTTTAGATTATCGTCGTCATCATCATATTTATTTATAACCTGCCTATTCCCAGAGATGGGGATTCTAGGCAGCTGCATCTGCCTCTGTTCCCATATATACATACAAATAAGTATTAACTGCAGCTGACAATTCATGCATTCTTGGAAGAAAACCATAGTCCACGAAAACTCATGCCACAGAAAACTGTTCTTAAATTCGCCACAAGATTTTTATTTGCAATGTGCAAATCTTTCTTTCTCATGCTAACATTTTATATTTTAAAAAATTAAAATCTGCAGTACAACTATCAGAAAAGAAATCGTGGGGTTTCCCAACGTCCAGGAGCTGCTGCTGCAGATTCCAAAAATATGACACACTAAAGGGTAGACATGACGTTTAAGAGGGGCCAGTGCCTGGGAAAGGACTCGCATCTCCTGCCTTCTGAACATCTTTTTTATCTAGTGCAATGGGCTTCTGTGGTCACAAAGAGCTACTAGAGTAGGTGTTGCAGCAACAAACAGTTTCTTGTGCTGGCAGAAAAACTTTGGGAGACCTACTTCTGTGACTTCAGTCATGGAATCATAGAATAGTAGAGTTGGAAGGGGCCAAGAAAGCCATCAGGACCAACCCCCTGCTATTGCATGTCACCAATTTGCACCATCCCACTCTGTCTAGTATCTTCTTGAAGGTCTCTAGTGTGGGAAAGTCCACCACCTCTCTAGGCAACAGGTTCCTCTGTCATATTGCTCTGAGAGTGAGGAAACTTTTCCTGATGTCCAGCCTGAATCTGGGTTGTTGCCACTTGAATTGATTATTCCAGGCCCTACATTCTGGCATCAGCAAGAAGAGATCTTGACCTTCCTCTTTGTGACAGTCTTTGAGGTACTTATAGAGGTATATCATGTCCCCCCTCAGTCTTCTCAAGGCTGAACATGCCCATTTCTCTCAAGCTCTCCTCATAGGACAGTGTTTCCATTGTTGTTGCCCTTCTCTGGACCCTTTCTAATATTTTGGCATCTTTCTTAAATCTTGATGCCAGAACTGGACACAGTATTCCAGATGGGGTCTGACTAGTGGGGAGTACAGGGGATCTACTACTTTTCATGATTTGCAAGTAATACTTCTATTAATGTATCCCAAAATAGCATTTGCTGTTTTGGAGGTTGCATCGCATTGTTCGCTCATATTTAGCCTGTGGTCCACAATTACTCTGAGGTCTTTTTCTTCCTCAGTTCTGTTGAGTCACATATTCCCCGTCTTGTATCGATGCATTTGGTTTCTTTTTCCAGGGTGAAGGACCTGGCAATTGTCCTTACCGAATCTTATTCTGTTGCTTTCAGACCAGCATTCAAGTTTATTAAGATTGCCCTGGATCTTCGTTCTATCTTCTAGGGTTTTCACTATTCCACCCAGTTTTGTATCATCTACAAATCTGATTATCATTCCTTGTACTTCCTCATCTAAATCATTAATAAAGATGTGGAAGAGCACTGGGCCCAAGACAGAACCCTGCGGC
The DNA here is from genome assembly GCF_004798865.1 of Varanus komodoensis. Lineage (NCBI taxonomy): Eukaryota > Metazoa > Chordata > Lepidosauria > Squamata > Varanidae > Varanus > Varanus komodoensis. The sequence goes on from NW_025336346.1 coordinate 21,909,862, forward strand.
ACCCCACTAGCTACCTTTCTTCAGTATGAGAAGGTGCTGTTGATGAGCGCTCTTTGTTTCTGATTCAGCACCCAATTTTGGATCCACCTCATAGTTTTTCTATCTAGTCCAGGTTTTGCTAATTTACTTATCAGAATTTCATGGAGCACTATGTCGAAAGGTTTGCTAAAGTCTAGGTAAATTATGTACACAGTGCTCCCTCTGTCCACGTGGGTGGTAACCCAGTCAAAAATGAGATTAAATTAGTCTGACAGGATTTATGTTTGATAAATTCATGTTGGCTTCTATTAATTGCTGCATTTTCAAGATACCTGCAGACTGATTTTTAAATAATCTGCTCCAGAATTTTTCCAGGGATTGATGTCATACTGACTAGACTGTAGTTCCCAGGTTCATCCTTTTTCCCCCTCTTTGAAGGTAGGGACAATGTAAGCCCTTCTGTAGTGTTTTCACATTTCTCCTGTTTTTCATGATTTATTAAAGATAATAGCCAGTGTTTCTGATAGTTCTTCCACTAGCTCTTTCATCACTCTGGAATGGAGTTCATCAGGCCCTGGAGATTTGAACATGTGTATTCCATTTATTATTCCATGACCATTTGTCTATCAATCTTGCTCTGCCATCTCTCACTTTAAGCTTGTACTTCCTCTTGGTTGTAGATATTCTTGTGGGAGGAGACTGAGGTGGCATAGGGACTGAGCACCTCTGCCTTTTCTTTTTCTTCTGTTATCACTCTGCCATCCACTTTCAGCAGCTAGATACCCATCTCTTTCACAAGTCTTTTGTTTTGGATGTATCTAAAGGCTTTCTTGATGTTTTTAGCATCCCCTTGCTATTTTCAGTTTATTTCCTGCTTTAGCCTTCCTGATGCCGTCCCTGAAATTCTGTGCTATTTGTTTATACTCTAGGCCTGGCCTTGCTTCCACTTCCTGTACATGTCCCTTTTTTTCTTTTAGGCTGTCACTTAATTTTTTGTGGATCCCAGTGGGCTTCCTCTGTTGCCTTCTGTATTATTTTTCTTGTTGGAATTGTTCGTTTACTTGCTATTACTTGCTATTCTTCTTCTGCAATGCTTTCTTTTTCTTGAGAATGAAGGGAAAATCTACTTCTGCTTTTAGGAGAAAGAAAACTGATGAACAAAGAATAAGGATTATATCCAGTCCTTACCAACTGCCTGCCAGTCTGAAACTACTGCCAGAATGGTTTTCTTCTCCTTCCTGCATCCCCCTCCCATACACATCTCAAATCTTCTCTGGAGTACTGGGGGACCCCTTTGGAACCAATTCTGGGAGCAGGTGAGAGGCTGCTGGGTGCAGGAAAGCAAGTGAAGTGCCATTGTGCAAGTGGAAATCTACTTCTGCAACACTGAATGCAAACCAGGGTTAGGGTCTTGATTAAAAGGAAACATTTCCTGGAATGTTTCATTTTTGGAATTCGTTAAACATTGTAATGAATATATTTTAGCCAACTTAATCATAGACTGTGGGCCCAGCATCCTTCTTGTACATAGACCTCCAAAGCTGGGATGTCAGACTGGGAGATAAATATGGGAAAGGCAGGCAGGCTGTCAAGCAGCTCACTGGTCCAGCATCAAATATGTGTTGCTGGAGTGGGAGGCTTTGGAGATAACCAGTTAACTGGTCTTGGATGTCCAGCAGAGGTCTGGCAAGCGCACTGCACTTTAGTGAAATTATCACATACACATTGTGGCTTGCTCTTTAGGGAAGACTCAGCATTGTAGCAGTACTTTTGTTTGGTTTGGTTTTCACATGCCTCTTTCTAACAATATCTGGTGCCACACTTGTGTTTATATTGCCCTGGAAAGGGTTTGTTTTGCAGTTTGGGGTATTAGTTCAGTAGTTAACTCTCAGAGGCATAAATCTCTGCCTTCTTATTTTACTGCAGGTTATTGGCACAGTTGAGGACATAAAAAACATACACACATAGGAATGTAAGAAGAGCCACACTGGATCAAACCCAGGATCCATCTAGTCCAGCATTCTGTTCATCAGCCAAGCAGATGCCTGTGGGAAATCCACAAACAGAGCATGACAGCACTAGTGCTATCCTGCTTCACTTCCCCAGAAAGTTATACACAGAGCATACTTCTTCTGATACTGGGGCAGTATAGAACTGTTGGGAATAGTACCTGTCTGCAGCCTTATCCCACAGGAATTAGGTTTGACTTCCATCAGAAATATGGAACCAACTGCACTACAGCACTACCCTCTGGATTTTCTGATGGACTTTAGGAGCTCCTCTGTCACTGATCTGTGATACAACAGGCTCCACTCTGCCCCATGCTCTCCCCTGCCTGCCTCCCAGTGCTTCACCAGGACAAACTTCAAGAGGGGCTGAGCTAAATGAAGCACAGGAAGACAACTGTTTTTCTCAAGGTGGGTAATATACAGTTCCTTCCAACCAGGCAATCTACAGGAGCAAACCTGTGCAGCTTACTTTGTATAAAGAGACCCTGTGCTGATGGAGGTGGTGTGCATAACTGACAAGCACTGCTTTGTGACTCATCCCAAGATTCGCTGGGCAAAGCATTCATGCTTAGAATGGAATGTGCCAGTACCAATACCTAGGGCAGCACAAGACAACAAAGCATTCTATTACACTGCCATGGCTTATGCTGGGTTGGGAGTTTGAATAGCTCCTTCTCCATTTAATGAGATTACAGCTAACACACAAGTCTGTGCAGTTGCATAGATGCTAAAGGTCCCGACTTTTGTTTGCCAGGATTCTGGAATCTTACAATAAGCATGTGCTTTCCCACACTCTGTGATCATCTCCTCCTTGGAAAACAATTTTTTTGTTACTCATGAGTACTGCTGCTGAGCATTTGCAGAGCTTTCGTTCAGGAAGAGAAAATGGATTCTGTTTGGAACAATGCAAGTAAAGGACACAGGACCCCTTCTAATGGGAAGCAACAGCAATCTATCTATCTACCTATCTAAATGATATATTCTATCTATCCTATTCTATTATTCTGAATAATCAATGGAAATGCATCATATAGAAAGCAAGATAATAACTATTACTATGTGCGAAATGCACCATCCCTTTCTTTGCATGGTCCTTCTCCGGTAACTGATCAGAAATATAACATTTTACCAGGTCTAGTAACATAATGGTAGGATGACTAGCAGCCTTAAGCATGTGCATGCACACATAAGCACACGCATGTACACACATAAGTATGATCATCCCATTGCCACTTCGAACTTTTGATAGGAAAAGATTATATAAATTGCATTTAATATTTGTGGTTGCCTCTAAGTCCTATCCTTTTGAATGACATCTTGGTTTCCATAGTAACAAGCGTACTTGAAGTGTAAAAAGGAAAGGGAGGAAAAGCACAGAGATGCTGAAAAGCGGACATATATGTGGCAAAAAACACAGCACATGATAGTCTCACAAGTTGCTCCACAGCTGCGATACAGAGAATATGGATGTCCAAATTTCCATTGATCCTTCCTGGCTCTAGCATCCTGAATGATGTCATGCTGCACTTAAACATGGCCAATGATACCAGCTCAGTGTCACACAAGATCAGTTTGCATTTCTGTTATAGAGAAACACAGACAAACGGGGGCTTGGCAAAAGAAGTCCAGATTGAGCATGCTAAGCCAAGAGGAGAGCTGCTGCTTTTTCTGACTGTACTATCACTTGGTGTGGAAGCTGTTTAACAAATAGCCCTGCTAATGCAAACTCTAAAGCAGTTACCCTCATACTGCAGATAGCGAAGGAGGGGCTGTGGCTTGAATACTGAACCTTGAATACTGTAGTGCAGGATCTAAGCATCTTGAAACAACCCTATAGTGTTTTCCTGAGGGATTAGAGTCCTATTAGACCCAGGCTGCAGCAACAGTCAATCAACTTAAATTGCCTCCCCAGTCCTCTTCCAGTCAGAACACAGTTGAAGGAAGAAGCTTCACGTTCTGTTTGTTGCATGCAGATGGATTACATTTTTAAATGTTCAACAATAACTATAATTTTGAGTATTGAAGTACATCTCACATCAGGGAAGAGACTCTAACAGATACTTGTTTTGCTGAAAAATTTTGTTTGTCCAGACCTTAGCCACAGGCTCAGATAATACATGTACACCAGTGGGCAATACATTGTTGATATTTTTCTGCAAGGCCCCAGATGTTTGTGGGTATATATGGTGTATATATACACATAGGCTTACATAAATTTTAACAGCACTGTACAGTTTCACAGATTCAATGATTCTGAAAATGATCTTAGTTGTCTTTGCTATGCGTACATGTATACAAAAATCAAAAATTTTAGAGCCTATTTCTATCTTAAACTATGAAATAGAAGACAGTTCATAATCAAGAGAGCAAAACTAAAAATCAAACAATACAATTGAGCCTTCAAAACCTTTCTAGTAGCTGACCAAATATTTTTACAATAGTTAATATCATGTGTGTTGATTTCAGCATATTGGTGTTTTTACAGTGTGACTTCAGCTACAGCAAACAAGAAATCTGAAGCAGTGATAACCCCTGTTAATGAAAAGGGAGAAATCCCTGTTGTGCTAATAGGAAACAGGAACTGAATGAAAAAGGCATCCCAGTCTAGCAATGCACCTGGGCCCAGGAGAACATACATAGTTCCCAGGATTCCACATTTCCGTAATTGTGCCAGGATTTTTTTTTTTTTCCTCGTGGAAGCCATTATGGTGCAGTGGCTAGCATGTCAAACTGGATTGGGGAGTTTCTGGTTGGATCCCTATTCAGGCATGAAAAATTTGGTTTGTGACCCTCAATTGTTCATACTTTTAGACTGCCTAAGAAGTTTGTTGTTGAATAACCCTGCGTATGACACCTCCTGAGCTCCTAGGAGGAAGGATAATCGACAAAGGCTGTCTTCCTCATCCTCATCATAGCTGATATAAATTAGTGGACAACCTTTCTGGTGATTGTGCCACAAGCAAAGATCAAAGGGTTGTTCTAAGACTGCTATCTGGTTACAGTCTGTGAAACAGCCACTAAGGGTTTGGATTATGTTACATGTTGTTGAATCCCAGTTGCTGGAGAACACGTGTGGGACTGGCTGTGCACTCAGGCACTGTTTGTGGGCTTCCCACTGGTTGAGCCCCGTGAGGACAACAGGCTGGATTAGTTCTAGGCCTTTGGTTTAATTCGGTAGGTTTCCTCTAACATCTTTAAGACAGGGGTGGGGGACATTTTCTAGCACCCTGGGAGGTGTATGCTGGCAATTAGAGCCAAAAGTGGGTGAGGCAGGCAACCTTTAATCTCTTCCTTTCTGCCCCACCCTCCATGTCTGTCCTCGCCATGTCTGAACTTGCAGTCCAGAGGCCAGAAGGTGTCCACTTTTGTCTTATCTGCTTAGAGCCTGGGATTTGACAGAAGAATATCAGAGGCCCTCGATGGGAGGCAGGGCCTATCAAAGTGCTGGGAGAGTTTTCCAAAATCTTCAGAATGGGAAGAGCCATTTGTCTGGGAAAAGTCATCCTGCTCCAGCTAAAGGGAAAGGAAGGTTGTGTCTGAGGTAACAATAGAGGTAGATTTGGGGACAGCGAGGGGAAAAATGTGGCATTTGGAACAGATGGGTGTACTGTAAGCACCAAGCACGTTTCTTGTAGTGTTAATCTCTCGCTCTCGCTCTCTCTCTCTCTCTCTCTCTCTCTCTCTCTCTCTCTCTCTCTCTCTGGGAATCTGTGGGGGTAGCAAGTCTGCTGCCCTGTGAGAAGTGCTACGCTGTTTGCCTCCCACATGCTCCACATATTCATACAGCCTTGCCTTAACAACCCACCATGTTGCCATGGGCAACCAGGAACTCCATGCAGGCAAGGAAGCAAGCAGCCTGGTGCAGAAGATGAGGCTGTCCCTCCTCCACCAGTCCATTTGCTTTCCTTGCTTGCCATAGACAAAGGGAAGCTCCTTCCCTTGCACCCAGCATCCACACCAAGCAGACTGGCAGAGGAAGAATACTGGCTGGGAATTTGCTCTCAGCCCAACATGTCTGGAGGGTTGGGCTTAGGCTTCAGGAAGAATGTTCCTTTCCACAGTTGGATCCATCAGCCTTTTAATTTCTGCCCTGCTGTGCCAGAGATTTTTGTTTCCTGTGCAGTAAGTTGGCCAATGATTCCAGAAATGGGCAGTCAAGGATGCCTTACCCCCAAGATACTGCTGGGCCAGAACTCCCATCATCCTTGGCCATTGGCCATGGTGGTTGGAGCTAATGAGAATTAGAGTCCAACAACATTTGGAAGGTACAAGTGCCCTCCCCACAGTCAGGTTCTTGTGGTATCGCAGACAGGTGCAGTACTGAAAAGAAGCATGGTGATGCAAAGGAGCAGGACATACCAGGAAGCTGCCTCCCCCCTTATGAAAAAGCCTCCAGCAAATATCATGCCTCTTTCCTTCATTATGAACAGGGCACAGATGGGGATGTTTTTCTGTGAGAAACAGTGAGATGAATCATTGTGTGTGAACAGAATTTAACTCACAGCTTGCTTGCTTCTCTGGCTGTGCCTCTGAATAGCTAATATTTTTGAGTCAACCTGCTACCAGAGCAAAGTGGAGGGTGGCTTTTGGTGCAGTCTGGTTATACTGGGGTGGAGGACAGTGGATAAATTAATAAATGGCTAACTGATTCATCACCTGAAACCCACAGTGTTGAATCTCATCCTTGGGACTCAACAGAGGACAAAAACTTAAACCTCCTTAACTACAGGGATTTTCAGGTTAGCATGTACTTAAATGCTTTTGAAAGACGATGCTCATCTGTCTGTCTTTTCCTTCCTTTAATGTTTCAACATTCATCCTGCACAATAACCCCCACTTACAAGTCATTTACTGAATGCAGTTGCTCTGAAGTGCTCTGTACAAGACAGGCATTTTTCTTTGTTCACTTTTCTCTTGCTTTCATTTTTACATTGCTTTAGAACCTTTTATGGAGTACCTCCCTGCAATCTAATCTTGCCAAAATGCCTACACTTTGAACTTTAAAGGGCTGGAAAGTCTTCAATGATAATGCCCGCCACTTTAGGCCATTTAGAAGGAGGAAACAGGGAAGCATACAAATACATTTAATGAAGCTTGCATATCTATTGTACACACAGCATTAGGAAAAGCAGCAGGTGGTTCATATATTATTAAATATTATGCTCTTGATTACCTTTTTAAGAGCACAGATCTTATAGTATCAGTACTGGTCAAATGCATGAGTAACTAGCTATGTGGAATGCAGCATGCAGAGGGATTTACAAACTTTACTTCAATAATCCTGACATCAACTATATCTTTAATATTCCCAGTTTACCTACAGAAAACTGAGTCTGACAGTGACCCACTAAGTTTGTAGCCAAACAAGGAGACACATCTTGATTTGCCTCCATTCTGATGCATTTTTTAATCAGTGTAAGCCAGGGTAGGCAACATGTGCCTTCCAGGGTTTTTTTGGCCTACAACTCCCAGTATCCCTTCCCATTGCTAGGCTGGCTAGAGCTGATGGAGTTGTAGGACAAAACATTTGGAGCCCCCTCCCCCACGCCAAGTTGCCCAACCCTGCTGAAAGCCCTGGAACATCATGGTTCAGTGCAATGGCAGATGTTACAAGTCTTGGTTGAGGCCTGGGCTGGGCCGCACTCATCTCTCATTTCTGCAATGGCCCTGAGGCTTCCCAACCTGGCACCATCAGTTGTTTTGGATTTCAACTCCCATCTGTCCCAGCCAGCATGACCAATGGTTAGGAATGCTGCGAGCTGTAGTACAGAAAATATGGAAGACACCAAGTTGCAAAAGGTCACAATGAACAGGGTCCAAGCCTGTTCTGATAGTGTATTTATGCATTTGTTTTGCATTATTTATCTGAAACTTTTATGGCCTCTCTTTTCTACAGTGAGCCCAGGACAGCTAACAACAAGGGTAAAGACATTTAAAAGAATACTTACCTTAAAATATTAAAAGAGCAGTAATGGAAAATAGCAGTAAAAATTATTTGAAACTAGAAGGTGTGAAAGAGAACTCATGAAGATGGCAGTTCAGAATCTGAATACATTTTTCTGAAAAGGGAGGTCTTGTGTCTATCTTACATAAGGGTATTAGGGATGAGGAAAGGTGAGCTTCCCTCAGAAAGAAGCCATAAAAATGCTGCCATCTGAACTGGAAGATGTGATTGTTGCTCAGATAGTTTGAGATGTAACTTCATCTCATCCCTGTTGGAAAATCACCACTGAACTGGTTCGTGCTTTTCATTTTAAAAACATAGCTATTTAAGAGCACCCAGTGCATCAAGTGCAGTATAAGCAAGTCACTCAACTATTTCTTGAGCAGAAAGCAGGTGGTTTCCGTAAGTTGGTATCTTTGTTTTAGGAACAACTTAAAGGGATGTTTTTTACTCGACAGCAGGTTTTGCTTGGTTGTATGTAGAACTCACCCACAGGGGTTTTGTACAAAGGCAGAGAATGTGCTGCTATACAAAAGACTTACTTCTTATTGTTCTAATTCCACATACTGGAAATCTGCATGACATAACTAGGTATTTGCATGTGAATAATAAGACTCTTTCCCCCACATCTCTGCCTTTTCCCTACATTAGTTTCTCAAATAATTTTGTTATTATTATAGCTATAGCCTAAGCCACTCTTCAACTCAACCTGCAATAGGACTTTTAATTCCTCAGGAAAGCATTTCATGTCATTTCATGGCTGGTGTAAAGCATTCAGGGCCTGACCTGCTCTATTCAGCATGAACTGCATTTCAGGACTGTCACAAGCAGCCCCTTCCAACCTGCAAAATAATACATGAGCAATAAACTTGCATTTTCTCTGCAATTCACATTAGCAGGGGTATTTTTAAGGCTACTTGCCATCAAATGAGAACTGAATTAGGAAAAAGAAGTGCCTTCTCTCTGTTACTACCTTTTTGCATGGGAGTGGTGCTGTGTGGACACAGTTTCTCAATCTCATCTACAGTCATATATATATATATATATATATATATATATATATAGAGAGAGAGAGAGAGAGAGAGAGAGAGAGAGAGAGAGAGAGTCATATATATGACACACTCTCTCTCTCTGTTTGTGTATAATTTTCTTCACTAATATGGTAGGCAGCTCTCACTTCCATCCTTCCATCCCCAGGAAAGTAACCACTTCACATTGTGAATCAGGAAATTACCTATCTAGACAAAGAGATGGTTCTTGTCTCTTCTTTTTCATGTCTTTCTTTCCATCTTCTTTTGCTTGTTTCTCTCACAGCAGGAAGAGGAGAGAAATAGAGCAAAAGGAAGATGAGCTCTAGATTTATACCTGTCTGCGACTCCCCGCCTTATCTCTTCTCTGCATTTTCTATTTTAACTCTCTTTGCTAGCCTCTCCTTCCCAGCTGCCAGCTGATCATCAGTGTTTTGAAACCACATACTTTTGCCAGCCCCGCCCGGCCAATTTTGTTCTCACTTTCCCCATGGAAGACTGCATATTCCCTGGCTACTGAGCCTGTTCAGTCCTCAGTGGGTTGCCTTGGGGTTTTTCTCCTTTGTACTTTGCCTCTAAAGATTCTTTGGTTCTTCTACAGTCCTTGGAGTTGCCAAAAGCTTGCTGACGCCTTCCTCTTATGAGGATGTTTTGATTTGCTTCTGAACTTTGCAAATAGAGGGAATTAATACTCAGATTCTATAGGTACTGATCTTTCCTTTTGGGGCTTCTGAAAATAAGCGTGTGCTTTTGAACCTCCCAATGATTCTTTGAGTGTGAACACCTTTAATAATTATAGGATAAGCTGCCTTCTAAAAAAAAGCTTTTATCTGTCTTTTACATACAGCCTTCTAAATAAATAAATAAACGATTTCAGGAGATGCCAAAAATTCTCTAAAACATAGTTGATAAAATCCCCTGACTTATGTCATTAACAAAAACCAATCATGCACTAGACATGTAACATGTACATTTATTTTTGATTATTTGAATTTTATACTGCCCAACTGGTAAATGGCCTTGGGGTGGTTTACAAGCATAAAATAGAACCACCGTGGAATAACCAGAAAAAATACAACCCCAACATCACAATCCAATGGCTGTTAGCAACTATCTAGATGGCCATAAAAAAGACACAGTCCCAGCTCTGTCCTTGGAAAAATGTTCTCATGTCAGAGCTCCCTTCCTCCTCCCTCACAGATGGTGCTGTTCTTTCCATGGGGGTGGCAACTCCGAAGTCGGAAGAACAACTTCAGAGCAGTTGCTATGGGTCCAGAACGGAGGAACCAGGCAGCACAGTCCTATGAGAAATCTATAAGTGGCTCTGGCTCCTGTCCTTGCAAGACAATCTAAAGCACTTATAAATAAACCAAGACCCAATCCAGACAAGATGGAGGTACTGTTGGTAGGTGCTTCATCTGTCTGATTGCCAAATATTGAGCCTCTCCTGGATGGGGTTGCACTCCCCCTAAAGGGCAGGGTTTATAGTGTGGGAATGCTTCCATGTCCTAAATTGTTCACTGGAGTCACAAGTGAATTCAGTGACTAGGAGCACTTTTAATTAGCTCAGGCTGATTTACCAACTACAACCCTATCTGGACAGGCAGAGCCTAGCAACAGAGATCCATGCTGTGGTAACCTCTTGTTTGGACTACTGTAACATGCTCTACATGGGGCTGCCTTTGAAAACAGTCTCGAGACTTCAATTGGTTCAAAATATAGCAGCCAGGTTGCTAATGGGGACTGGCCAACATGAACACAACATGCCAGTCCTCTATTAATTACATTGGTCCCTGATAAGTCCAGGCCCAAGTCATTTAAAGCCCTAAACATTTAAAGGCCTAAACAGTTTGAGGCCAGGTTCTCTGAAGGAATGCCTCCTTCTGTATGTGCTTACCTGAACCCTGAGATCATCAGTAGAGCTCCTTCTCAGAGAGCCCCCTACAAAGCAAGCTAGGAAGGTGGCTATTAGGGGAAGGGTATTCTTGATCGTGGCACCCCATCTGTGGAATCAGTTCCCCAGAGGTGTGTCTGGTGCCCACTCTTGCTCCTTCCCAGTATTTTAATAGTTAGATTTTTATCTTCATCTTTTACTATATTTTTACTGTACTTCTGAGATTGCTCTAGCTGCAGTGGCAGAGGGTGGGTTATTGTATTATTGTTTTATTTTATTATTGCATAATTAATTGCCTTGCTGTGATTTTATCTTGTGTTTTATATTAATTAGTGTAATTTTGATTTGTAAACTGCCCAGGGAGACTTGGGGCTGATGGATGGGGTAGAAATAATAATAGAGGATTTTGAGGGCAGAGATAGTAGAAGGAACTTATGACTGAGAAATATAGAGGAACAATTGTCAATGGAAGAAAAGCAACTCAGGAGTTATGTGCTTGCATGGTTTAAAGAACTGATGCCAGATGAAAAATGGGAAGAAGATGATATAGAGAGAATACATTGTGCTGGTCCCCAACTCCAGGCTAGACTAACTCCAAGAGATGTACTGATAAGATTCTCTAACTTTTATAAGAAGGAACGGCTGATGAGAAAGTTGAGAGAAAATTCAGGTCAACTAAAGTTTAAGGAGGCACTCATTCAAGAGTTTCAAGATTTATGTTTCTAGACTATTTCATTCAGATGTTTGTTGCAAGCATTCAGGATTATTTTGTTGAAGAATAATATTAAATACACTTGGGGATACTCTGTGTGTGTGTGTGTGTGTGTGTGAGGTATAAAGGAAAACATCACACAATTGAGTTGCTGGAACAAGGTTTAAAATTGGCACATGAATGGGTCCTGATAGATGAAAAGCACTGGAAAGAAATTGAGAAGATGGATCAGAATAGAAGACAAGACAATGAAGAAGCAGCTCTTGCGGTAATTCTAAAACTTCTCCAGGATGAAAAGGAAAAAGAGGAGCAGCAAGGGGGGGGGGTCTTTCTCAGATTTAGACTATTAAATGAGTTGAAGAAGAGGCTTTCTGGTTAATCATTAGGAGGTAGAAGACAATTTATACTCTATGTTTGTGGGTAATTATTAGATAAGATTTACTGTATAAGATTAAAAGAGAATTATTCATAAGTAAGATAGAAGATTCTATAAATAGGATAGAGTGCTAATTTTGAATGAATTAAATGTGATATTAGATGAAGTTAGAATATGTGGAGTATAAATGGGAAAGACAGCATCAAGAATTTAAAGAGTTAAAGAATTGAAAATATTTAAAAGGATGGGTTAAGATAATAGGAGTATAGAGGCAATGGGAAGTAGATATTAAAAGCTGGGTGGACTGGTGGTTTCTCCCCCCAGTCCCACTCTGCTCCCTTTTTGCAAAGGCAGAGATAGTGCCCAGAATGATGGTATTCTGGGGAAAAGGAGGGAAGGTAGTTTTTTCCATAAGGGTGGGATTTCTGGAGGTGGGATTAAGGTAAAATTTTCTTTATTTGTTTTTTTGTTTGTTTGTTTGTTTGTTTTTAAGTATATTTGTGGGTGTGCACAAAGGACCAACAAGAATATATGTTTGAAATTTGAAATGTTTAAAATTGTAACAACACCACCACTCTGGAGGAGAGAAGGAAGCAGGGAAACAGTCTTTGCTTCTGTGTTCCTCCTGCCCTCCCTTGGATGCTGGTAATTCTCCAGGTTTGGAAGGTTAAATATTAAACATTAAACACCTTTAAATGTTAAAAAATATTGAGGATCTGGCAGTAAAATTAATAATGTCTGCTTAAAAGGAAGGTTTTAACCAAGAAAGCTAGCTGTATCTTACTTCCAGTGATACCAAGAAGGGTTTTGTTTTTTGTTTTTTGTTTTGGCAAGTCTTCAAAATGGAAACCAAGAACCTGAAAACTGCATTTTAATCTGAACCAGCTCCCTTGGATATTTTGAAAGCACTCCAAAATAATACTGGCATGTCAATGTAAACAAATCTTGCTGACAAACTGAAACCAATAGTCAGCACAAGAAAGGAGGTCAGGATTTCACCAGCTGCATGAACACTTCAGTGTGAGTTATCTAGAGCCTACCTATCAAAATGGGGAAAGGAGCAGGATTAGTTCCGTCTCTCACTTAAAATGGAGAAACAGGGAATACTCCAGTATAACCTCAGTGACTTTCATGGAACCATTCAGTTTATTACTGTGTACAAAGAATAAACAGAAATAATTGGACCTCAATTTGTTGCTGTAACTCAACAATGCCTGGGGCAAGCTGCTAATTACTTTCATCTTTTTAAAAGTAATCATAATTACATATAATGGGCAGCCCATGAACACATGCAGTAAACCTATACTTAATTTAGTGCTGATTTATTCAAAGCTGTGGGTATGCATTTAGCAAACAGCTTGCTGACTTTTCTTCCATTTCTTCAGGCTTTGGGAGCAACCTACCCTGACCAGAAAACTGTCTCAGCAGGCACAGAAAGCACAGTCTTGCTTCTGCTGGAGTTATGACACCTGCACCATCAGAGGGACATCTCTGTCAGTGGAGACTCAGAAAACTCCACTGGTGTAGATTCTCAGTCAGTGGGGGTCTACCAGTATTGGAGACTAGGTGGAACAGGGGATTTCCTCAGCATTTCACAGACCACCATGGAACTGTAGAATCTCATTCCTTGATATGCCCTCAAAGCTAGCTAGAAACTGAGGTGGCATCACCATTTCTATAGATTAGCTTCATAAAGATTCATCGTTCAAAACCAGCCTGTTTAAATGTGACCTGCAGTTGGCAATGAATACTATTCATCTGGCTGACAGTTTTGCATGTGTGTACAGCATCTCATTCTAGCACCGTGCATGTGCTAATTCTGCATAATCAGGTCTTGTTATTTGTTGTTTGGATGGCTATTTGCCCCCTGCTTAAGTCAGTATGAGTGAAAATGAGAAATGTTCCCCTCCCGCCTGCCTGGGCATGGTGAGCTGCAAGGTCTATGCGTGACTTACACTGGCAGTCTCCCATGGAATCTTCCTGCTCCCTCCCAAGTGGATTGCTGTGGTCATATTTCTTAGGCAAGGGCTGGCTGATGTTATGAACCATCAAACAAGAAAGAAAGAAAGAAAGAAAGAAAGAAAGAAAGAAAGAAAGAAAGATGTAATCTTAATTTTCACAATGTGGTTATTAATGTCATTCTTATTTATAATGTATCGATTTGAAATGTACAGGAAGAGTGCAATCCTTCACATATTTAGACAGAAAAACAAGTCCAAAAAGCCCAAACATTTCCCCAGCCAGTTGGACTTTCTTCTGTCTAAACATCCACAGGACTGCACTCTGAAGGCCAGAAGCCACATCACATTAGCTGACAGAGCAACTTTATGGTGCTGCTTGGGGGTTCCATAGCAGAGCTACTGCCTCTTCCCAAACCCTGCTGATCTGCTGTAGCCTGGACAGGAGTTGCAGAGAGGTTTTCTGTTTTTGTTTTTTAATATCACCTCCCGTTGATTCAAATTGTAAGAAAATCACTGTGCTCAACAGAACACCAGCAATAGGATAATCTCACATGCAGAGCTTTCCACAGGTTACCAAGGTGCTCTGGTGGCATACATGCTCTTGACACCAATAAAACTGCTCTTACATCACTTCCTTTACCAGTTGTAGGATTGCACCCAAAGCAAATTTCTATAGCTCTCATATCCGTTAGAGAAATCATTACTAGCTGGTATGATTTAAAGGAGATCCTGTCTCACTTTTTAATTTTTGTACCATTCCTAAATTTTGAGTTATGACAATATTCAGAGATATTATACTACAGCAATATTGCTTTATTGTATTTTATTATTGTAGTATATTTGAATTATTGCTATTTGTCACTTTCAGCAGTATTTGGTGGCAAGTGGGATAAAATATAATAATATAATAATTAAGCTTGTCAATCAAGAGGCAGTGACTTTAATCACCAACAGGTAATGTTAACAATTGCCAAAGATTCTGAATCCCAAAAACTCCATTATTTGTATCCCTTAAGAACTCAGCTATCCAATAATTTCCACAAAATGCAGGATGTTTTCAAGCTAAATGTACTGTATGTGGAATTCTAATGTCCCTCTAATGTTATAATGGAGTATAAAATTAAGGTAGTTTTAATAGCCATTCCCTTTAACCAGAGAATTCTAGGACATCTGGTCCTCATAGTGGTGGTAGGGACATCAAAAAGATCTCTAACAAAGAATTCTCAGCACTCTCACTAGACTACAATTCTCATGATACTTTGCAGGAAGGGGCAGGAATTAAATTGCTATAAACTTGATATACATTTGAGGCATGTATATGTCCTAAGCAGTTGTTGACCTTCTCAGCTTATTAAGGAACTCTCATGGTGCTGACTGCTATAGCAATGTAACCAAGCCAGCCGGAGCCCTATTAAAAACCCCATGTGCATGAACAGTGCAGAGATGTCTGCTGCTAAGCAGAAGAAGTCCTATAGAATGCATGGCATCATCAAATCATTAATACTAGATTATTTGGGAGCAGGGGACAATGTATCCTGCTTTCTAAGATCCTAAAAGAGAGATGAGATCCTGATTGTGCTCCCTCCTTCACCAGAGGTGGCACGCCTGCACACACCGGCTGATGAGGAGCTTGGGCTAGAGGAGGTCTTGCCCCTATCCTGCTTGAGCAATCCTGTGGGCAGCTGGCTGCCACCGAGTGTATGGAATGCTGGACCTGATCTAGCAAGCCTTTTCTTGTGTTTTTGTTCTTGAGTCATATTCCGCTCATAAAAGCCACATGCTCTTCTGCGTGCAATGTTGTACTGACGTCTGGAAATAAGTATCATGGTTCACAAACATGTTCTGTAAGCCCAGGAACCATTTATTTTTATGTCATGGCACCAACACTGTAGTTCCAAGGTCAGTCTTGAAGAACCTCTTTGCAACCAGTAACACAAATCAATTGGTGATGTGACAGTATATCTTAGAGCAATGGTTTATGATTGCAGAAGGCTTTCACTCAAGATATATCCCAAGCTGTGTAGCAAATTAGAGGCCAGTTCCTTGGCCCTTCCATAGCAACAGTATAAATCTGCAGTAGGGTTGACTGAATCAGCAATAAGTGGCTTGACTGGAGGCTGGCTAGGTTCATGATGTGAAGGATTATCAGTGCTTTACCAGTCCTGATAGTATATGCATAACAAAATGCAGGCTGGGAAGATAATCTGTAATGCTAACTCCTTTGCTTGCTTGCTTGCTTGCTTGCTTGCTTGTTGATTACCCCCTTACCTGTTTTGTCCTCTGCTTCAGAAGGGCTACTCCTTCTGCTGAGTCTGCTGGAACAACAGCATCAGTGCACAGTCAGGCAGCACTGAAACCTCAGTTATTAATTCTCCACCCATGTCACCTATTCCTTCTTGAGTTCAGGAGAACAACCCCCATCATTTGTCTACCTAACAGAAGAGCTGCTGTATTTATGCTGGTAGGAAGGGGAAAGGCAATAGTCTATGTTTGGAGGACCTGTGACTTTTCACTTTGGAGAGATCTCCCCCCACCCATAAAAAAATCTTTCCCCCAAAGAATGCATGGGGTAAGAGCACTGGTGATCCCTTGACTCCACCTCTGGTGACCCACTGGCTCTGCCCCGGTGACTGTTTCCTCTGCCCCAGCAGTGCATCTGAGCACCAGTCATTGCTGGCTACAAGGTACCAAGGCTTTGTTTTGGTGGTAGCACTGTTGTTTTTGAGATAGCATTCCAGATGTTTGAAGTTTAATTTTAAACTTTATTTGAAAATATATCAGAACAATTAATAGACCTAAACTGTCATATTTTTTAGAAGAGAACACTGTAGGATAATTCACAGTGTTGTCTTACTTTTAGTGTCTCTTGCAGCAAAGTTGATGTTGTTTTTCCAAGCCATTTTCCTCAATGAAAACTGGTGCAATTTCCCATATATACCTGTAAAATTTCTTCTGTGGGGCTAATAGCATATGGGGGGGGGGGGGATTAAGGAAAATGGCAAGGGTAAAAGAGGTAATCCCCTTCCAGAACTGTGGCTTTGATCTGATCTTGGATAATTACAAGAATTTCCATGTCTCCTCTAGTTTGACTCCATGTTGATTGTTGCATGAAAACACAAATAGAGGAACTGCAAGTAAGCCATGCCTCCACTCCACTCCGCTTCTTTTTCTTCTTTTAAATGGTTCTGATATGGGAACTCTTGCTTCTTCTATATGAGAGATGCAGATTTAACTCACACATCTCTATTTCTGTGTTTCTATGCCTCTCTTCGTAACTTAAGCCAGAAGCAGAAAAGGTGAAGCACGACTTATATGCATTTCCTTCCTAGATATCACCATATACTATCCAAATGTAGCATAAGACCTCAATGAAATGAAAAGAAATGGGCCACAATCCTTCGTGCTTTTGTCCTATGGACCTCAGTAGACAATATTTCATATTATTGTTTATATTATCATCATCATCATCATCATCATCATCATCATCATCATCATCATAACATTTCTATGTCGCCCCTTGCCGAAACCTCGGGGCGGCTTACAACATGATAAAATACATTGAAATACAATAGTACATAATAAATTACCATTAAATATAAAAATACAAAAAATACATTGATTTACAAATACAAAATTAAAATTATCAGTATAAAATAAGAATATAGGAGGAGAAAGAGAAGGAAGAAGAAGTTGCCCTGGCCAGATCATATGTTTTAACAAATGAAATGATGTTTAAATAAAAAGGTCTTTACCTGGCGCCGAAAAACCAGTAACGACGGTGCCAGGCGGACCTCTTTGGGGAGTGAATTCCATAGGTTGGGCGCCACCGCAGAGAAAGCCCTCCTCCGGGTATTTACTCTCCTAATTTCTTTCATGGAGGGTTCCCGGAGAAGGGACTCTCCCGCAGATCTCAAAGGGCGGTCGGGCATATACGGACGTAAGCGCTCGTTCAGGTAGCCAGGACCCAAGCCGTTTAGGGCTTTGTAGGTCATAATCAACACCTTGAATTGGGCCCAGGCTTCAATGGGAAGCCAGTGAAGCTGACGGAGGACTGGAGTCATGTGAGCATAACGCCCCATCCCCGTCAGCAACCTGGCAGCTCTATTTTGCACCAATTGAAGTGTTCGGACTGTCTTCAGGGGAAGCCCCACGTAAAGCCCCACGTTATATCCCTAACACTCACTTTTCTGAGCATTCAACATCCTTTTTTCATGCATGATCTAGAAAAAAAATCAATCAAAAAGCTCCTTTCAGCAGTTACTGAGGAGCTTGAGCAGTGGAACTCTTGTACCCTTTCTGCTTGGAGGATCCTGGGGGAAGCTGGTCTTCCTCTGTGTGTATGGAGTGCTGGCCTAGATGGACCACCTGGCATGGGTTTTTTATGTTCTCATGATTATCCCTATATTGCAAATGGAGGGGTCTGGGAGCTGAGAGAGTATGGTGCAGTGGTTTGAGTGCTGACCTGGGACCTGGAAGACTCAGGTTCAAGTCCCCACTTGGCCATAAAGCTTGGGCCAGTCACTGACTCCTAGCCTAACCACCTCACAAGGTTTTTGTGGGTATATCATAGAGACAGGAACATTTAATCTACCTGGATTTCTTGCAAGAGGAAAAGGTGAGATGTAAACATGTTGTTGTTGTTAGTTGCAAAGTCATGTCCAACCCATCACAACCCCATGGACAACATTCCTCCAGGCCTTCCTGTCCTCCACCATCCCCCAGAGTCTGTATATTACCTCTAGGATCAGAAGTGCCATGCTTCTGAACACCTATTGCTGGGGAATATTCTTGGGAGGGTGCCATGGCTGTGCTGGCTTGGCTGTGGGCTTCCCATAGGCAAGTGGTTGGCCACTGTGGGAATGGGATAAAGGCTGAATGAAATGGAGACTGGACTACATAGGCATTAATTATGATGCACCACTGTTCTTCTTACGCTAGGCTGCAGTTGTGGAGTAAGCCTGAAGTCAAATCAGTGGAATTAATTCCAAATTAATGTCTAAAGATAATTTTTATAAACTACTGGCCGTACTGAAAAATATTCCAAAATGAAGGAAGAACACAAGCATGATTCAAATTTAGGAACACCCACCATTGGTGGGTTGGTGTCCCATGGTGAGGATGGAAAGGGGACAAGAGGAAGTCAGACGAGAGCCTTTCTTGATCCTTGAGTCCACAGACACACATTTACAATTAGACTAGAGCAGCAACGGCAAGGCACAGTAGCCAGTATTTGAAGAACATTGTGTGAGAGGAGCTATTTTCATCCTTGTCTTTCAACAACGGCTTGTGACCCATAACTACATGTGAAAGATACGTAACTGTTTTGTAATGGTTTCCTATCCAGACACAGAAAATAGTTCAATGCACAATGAATATTTTTCTTGGTAAGTAGTTCAAACACTTCCCTGCTGACAAGTTCTGTTAAACAAGGGTTCCCATTCTTCAGTATTGAATACAAAGCACTGAAACAATACATGGAAACAGGACAGCATATTCACTCAAATTTCTTCACTGTTGAAGCTTGGCTTCTGCTTATTCTTTGCTGCAATTAGAGCTCTGCAGTGTTCAAAAACCGTTGTAGGTCATTTGCCTATTGATGGTCAACATGATTGGGTGGGCAAAGAAAATGCAGGCTTCTGTAGCAACCTGCTGACTTTTTCCAGCAATGAGGTAGGAAACAAGAGGTCAGGGAATCTGGGACTTTTTGTGGAAAAGTTCAGACCTTGGCTCGTGGAATGGCCTGTCAACAACCATTCTATGGTCTTCAAAATTTCTGCCTCATTCCCTATTGGCATGGGGAGCATCTGCATAACTGCCACAAAACCCCTTTGCATATCAAGGACATATTTTAGGACCTACCCTGACTACTATCCAAGCTTTTTGGGGCTCCCCATCATTGTACATGAACTGAAATTGCTTGCTAGTCATTATGGCTATTCATACATACTTACAAACGCAAATGGGGAGCAGTTATTGCACTCTTGTCCTGCTTGTGGGCTTCCCATGAACATGTGGTTGGCCACTGTGGGAACAGGATGCCAGGCTACACAGGCCTTTGGTCAAGTTCAGCATGGTTCCTCATGATGCTGATGTAGAGCCCACAAAACACACCTTATGGCTACCATTAGTGGTAGGCAAGGTGCCTCTTCGGGATATTTGTTGGCCATTACTGATTTCCTCATGGACACATAACTTTGGCCTTCCTCACAAAGAGGCCAAGGTGACCTACCAGGAACGGATTACACTGGTCCTGAAGGAGGTGCACAGATTCAGTAAACTACTGAGCCCAGTTCAAGGTGTTTGTGTTGATTTCTGAACCCTACACAGCTTGGGACCTGGATGCCTGGTGAAGTGCCTCCCCCCTTAGGTGCCTGTTCATATATGAAGATTGAGTAGGGAAGCCCTCTTCCACCATTCTGCAGTGAGACAAAGGTGTTGACAGCAGCACCAGCCATGTCTGCCAGAAAATCCTCCAAACCATTCAGGAATCCTTTGAATTCCATAAGTCTCTGGGAGTGGTCCAGAAGTGACCTTCTGCCCCTACACAGGGAATTAGTTACAGACAGTCCAATCCAAATTAGTTTGTTCCACCACTATTCTACCCCAGCAAACACCAGATTGGCAGCATCACCTGCAATGCGGTCACTGATTAATTGGAATAGCCCCACGGCAGTCATGAAGAGATGAATTCTTCCAACCAACTTCAGCATGAGTATTGAGTATTATCCAGGAGCATCCTAGAAATTGCCAACTTAGCCAGGGAGGGTGATGGGTAGTAGGGTGGGCGGTACACCAACAACATCCCTGTTCTGTCTCCCTGATCCAACACCAGATACAAGCCTTCACATTCAGCTCCTAGATAGACTAGCTTCCTGATGGAATTCTGGTGGGTGACTGCATCACCTCCCCTCCAGCAAGGATTAGTGCTGCACTGAGCATCTGGGTGGACAACTAGAGCCAAGCTGGCTCCCTCAGCTCAGTGATGCACAACAGGTCAAGTTCAGTGTTATTTTATTGTGGACTGACATGAGTTATGCAAGGCTTTATGACAAGCATTTATTATTTCAGTTCCTTTTCTACTTAACCCTAACATTCAGTTTTTGTTTTTGCCTGCCAAAATACCTGGAACGAGTGCTTCTGTTCCCAGCAGTTCTCCACAGTGGGCTAAAACCACATGTGCATGTGTGCACATGCATGCATTGTTAAGTGAGAAGTGTAAATCTCTGTGACTGCCACAGGATTTGTGCACACCTACGTATCGAATTCTAGCAAAGATGCCAAGTTCGTTTTTGGAGTAATCAGTGCTCAATCCATATTTACCTATGCATGTATGGCCAAATTAAGACAGATCAGTTTTCATATAAGTTACTGGGGCATGTGGAAGGACTCCACACAGAGGCTCAGTTTTAGGTGGCAGCCCCTATAATTATCATGACATGTGCTTCAGTCCTATATAGGACAAATTGGTGTATGCCACAAAGACCACACTTCAGCTTCATGCTTTTGCTAAAAGCACTGTTGTTGATGATGCTATTTTAGATGGAAACTGCATTTTGAGAAGTATGAGGCTAATTCAATTGTATAATGAAGATACTGTATATCCCAAAGTGTATGAACCTCAGAATTCCCTTTTATATAGGAAAAGGGATGGCTCATACATGAGCAGAGAATGGCATCTTCCTTACTCTGAGTTTTTTATGAAGAATTCCATAATTCCTTGGCTAATTTCCAACACAGGTAATTATCAAGTGCAATGCCCTACTTACACTTCCCTGTAGTTTCAATTAGTCAAATTGTTCTCATACTCTGTGGGGTACTAGTAGTATTCTCATTAAGTAGCTACAGCTTCCCTCCTCCTAGGAAGCTCTGCCTTTTCTGGGTGTATTAGTTGAATTCACACACACATAGCTAAGTGGGAACTAGAGTCTCCAGTGGTGTAAATCAACATAATTTCCATTGAGTGAGTGGATGCACGCCAGTTTACGTAAGCTGGGGATCTTGACCAGAAAGCCCAGTACTTAATTCTTTCCTGCTTTATGCTACTGCAAATAGAAGCTCATTAGTATTATTATCTATTAGTAATTATTTAATAGTATTATTATTAATATTAACATCAGAAGTATTATTGTTATTCATTTGGACATTTCAGGCCAGATTTCCAAAGAGTGAGGTATCTCACCTTGACCTTTTCATACAATCACAGCACACGATTTCCTCTCATCATCACATTATCCGCAGAAAGTTTAAAGTGGGCATGCAGGCCTTTCAGTTTGCCCATTTTAAAGAAAAATATGCATATTCTGGCTTACTTTGACTTTCTTCTAAGGGTGGAACAGGGACAACAAGCTGGAAGTGGGGAACCTCAGGCTTAGGGCTCTAACCAGCCTCTTGAATTTCTCCAAATTGGCTCGATTACTTTCTTGCCGCAACCCTTTTCCTATTTGTTTGGAGGCTACATAATTTCCTCTAAGCTCATGGAAGTGTTGTGATTTGGACCAACTATTCAGCCCAGGGATTTTTGTAGGTATTAGGAGGGGAGAGGAGGGGAACACCTTGAGAAGATTGTAGAAGAGTTTGTGGGTATACAGATTCTAAGAATTTGGGGGGAAGGTAGTCTTTCCATTACATACAGGATGGCCAAGGTTTTTCTCTTTTCTTTCATTTTATTAAAATGAGAAGTCTTGCTGCCACTGGTTTGAGCCATGGCTGGGGGTCTCAGCAGTTGCCCCTGGGAAATGTGTTAACCAGACTGCCATCTGAAGGAGTGACAAGACTTTTTAAATGTTTTACTAAGTGAAAGAAAGACCCTTGTTCACCTCATATTTAAGATAAGACTCTCTCCTAACATTTCTTAGTATGTGTCTGGCACCTGAAAACTGCCAAATATCCTTTTGTGATGGATGAATGGTCCCATGAAAGTGGCAGGGTGATATTTGGCCCAGCTATTTGCAGAAGATTCAAAGATACCAGTTCTGTTCATGCTCAAGACACCCTGAGTATTCTTTGGCATCTTGGCAAATGGTATTGATATTCCTGTTCGTAAGTACAAATTTTCATAACACATTTTAGGTGGCTTTTTAAACCTACAACTAGGGTGGCCACTTATGAATTGCCAAAACTGATTAACGTGCAGTCATCTTGCCAGTAATCTCTGAAATCCATGCAGAGTCTTCTCAGTGCTAAGCAGGGTGAGTTCCTTTGTTCATGTGAACCGTGGGCTCATGTGTTCCGAGTGTAAAATGCTCCTTTAGTGTGTTTTAGACTTACTCAACAGTCCTAAGCCTTGTTAGCCTTTCCTTTCATGGGAGACGTTCCATATCTGATTGTCTCTGTTGATTTTTCTCTTGCCCTGGCCTTATTAAAATGAATAGAACAATTGAAGGCTTAAGCCAATATCCAAGCAGTGTTATAAGATTCTCCATGGAAAATCATAACTGAGTGAAATATAAAAGACAAATGCCTCTGAAATTCATATGCAGCTGAAATTGTCAAGACAAAGGGTTTTTTTCACCTCACGAAATGAATGGTATTATTCCTTCTTCTCTGAAATCCTAGCAGCAACAGCAATGTTTTGTGCCATCTGGAGTTTGTGCAGCCTTATTAGGGAAGCCAGCCAATACAGAATTATAGTAATTGAATCTCACCGTGATAAAAGTGCAAATAACCATTTCAGTAACAGAGGAAAGAAACATGTCGGTCTACTTCTCTCACCAGTTATTGTTTGCTCCTTTGAAGTTCTCCAAGATTTACTTGCTGCTTGGATGCATGGTTGATGCCAGTGTGATATCTTTCCGGAAGGGTAGTGCTTCATTCATGTAAAGCACTCACAGACTTTAAATGAAAGGTAAAGCCTTTTATTCAAAGCTAGGTGTACTCAGACAAGGGAGCAGGAAGTTTCTTTGGGCAGACAACTTGTTCTATTTTCAGACTGCCCCCTCTAGATCCTTCCCAATTGACTTGGTTGCTCACGATGCGTTCCAAAGGTGGCTCCTGCAGGCTCTTCACCCACAGTGTGAATCCAGCTTCACAAATGTTCTCACCAGGATGGGATGGCTGGCTCCAGGGGCTGGTGTGGTGGGGTACTTGTTGAGGGCTCACATTCTAGCACCAGCCCCTCTGCTTCTCCATTGCAGCCTCTGGCCAAGACAGTGGTGATGATGATGATGATGATGATGAGGAGGAGGAGGATGAGTTGTTGCCACTGCCTGCTTTCTCACTGGCTCTCTGCCCTGCAAGCAAGCAGATGATAGCACTGTTGTGCAAAGGGAGGAGAAAGAGCAGCAGCTGCTGCTGGCAAGGGCAGTGAAATGGTAGACTCACTAAGGGAGGGGAGGGACCTGTTGATGATGCCTTGCCCAAAGACCCCCAAAACCTGGAGCTGGCAATCCTATGACAAACTCACAAGCAAAATCTTATTGAGTTCAATGATGTTCAACCCCTGGTAGGTGGCCATAGGATTCCATCTGCAGTGAGCTTGAACCATCTGAGGTTATTAATGGCTTCCATTTATGATGGCTATAATTGCCTCCAGGATCAGAGGCCCCTCACCACTGCCAGAGGCTAGGGAAAAACAGTAGGAGCGTGTTATTGCCCTCATGTCCTGCTTGAGGGTTTTCCAGAGTTATCTGGTTGGTCTCTGTAGGAAACAAGATGCTCAGCTAACAGGGCTTTGGTCTCATCCAGCATGGTTCCTTTTATACCCACTCTTAAAATATTACATCTGCCTTACACATCTCCCTAAATGAATAACTTAAAATGTTTGCAACCATGCTTGTCAAAGGTTTAGAATTACAGATGCTTCTTGAAAATTAACTAATGCACCTCTGCTGTAGGGTTAGCTCCCTTCTACAAAGTATGTACGAATTGCCAGTATTTCACACTGGCATGATGTTGTCATTATGGGGACTTCAATTTCCCTAATATCTGTTGGGAGTCAAAATCTGCCAAACACAGCCCCTCTAAGAGGTTCTTAACTTGTGTTGCTGATAACTTCCTCCAGCAGAAAGTAGAAATAGGAACAAGAAATAGGGCTTCTGTTGACCTAATCCTAACCAACAGGAAAGACATAGTGGATAAAATAACAGCTATGAAAACTCTGAGGGGAAATGACCGAGTCTTACTTGAATTCTCAATAATAAAGGAAGCTAAAACTAAATGTAGCCAAACATGTACTCTCAATTTCAAAACAGTCAACTTTAGCAAATTCAGGGCAATGATAATCAAAGTACTGTGGCAAGCTACACTAAAGGGAAAAGGAGCCCGAGAAGGGTGGATATCTTTAAAAAAGAAATGCTTAAGGCACAACTACAGACAATTCCAACAAGAAAAAGGAGTAGTAGACAACAGAGGAAGCCCATGTGGCTTCACAAAAATCAAAGAGAGCATCTGAAACCAAAAAGGACATGTATAAGAGCTGGAAGGAAGGCCAAGCCACAAAAGAAGAATATTAGGAAGTAGCAAGGAATTGCCGTGCCGGGATAACATTAGCAAGGCTAAAGTGATGAATAAACTGAACCCAACAAGGGGAGCTAAAAATGACCAACAAAAAATTATTCAAATATATCCAAAGTAAAACACAGAAAAAAGAGAAGGGAGTTCAAGCAGTTAGCATGGATGGAGCAATGACAGCAAATAACAAGAAAAGGCAGAAGTGCTCACCTCCTACTTTGGCTCAGTTTCCTCCCAAAAGAAGAACTAAAAGCCTTCTGACGAAGTTGTAGTACAAGCTGGAGGAACGGGATGCCATCCCAAGATTGACAGGCAAATGGTCAAGGATCTTCTAATTGAGCTAAATGAGTTCAAATCTCCACGTCCTGATGAACGTTGTAAGCCGCCCCGAGGCTTCGGCGAATGGGGCGGCATAAAAACGTTTTAATAAATAAAATGAACTCCATCCCAGAGCCATAGCAGAGCTAGCAGAAGAACTCTTAGAACCACTATCTATCATCTTTGAGAATTCAGGGAACACAGAAGTGCCAGCTGACTGTAGAAGGGCTAATGTTGTCCCTATTTACAAGAATGGGAAAGAAACCTGGGAACTATAGACCAGTTAGTCTGACATCAATCCCTGGAACAGATTATAAAATAAACAGTCTGCAAACACCTTGAAGACAATGCGGCAGTTACTAGAAGGCAACATGGATTTCGCAAGAACAATTCCTTCCAGATGAATCTAATTTCATTTTTTGATTGGGTAACCTCCCAAATGAACTGTGGGAATGCTGTGGACATAATCTATGTAGACTTTAGCAAACCCTTCAACAAGATGCACCATGACATCTTGATTACCAAACTAGCAAAAGTAGGCTAGGTAGTGCAACCATTAGGTGGATCCACAATTTGCTGCAAAAATGGACTCAAATGGCCATGGCACATGCTCAAACTGGGAAGAGGTCACGAGTGGGGTGCCGCCAAGTTCCATCCTGGGACCAGTGCTCTTCAACATTTTAATTAATAATTTAGATGAGGAAGTACTAGGAAAAATAATTAAATTTGCAGATGACACAAAGCTGGGTGGAACAGCAAATAAGACAGAGATAAGATACAGAGTGATCTAAATAGGTTAGAATGCTGGGCAGAGAGCAACAGAAGGAAATTCAATAGGGACAAATGCCAAGTCCTCCACTTAGGAACAAGAAACTAAATGCACCACTACAAGATGGAGAACACTTGGCTCAACAGTACTGCAAAGGATCTTGGGGTTGTTGTAGATCACAAGCTAACCACGAGCCAACAATGTGATGCAGCTGCAAAATGGGCAAATGCTATTTTGGGCTGCATTAACAGAAACATCACTTCCAAAACACATGAAGTACTAGTTCCACTATACTCAGCACTAGTTGGACCTCACGTGGAGTACTGCATCCAGTTCTGGACACCTAAGTTTAAAAAAGACACAGATAAGCTAGAAAGGGTACAGTGGAAGGCAACAAGGATGATTCAGGGGCTGGAGGCAAAGTATCATGAGGAAAGGTTGAGCGAACTGGGCGTGTTCAGCCTCAGGAAGAGAAGACTGAGGGGAGATGGGATAGCACTCTACAAATACCTGAAAGGCTGTCATGAAGAGGAAGGACAAGATGTCTTCTTGTTTATTCCAGAGTGCAGGACACGAAATAATGAACTTAAGTTAAAAGAAATCAGATGTAGACTAGATACCAGGAAGAATGTCCTGACTGTCAGAGCTGTATGACAATGGAACCTACTGCCTGGCCAAGTTTTGGGCTCTTCCTCATTAGAGACATTCAAAAAGCATCTGAACAGTCATCTGAGTTCGATGGTGTAACTTAGTGTCTTGCAAGAGCCGGGGAATGGGCCTAATGGCCTTCCGACCCCTTCCCACTCTACTATTCTATGGTTCTGTGTAGGACTTATTTAAAATTTCTGACAGAATGTGTTGTTTTTCTTATTCTTTCTCATTTTGTACCTGAGCTTTGTACTTTATGAAATAAACAAAGAGAATAAAGTTATGGTTCTAGTGTTCTTGTGTTTGCTCTGTGCAATTACTTCTGTTTTTTATGGTGTTATCAGCTAAAGCCATAAAGTTTTAACTGCCTACTATCTACCACTTGATCCTTTAATGGGTGCAAGGAGGAAGTAAAGGCACCATTGAACATGGCTTGGGGAGATAACAAGGAAAGCTATACCTTACTGGCATTGGGGGTAAAGCTTTATATTCGAAACTAAACTAATGGAAAGAACCAACAAGGAAATAAAAACTTCTAGTCCACACACACACACTCAGAGATTGGCTTGGGCCTTTCATTCATGAAGTTTTTCACCCTTTTAATGCCGCATTGTTTTCAGTTTTTACTGAAGGTGCTTTTATGTTCCCACTTAAGTGCTTTTGTCTGTGAAAGATGCATTATACTTGAATTTTCCCATTAGTGTTTGCTTCCATTGGGAGAGCAGAGAATGAACATACAAAGGAATGTGATTTTCTTTCTTTATACATTGCTAGGAAACAATATCAACAGGAGCAGTAACTGCATTTTCAGCCAGAGCATTACAAAGTCATCCTAACCTGTCATGGCAGATGATGTACCTCACTTTTGCATTTGTTCTTGAGATTCAACTGTCTAGTGTCAAAATTTCTGCAATTGTACAAAATTTTGGCAAGAAAGTATCTAGGTATATAAATTCTGTATACCTATGTGCCTTCCTGCCCCTTTTTTAATTCACTTGAAAATAAATGGAGCGTTACTCTTGACACCACTCCAGTAAATGGGCACTTTAGAATGTTTTATCATGACATGGTAAAATCTTGGGAACAAGTGGAAAATGAGGGCACTCTTGGGATACAAAAGTTGTCCCCAAACCCCACAAGGATATTGCTGGAAAGTGGGTGAACCATCCACCACCCCTTGATCACAAGCTAAAAATACTAGCACCTGTATTTACTTTTGACAGCTGTCAGATGTAACCAAAAGGGAAAATAAACTTTCCTACAGCTTCTATGGGGTGAAGCTCTGGCTGGATATCTGCTGGACATGCCAGCCAAGGCTCCCCAGGGAATAAATACAATTTTTGCAATAATTAAGAGGGACTGCACTAAAAAAAAAAAAAAAAAAAAAAGTTTGGCAATCCTGGTCAGCCTTCCTAAGTTGTCCCTGGGGAACTTTGAAGGGACTGACTGTCCGTAGCTGATCAAAGCAGGGATTATGGAAGCTAGCTTAATAGTCAACATTCACAATTCAAAGGTGTGTGTGTGTGTGTGTGTGAGGGGGGAACTTAAGTGGGAAAAGCTGTGGCAAAACAAGCCAGCCTGCAGGAATCAGTTTGTCTTACTGGTTGGGTAATTGTGTCATGCACTCCCAGCTGCATCTCTCTCTCTCTCTCGCTCTCGCTCTCGCTCTCGCTCTCGCTCTCTCTCTCTCTGCCATTGAATGGGCACCCATACCTAACTTTCAAACCACTTATTCTGGAGTGGCACTACTGCAGCTAACCACAGCATGATAGATTTGTATTTCTGTGCAAGAGAAAAAAAGAAGGTACGTGTGTGGATGTGGGTGCATGGAGCTGCTTGTGATACCTTTGTGTCTTTTTACTCAAAAATTGTGCTGCAACCAGATAATGAGTTTATCCTCTGCTTGGTGGAAGAATGAAACCTGGGTTTACTGGTTGGGAGGGGGAAAGCTAGCTGGAGAATCATTTTTCACTGAACTATGACCATGGTGCAGTGAAGCCAGGATATGTAGAGCTGAGTAAAATTATAGAATCATGGAATAGTAGAGTTGGAAGGGACCAAGAGGGCCATTGCGTCCAACACTCTGTTCAATGCAGGACTCCCAGTTAAACCACCCCTCTTGAATGTCTCTAGTGTGGGAGAGTTTTTGATTAGGAGGGAAAATAACACCATTTGCCGCCCTCCTCAAACTTCCCTCTGAGCTTAGCTGCAATTCTCAGTAGCCGGGGGGGGGGGGGGATAATTTCCTAGCAAAAATTTACTGTTGATTTTGTCTTATTAAGATTTATGTCCTGACTTATTTGTTACCAAGCTTTCAAGGGAGTGCACAACAATTCAAAATCATGAGACCTTAAAAAAACAAACAGAAACAAGAATTTTGAAAACAGTGAAAGCATTAAAACCACAAATTTTTAAATGACATTTTGACTTTCATTCACAGGGTAGCCATAAGCTGGAGCCGACTTGACTCTACATAACAACAACAACAACATGAAATGATGTATCTTTGCGCCAGAGTAGTGGTGGCGAGCATGTGTTTAGAAAGTTTGTATGCAATAGGTTCAAACCTATACACAGGGAGTAAATCCCCTTGAACTTAATTGGACATACTTCTGAATAAACATGCATAGGGTTATACTGAAAAGGGGCTCTGGCAATGAAGAAGCTAAGAGAGAAAGAACAAAAAGATGCTGATTGCAATATGCTGGAGAGACATACTGCCAAAACACTGAAAATTTAGAATTGTGTAAAGTAGCCAACACTTTCAAAGCTAATGGCAACAGATTTTTTTTCTATTATATCAAATGCCTTTTACACATTTTCCCTTTTCCAAGTGCCCTGCTTTATGCTTATTTTGTTTCTGTTTGTGTAAAACCATCTTCCTGAACCCTATGGTAATACTGGACTGCAATTTCCATCACCCTCACTTAGCTGCTCTTCTTGGCTGGGGCTGATGGAGCCTGTGATGCAACACATGTCCAAGGTGCCAGCTTTGGGAAAGGTGGTGCAAAGCGTAGCTACAGTTTGTGTACTGGTTGGGGTGGGGGTGGGGGTGGATTATACAGTCTTCTTTTTAAAAATGTTTTCTTGCAATATTTGCATAAAGACCACATCACAATATTTCTGTTATTACGCCTTTTCCAACCACATATCTAGTCTGTGGAACACTGCAATGTCTTTTTCTTCAAATGTCATAAAAACTTTTCTTCCATGTGTGAACCGGAGACCACATACAAGGCCAACAATACATCTCCAAAACAAATAGATAACATCTGGTGTGATGCTGAATAAAAGTGACCATTCAAGCCTCTTTTGGTTGTGGATTAATTTGAAATGACAGCTTGTAGGGATAAGAAATAAGATGTGTGATATTTAAAGAATCCTCTATGAAATGAAATGATCAGCACCTCGTGGGTTAATTTGTGGACTGAAATTTAGCTACTCACTGGCTTTCACACTTCTCTGCATGTTGTGAAGCAGTTCTCAACAGCTTTAAATCAAAATGTAACTTGTTCACATAATGAGAGGGAGAGGGGAGAGAAATTTCAAAATACTTGGCAGAATTTCTGGGGACTTATGCAGACTGATGAATAGAAGATGAAATCCTTGCACACAAGCAACATTATGCTTTGTTTTATTTTCTTTCTTTTTTAAAAATTCCCACTCTTTCCCTTTTTCTTTTAAATTTTTCTTTTTAATCTATTATTAGAAAAGGATACATGTAAGCTTTCATGGAACATTGTCTAGGATGTAAGAAGCCGATCTTAGCATGCCAGTGACCTGAGCAAAAGGTAAAGGAAAGGAACCCTGGGAAATGGAAACATTCCAGTATATGCCCTGCATAATTGGGAAGATGGGGAGGGTGAAGTTCTTGCTTGTAAAAATCTCCAAAACCCCCCCAAATAACCATGATATATGTGTATTTTGAGAGAAAATGCATGTTGAAAAGCACATTGAGTGGAAATTGACATTAAAATAGCTGTTTTATTTTGAGAGGATTTCCCTTTTAAATCTCAGATTAATGAGGGAAGGAATTATGGGTCAAAGCGGCATGGATCAGAAATGGGCAGATTTGCCTGTCCCTAGTACAAAGGGAATGACCCGAAGTCATTGGGAGCGTCCACCTTCCAGAAGCAGGAGCCAGAAGGGGCTGCAGATACACTGTGCCAGGGGCTGGCTAAATCCAGCATATTGACATAGCTGATCCTGCACTTGCAGAAGTTTCTGGACCCTGCCTTTGATGATTTCATCTAGGCCAGCCCCCTGGAGCTATACTGGTGTTTTGGACTACAACCCCATCATTCCCAGCCACCATGCCAATGGTCAGGGTGCTGAGAATTGTAGTGCAAGACACCTGAAGGGCACAATCCTGGGAAAAGGTTGGTCTAGGTTCTTTTTTTGGATGGGGCAGCATCTTTACCACCAGCCACTTCCTGCCTCCTTTGTCAGCTTCTTCTGACCTCTCTCTCCAGATGGAAGAAAAATTGGATAGAAATGTTAAAAAGCAAAAATTAAAATGCCATCAACCACCACATACCAGAAAGATGATCAAACATACTTCGACATATGCCTAATACAGGGCACCTTTGGGTGGACTGCAATTGTCAGCTGCTGTGGGCACCAGCCTTTGCAAACAAGTGAATTATAAAAATGCAATCCATAGGTTATTGTTTTGCTGATGCTGGTGTCATTTTGTCATGCATTAAAACAGGAGCTTGATCCCAACAAATATCTGGAGACGTGAATATTGTGTAGGCTAGAGGGCAAAGGAGGAAGTTTGCTCAGAACTCGGTAGAATTCCTTTCGGGGAGGCTGTTATTGTAGAGAAGGAAGAGGAAAGTGAACAATCAAATGTTTCTTATAGATTCTGCTGGAGCAAGTATTTCCCCACTTAACTAGGACTAAACCCCACAGGACAGAGTGGGACTTACTTCTGAGTAAACGTGCAGCATGCATGTATTCAGCCGGCACACTGGATACGCACATGCTTCAGCTAGGCCTGAGTCCCGGGAATCTTGAAAATCATACGTGCTTTCACATACAGTTATACATGGTTATTCATATGCTCTGCAAATGAGGGTTAACATCTTTAACACAGAGCAATCATAGTCCCTTCCATCAACTCCTATTTTCAAAAGGGAAGCTCTGTTCCATGTCTACAAGTGACCAGATGTGTCTACATATTATATACCACTAAAAGCGGTTGTGCCAGCCGTGACAGATAAAGTTCTGAGGGAGCATTGAGGCAAGGCATGTCGTAGGAAGCGATGTAATGAAAGCACGAAGGCAGCATAAACCTTGGAGTCTTACAAATGACAGGACATGCAGAACTAGGCAGAAATCAAATCCATATGGAAATTAAAGCTGTTGTCTGCTCTACCCCACCTCCCCAGCCAGTTCTTATTTTCCAAAGTGAAAGAGATCATCCGATGGTTGCTTAGTATTGAGAAGCCAGTGAAGCTAAGGTTTCGGGCATTATGCAATGTACTTAGGCATCTGTTAATATTTCTCTCTTGATGTCCTGCCACGGCTATTCAGCTGTTCCATACCATTGCCAAACCAACAGTTTGTTAAGCGGGGAAGAAAGGAGGTACGGGAAAGGGGGGGGGGGGAATAAACAGCCTCATGCAGATTTGGAGTCATTATCTGTTTTTAAAAATATTTCAGACATTCTACCAACAGTTCTTTGGAACAAATATTTCCACGCTATGCTGAATTTTATGTTGCCATCAGTAGGACTACCAAGGGTGTCTGGCATTGGGTAAAGTCAATTAAAACTCTGGGGCTTTTTGGTGTGAGTTACGGCAACTTAGAATTGTATACCCATTGAGAGTATTGAAAATATTTCAGTATTCGTTACATTCATTAAGGTGAGGTCAGTATGGAGCTAATGTTATTTATTTACTGGTGTTTATACAGTATACACCAAAAAGGATTTCCAGAAGAGCAAACAATTAAAACCAATCATTTGAAACCATAATTGTCAGACTCGATCAAGATGATGATGTGATGATGATGATGAGATATTAGCATACTTAGATTCCAGCTTTCAATGTGTGCATGTGTGTGCTTAGGCGAAAACTGTATCTCGTGCATTTGATGAAGTGGACAGTGTCCAGGAAACCTGATGACAAAATGAATTTGTTAGTGTTTAAGGCACCATTAGACTCTACAGTTTTTAGGCTAAAAATATGGCGACTGACTCATTTCATGGCAGGGGAAAAATACGAACTGAGGACTGGTCCAGTCTGGCTCTTACAGAGGACACCTTGCTGGATGCTGCCAGAGTCCAGAGTCCAGAGTCATGTCCAGCAACAGGCATGTGTGATTGGGTGCCACCAGCACAAGCGCACACACGCTCCCACCTGTTGGCTGCTCTCTGACGAAGGTGGGGAAAAGATCGGACATGGTGATACTGTCCAAACGGCTTCTCTTTTCTTACTTCTTTTTCTCAACTAGGTGTTTTTGGGACTTATGTGGGAAATACATGGGTTCACAAGACACGGGTAGCCAGGTTAGGTATCCTTTTACAGAGGAAAGTCCTATATGTAAAGGGCTGCCAGAGAATTGTCTTTTCTTTTGAGGATGTCTGCTATTTGAAGAAATCTTTGGTCAAGTCCAGTATAAGATAAAGAACCATCAGAAGGAGAAGCTGAGCTGATCAACGGTTCCTCAACAGCAGGCTGAGCAAGGCATACAGGTAGAGTTGGCTCCAAACTGTTGGGGACTCTTGGGCAAGATGCCCTCAATGGCCTCCTCTGTCTGTGAGTTTTACCCTCTCACTGCCATTGTTAGCAGCTGCTGTCGCTCCCCAGGTCATCCGTGGTCGCTTGTGTGATAGAGAGCCACTGAAGAAGCACAGCTGCCTCTTTCTCCTCCTCCTCCCCCCTCCCCGCTCCTCCTCCCCACCATCACTTCTCTCTGAACCAGAATGAGAGACTGAGGAGCAATACGCTGCAACGACAAAGAGGAGGAACAACTTGAGGGGCTCTTGTCTGAGGTCCCTTGCTGGGATGGGTCCTTGTGCAGGACCCCACCATGCCGACCCTCAGTGCCAGTGCTACACCCAATCACCTGGTGACAGTCCTCCATACTATGGGGAATGTCCTTTCTATTTAAATTATAATAATTATTTCAAAATTTGCATCGTAATTAGCATATGTTAATATATTGCCTTGTGCCCCTCTTCGAGGTCAACTGAAGAGGCTACTGTAGGCAGCAGACACAGATCCCACACAATGCCTGGCTAACTTCTCAGTAATTTGGCTACTGTGTCCCTCTACCTTTCAGTGGTAACATCTTACTGAGACATGGTAAAGTACAAGTCTGTGGTTCTGAATCTCGCTAATATTTTTGGAACTAGCATGAAATGCATGCTAGAGTGTCCCAGAAGCTATTTTAAAATTGAACATGGAATGTTACAGGAAGGAATTAACAACCCAGCCCTGTCCCGGATTTGCCTCCATAGACTAATGATTTTATATGTACAGGCCTGTTCTCAACTGGTTTCTGTTAAGAGCACTCATTCCTATTTCTGTCTAAATGGAATCTTGGATACCTGAGGAACACCACCTGTCCTATAGCAACCGCTCCCAGACCTAAAACGTGCCTGAACGGCTGCACAATTTCTGACCACGGGGTGAACTACTCACTGCCAATAGATAGCCCACTGCTTTGTTTATTTTGATTTAATTTGATTAATTTGATGTTTATTTATTGTTTTATCTACTATTACTGTTTTAATCTGTGAATAATGTTACTAGATTGTTTTTAAATTGTTTTTAAATTGCTGTAAGCCATCCTGAGATATGTATATAAAGGACGGCCTATAAAAGCTTTAAATAAATAAATAAATATTGGGCTATATAGTGGGCTATACAGCTATATACAGCTATACAGTGGGCTACGGTGGGCTGTACAGCTGTTTTTTTTTCCAGCTGTGTGGCTAAGCCCATGACAGGACACCTGTATGTACAGTCTGGCAATAAGATCGCTACCATACAACAAAATGCTTCTCCAGAGTGGACTGAAGAGATGCTGCCAGCCCACCAGAGCGGCGACATGGAAGAAGCGGCCAAAGCCAGGTTTTTGCATCACAGTCCTAGGCAGGCTTATTCTCCAAAGGGGGTTAACCCCCGGCGAATACGCATGTGTAGGACTTGCACCTTTAAGCCGAGTGTGACACAGCGTGGCCAGGCACCCTGCACAGTTCTGCTGAAGTTGGTGGAGCTGTGCCAACCTGTGCCAGCTGAAGTTTTGCCCTTAATGAAAAAGCCAGAGGATTACATGGTGTTAATGTCAATGCGGGGATTGGAATCCTGGAATTACAAGAGCTCAGGCACTAGACAGCTTCCCTCAGCTTTACCGAAGGATGTTCATGCAGAGGAAAATGCCTAGGTCTGCCCGATTTAGCTGCAAATCTACTCGCTTTGCTCGTGCTTGTTTCCCCTCCACCCTCCTCACGGCAATAATTTTCTCACAGCTGCTGTGTGATTTGCTAATGAGCATGGCTATTTGTGTATCAGATGAGGGCCGGTTGCCCCTTTGCTTGCCCTATCCCCTTGGAGGACTCTGAGGAGGAAGTCTTACAGACCAGTCCTGCAGAGTGACGCAGATGGAGACACGCGATTAGCAAGAGCTGGTGAGAATATGGAAGTACCACTCATGAGCAGGCTGAAAGCAGAGAAAGGGGCATGAGGTTCTTTGGCTGGATTGAGAGAACGGCGAGGGTAGTTCTTGATCCATGGAAAGACAGGGGTGGCTTATTTGTTGGCTGGTTTCTTGGGTGTGTGGATTTGTGTGACCCGGCAGCTGCGTTCAGGCTGCCCATTATACTTCTGCCCCACACCTTCCCTCTGATCTGGTATCATGGGAACTGAAAGCATGGGTGGGCTCCAGTGAGGAGGGCAATTATCCCATATCTGCCCCAAAAGCAAGTGCCAAAAGGCCCGTAGTGGACCTTGGCAGGGGCAACGAGAGTGCTCTCATTCAGCATAGGGTGCTCCGCCATGCCCTTTCACAAGCCTGCCGTCCCTCTGAAATAGTGTTGCTCCCGGACATGGTGGGAACATAAAACTGCTGTCCAGTGCCAACACAACTCATCTCTGATGTTGATCAAAGTGCTGGCTGCCAACAAAACAATGCTTCCAAATGGGGCGCTCAGGGCAAGTGCTTCCTGGTGGCCGGCTGAAGATGCCACAACCCTGGCACAGAAAGCTGTCTCCTACCAGACTGCACTGTCCATCTGGCCCAGGACTGCACACTCCATGGTCATAGGCAAAGAAATCTTTCATGCAGGAGCTTCTTCGCAGAAATCGTGTGCCCTGCTGGTCCCTCTGCAAAAATGAAGGGCTACTTCACACATTATGCTTGGCAGGAGTATATAAAAATATTTTAACAATCCACAAACTACTCTGAGGTACATTAGTGTGTCACAAGAGAACTATTAGCATATTTTGGGAAATGAACCATTTGTTAAGCAATTAAGGGCTGTCAGCCTGCAAAGGAGGCTGCCTTGTGTGCAGGAGGAGCTGACCCGGGCCTGCCTCTTCCCAAATGCTCAGCTGTGGCATTTTTATTTTTATTTTTGCCATGACTCTGTGAAAGGATCACTCAGTCGCTTCTATGGGGGTTACTCTAATCTGTAACCCTAAATCCCTGGCCCCACCCAGTACCCCATGTAGATCCGCCCGTCCTGCAAAATAATTTGCACAGAGGCAAAATAATCATTTAGCATCTGTGCCTGTTCCCTCACATCAGTCACTGAATCCCCTTTCTCCCTGTTAAGTGGTCCCACTGCCTGTCTCCCCTCCGTCTTACTATTTACATGTTGATAAAAGCCCTATTTGTTGCTCCTGACATTCTTTGCAAGTCTCAGTTCATAATCAGCCTTAGCCTTGCGAAGAATCCTTCTGCAACGGGCCTCCTCCTCCCGGTATACCCTTTTGTCTATTTTCCCTAGTACCCATTTCCTACAGAGGTTCCTCTTGTGTCTAATCCCTCTAACCACCTCTTTCTGCATCCGCGACAGTTCTCTTCTTCATCGTCCCCACCTTGCTAACTTGTGCCTCCAAGATCTCCCTTTTGAGTGCCATCCACCCCTCCCTTGCTTTCCAGTACCCTCTCCCAGGAGACTTTCCCCAGTCTGGCCTTCAATTGACCAAAGTTGGCCCTCCTGAAGTCCCAGCTTCTAGTACTTGACCTGCTGCTCATTCCCATTCCCCTGAGGTCAAAGCAAAGGATGGAGTGATCACTCACATCCAGAGTTCCCCTAATCTGCACCCCATCTATCAGCTCCTCCCTGTTGGTCAAGACCAAGTCAAGGATATCACCCCCTGCCCCCACAAACCCCCTGCATGAAAAATCCTCCCTCTATAAGCATCTAGGAAGCAATGTGACCTGGCCGTCACTGTTGAATGTGTCTCCCAACTAATATCCAGGAGACTGAAATCTCCCATAATGTCCATCTCCTGGTGATCCTGGGCAGGTTCGTCCCCCAAGTCCTCATCAGTCCCAGCCTCCCCTAGCAAAGAAAACCTGTTTCCCAGCTCCAGGTTGGCACCAGGAGATGGAGGAGGCTGTGCTGGCCACGTCTCCATGTCTCCCTGGCTGTTTCTCTCTCAGCCCCCCCTCACCCTTTTGTCTGGAATTAGTCTGTGTGTCTTAGTCCCTGCTCTAAGCTGGAGTTTAGGATTGCAACTTAGTAAGATTCATCCCTACAAGATGCAAGACAGATTTCAGTTTGCACCCAGCACTGATCAGTTGTTTCCCCATTAAAAAAAGATCTGTTACATTGACCTAAAAGAAAGAACAGACTGTCACAATTACTAAATTGAGAAACACACTGCTCTGTAACATTGATGGAGAAGTTAGGAAAGCAGAAGTATACAAGGCTGGAATAAAAGTAGCATTGTTTTTATGACATATGGAATACAGTTGTAATATATCCAAACCACAGTATGAATAACATCTTAAGCACATGAGACATTATGGAAAACCCTTTTGGGATAGGAGAAACTAGGTGACTGGGTTTGTACATAACAACAACCAAGATTATGGGTTGTTCTCTCCTAGGTTGTTGCCCTAGGTAAACATGGCCATACTAGAGAAGCATGAGCTATGAGAATTATGCACTGAATTTCCATATCCTGTAGAAGCAATGAGAAGAAAGTGTCATTTTCTCTTTAAACAAGGTGCACAGGGAGAATACAGCCTTGTTTCAATGTCATTTTCTTGGGCTTCCAGGAACAAAATTTTGCATAAAGCAAGGTTTTGTTCTTACGCCTTTTGTTAAAAGGGAGAGTTCAGCCTTCTTCTCTCCTCAGGACTACCGCTGAAATTTGGTGGTGGTGATGACTGCAGAGGCAGTGGAGAAGGATGAGGCCCACAGTGGGTGCACCCTCATCCCTGCTGCGGATTGTGACCCTCCCGCCTCTTCCCCTCTGCTTGACCTCCGTTGTGAATCAGCAGCATCCACTCTTTGGCAATGTTTAAGGGAAGCGGCAGCACATAACGGCAGGCACCAGAAAGTCTGCTAGGAAGCACTTTTGCACAGTGCACGCTTGCTTCCGTGCTGACACTTTTCACGTGGGCTTCAGCCCGATGTTTTTGTGCAGGAGTTCCCAGCTCAGCTTTGAAGCCCTGCTTCAGAGAGCACTCACACTCCCTTTGGCAGGGTATCCAGCCTCACTGGGGTCAGCAGGTGTGCTCCATCCATGGTTCACAGCCCACCTGCCCTACAGCATCAAACCCCACAGGCCCCACCTTGAAAAGTTACAGCACCACACTGCAAGTAATCTGCACTGAAAAGTACCCAGATGTGTAATGGATCGCTATCGTTCCAGCATGAGTTCATAAACAGCTGATGCACCGCAACCCCAGGGGTGTTTCTTCGGGAGATTGCTTTCTAATGAGCTCAGTAATAATTGGCAGAACTGCTTTGGTAAAAAAGAAAGAAAGAAATTGTTTTCAACTCCTAGCCCAGATAGTCATACTTTCCAGCTTCTCTCACCCATGTTCTTAAAACATCCCATAGCAGTATTAGCTTTCCTGTTCTGGTTACAATAAGGCTTGGTACTGAAAGAAGCTGTTTTATGAATGACTCTTTTGTACCTTTGTTGATACTGCTCATCAGCAGATCAGGGAGTGAATGAATTTAAAGTGAACTATAGCTATGGAAGAGAATCAGGGACTTAGAACCTAAGATAAGTTAAGATAAGAGCAATGCTATGCAGGACCTGCTAGAAAAAGGTCCTACAATTCCCATCATGTTGAAAGTCGCCAGTCTTTTTCTGTTTAAATGTGCTCAGGGCTATGCATGTCTGCTCAGGAGTAAGTGCCACTAAATTCCAAAGGCTATTTCAAAAAGGCCAAGATACATTTGCAAAAGCAGTGGGGGTGGGGCAGGAGGTGTGAGGCGGGACCTGTGCAAGTTGAGTTCAGATGAACTAATCTGAGCCACATTCAAACAGGCCTCAGATTTGGATAGGTCAGGATGGAGAGCTGGCCAGCCCTTTTGTAAACTGGCTGTTTGCTGGTATCATCACATATAGTGGGTGCTAATTTAGAGGACCACCCTTTGCCAAAGGCACGTGTTCTGAAGTGGGAAATAGAGAGGTCCCGGTCCCATCACCACTACTTGAACACTGCTGAAAGAAGAGGACGTTCTCATGCATAAAGTGTGAACAGGCTATTTATATGTACAGATGCGAATGTGGAAACAGAGACGATCACTTAAATAGAAATACCATCATGAGATTCGCACCATCATGAGAAAGATGATGACCAGGTGTCCCGTTAGCCTGCTCATTCTGTGGTCCAGGCGCTAACGATTGATGGGCAACTTCAAGGATGCTCTCTTCTTGTGCTCAGTCTTTGAACTAAACATGGACTGGACAGCTCTTCAAACAGAGGCTGACTTCAAGCAGAACAGTCCTCTAGCTGCTCTGAAAATGTAGGGCTGTCCTCTGTAAAATAGGACACATGATTAACTGGCAATAGGTAGACAAACAGACAGATCTATGGAAATATACATGTTTTAAGCTACATGTCCACATCTGGAAGTAGATCAACCACTGATCTTATCCTGCAAGACCCTAGTGGAAGGCATTTCCAACAAACATCCTGATGACTGAAAGTGACCCTACTCTGCAGAAGTCACAGATTTACTGAAATCAGATGATGGCGCACACACGCATATTTCGCTTCTTATGCAACATGGAACCCCTTTATGCCCTCTGTCCTATTATGTGTTCCAGGAAACCTGCATGCAATTGAGTATCCAAGCTGATTTCAAAGCACTAAAGAAAGAAACAGGTATATACTTGCCTGCCTGGGTAATAATCTATGCAGGACAAGCACACCTTAATCTGTCATTGAAACAAACATATGGAGCATTGTTTATAGAAGCCAGCAAAGAGCAAGGTTGTGATAAGTGGATAAACATAGCTGGCACCTAGAAGAGGAAAGCTGAGGCCATGCAAGCTGTAAAACCTGGCAGAAAGATCCAGGTTTGGGATCGTGAACTAGGAAGAGAAGGGGACACCTGAGAGAAGGGGTCTCAGCAGGTGTCTGAACATGAACACACCCATGGGGGGGGCAGAGGGGGTTCACCAGGAAGGCCCAGCTACTCTGCTTCCTTAGTGCTGTAGCACTCCAAAAGGGCACCTCCTTATCTAATCAGTGAAATTGCCTTGGCCATTGCTGAGGTGAGCTCCACTCCCTCCTCCCTCGCATAGGCAGACCTTCAACATTCATTTACATGACTAAGCACAGCAAGAGAAGGGCCCATCCTGTCCAGGATTCTGTCTCCCACAGCAGCCCGCCAGACACGCCTGGCCTGGGGAAGCACGAGCTGCTCTCCACCTGAA
This sequence comes from Varanus komodoensis, assembly GCF_004798865.1. Lineage (NCBI taxonomy): Eukaryota > Metazoa > Chordata > Lepidosauria > Squamata > Varanidae > Varanus > Varanus komodoensis. The sequence goes on from NW_025336346.1 coordinate 21,950,816, forward strand.
TATGCGAAGCGGCTCCTTCCGGAAGCTCCTCTGCTGTGCGGTTCCTCACACGGTGGTGCTGCACGCACTCGCCCGGGAGACGGCCACACGGTGCGCACTGGGACTTACTGCTGAGTGAGCCCAGCTGGGGCCTGCCTGGCACCCGGGGTCCCCTCCGTGCCTGAGCGGGCCCTGTGCAGGGCATGCTCGGAGGGGCTCCTTCCTCTGCCAGTGAGCCTGGTGTTTACCTGGCTGCAGTGGCAGGGCATGATTCTCTGTAATGAAATGAAATGCATCACCCAAAAGAGGACAACCTAGGATGCAGTTTTGCATATGCTAATGTATATATGTTGATGCAAATTCAGAAATTATTAAACATTGCAGTAGATCTGGCCACGGCTGACCGGCTGACCTGCGCACCTCGCTCAGGCTGCGGTCCACGTGCTGCTGATGGGCAACATTAAAGGCCCCAGATGGCTCTTTGTCCTTAAACTGGATTTAGACTGTTCAGCCTCTCAACAGAGGGCACTTGCAAAAGAGAGGACAATCCTTAGCAGCCCTGTGTGGCTGCTCCTTGTAAAAGGGGCCATGCAGCTGCCACTCCCCTGCCCTAGAGAGCCAGTGGCATTTGGGAAAGTTGAAATGTTGGCAAAATCCAGCCTCCTGGTTTGGCTCAGAGAGGAAATATCCAGGGAAAGGGCAGAGAAGGGCAGGGCAGAGCTGCAGGTGCCTAGAGAGGCTTGGTGCAGACGCGAATCCCTTGACTGCATAGGTTTGGGAGCCCCCCCACCCCTTAGCATCTGTCACTGTCCTTGCCCTGCAAGCATATACTGGAGGGCTCAGGACAGGAACTGAGCCCTTTCTGGAGTCTCCCACTCGACCCCACAGCACTGGTCTTAGGTAAGCTTACAGTCTCCATATTCTTTTGGCTGAATCTGTGTGCAAATAAACGTCTGCACAGCTTGTTCCCTTGTTACACAAACAGTGTACATAGCAACTCGCAGGTAGGGAAATGAATTACTGGGGGAAGAAGAGACATTTTGCATCAATATGTATGGATGCAAATTTAGATATTGTTCATGTAATCTGATCGGAGCTGTGTGCCTGCTGTCCTGGTAGTGCTTGATGGGCAGCTTCAAAGCCCCTGTTCTCCCACCCACTGGTTTGTTATTTTGAAACCAGACTAAGACTGGACAGCCCTTCAAACAGAGGATGCCCTTTCTGCCCCAGTTCTTTCAATAGAGGACTGTGTTCTGTGAAGCAGAGCACCTGGACAACCCCATTCTAGAAAGCAGGTAGACAGACGGACAAATGAGTGTGCAAACAGGCAAGTTTTCCTGCATGTAGAAACATCCACAGCTCCCCTGTATTGGCTGGGTGTCTGAACAGTCATTCCCCGCCTCTTTAGTTAGAGCATCTCCGTAGGAATTAGGCTAGCGGAACAAAGCACACTGCTGCTGTGTTCAGCTTTCCGGGGGGTCCCACTCTTGCATATTAAGGCAGAAGGCACTTGACCATGGGGTGGTTTGGTGTGAATGGTCAGGGGCTTTCTGTGTTTTCAGGGGCTGCACAGCAAGCAGAAGCCCAGTGGTGCTGCTTTCCCTATCAATGCACCGCCGAGGTGGCAAGAAGGTCACCTGCTAGCTTCTCCCCGCTATGCTACTGTTGAAAGGGGAGGGGGACGAGTCTGAGATTATTGCAATGGCGGAGGAAGTCAAGAATGAAGGACGTGGATGCAGGGCAGGGCAGCTGGGGCGAAGAGGAGGGAGCAGCGGCAAGGCATCTGGGGATGGCAGATGGGCAAAGGGCAACGTGCTTCTTGGGGCTGCTCAGGGGAAACAGGGCAGCTGAAGCCCAAGCTGCCATGGCTCTGCTTGCTCAGGTGCCCTGAGCAGTGGGCCTTGTCAGGGTGCTGGGGTGCCTCGGCCTCTCCCATGGATGCTGTGTGCCAGCGCAGGGCCCGGCTGCAGGCACAGACTGCGCTGCCACTGGGCTCCGAAGGTTGGCCCTTTTATCTGTACGAGAAGCAGAGCCAGCCCACCGGGAAGCAGAGTGAGGTGCCTGCCTCAACCAGTGGATGCTACGGGGCGGGGAAAGGTGGCCTGTTTGTGCCATGGTAGGTGGCACTTCTTCACCCCATCGGTTGCTGTCAGGCACAGCTGGCCTTTGTGCAAGGCGGAAAATGTCTTGGGCCAGCCCTGACAAGGAGAAGAACTGGTCCGGTCCTTGCAAGGAACTCAAGGCAGCTTACACAATTCTCCTCCTCCTCTCAGTCTTATCCTCACAAGAACCCTGGGAGGTAGTTGGGCTGAGAGTCTGTGACTGGCGCAAAGTCACCCAGGGTGCTCCATGGCTGGGTGGGGACTGGAACCCGGATCATCTGAGTCCCAGCCCTGCACTCTTAACCACTATACCACACGATGCCACAGTGACAAGGTCAGACAGATGGTGAGGATACAGCATTGTATACATTATAAATGGCTACAGAAAATGGCAATTACTGGGCCGATGTCCTGTCCTGAACGGGGCCTAAGGGGCTATAGCAATATTGACCAATCAACAGGTATAAAAAGCATTCTGGTTACGGATACTTCTCTGATAAGCCACATCATAAGACTCCTTCTTCATTGTTTGAACTAGCTTTATATGTTTGTTTACTTTGTAGTTACATCTTTGAGAAGTGACAACAGGATGGAAGTATTGCTAAACCCAGCAGACACAGGCAATAAACCTTCTAAAAGCCAAAAGTAATTGTTGAAGGAATCGGGAAGTAAATATATTAGGAGAAATTTCAGTCCTAGTCCTTTGCAGTCATATTTTTGCTGGTGATCACTTAGTAGTTGCAACAGGAAAGAGGAAGATATTTATTTTCTATATATAGAAGCTTATAGAAGCTTTTTCAAGAAGTTCTTGAAAAAAATAAAATATCAAAATTTTAAAAAATATAAATGGCACAGTCCATAGGAAAAATGTTTTGCCTAAATTACAACACAGCACTCATTGCTTTCAAAGGGGTTTCTGTAGGATAATTTCATAACATTTTATTCTGCAGGATGTTTTCTTAACTAGACGTACAGTCTGAGGTCTCCATGTGCCTCAAATGCAATCCTATGCAAATTTAGACCAAAATAAGCCTACACTAGTAGGCTTTCTTCCTGTCGAAACTTTCATATGATTCTGCCCTGCACACATTTGGATTTGTTTGGGTGCCTAGAGGCAAAATTTCCTCTTTTCTCAAACCTGTCAGTATTTCGGACCTATTAAGTGATGCCGGTGCTTTCTTACTGAAGCCTTTGTTCTATGTTCAGTGTTCCGTAAATAGATAAAGTGGTCTGATTATTCATTTCAGTAATCAGAGCAATGTAAATCTGTAGGTCTTTTGCCATGGAGGTTTGAGGAACTTGCAATGCAATGCTAGGAAATGATAGGGCAGAAAATGCCGTGCTGCTTCGGAGACGCACACATGTTGTGGCAAGAGCTGTCAGGAGCCAACATAGCAACCAGGGTGGTTGCTCTGCTAGAAAAGGAAATAGGCCAAGGCATTACAGAAATAAGTATGAGTGCCTCAAAACCAGGGAGGAGGAGAGGAAAGCACACAGGGCTGTGGCCCTAGGCCTGCCTCCCTGGGAACAGGCCCTGTGGAATGCTGTGGGGCTTACTTCTGAGTATAAATGCTTGCACTTGAATTGCAAGGAAGGTAGGAATGTACAGTCTGCCCTATACACATCAGGCTGTCCCTCCGTCCCTCCCTCCATTTGTTTATTTTACATGTCTCTGTACCACTTTTTATAAAGCATCCCAAGGTAGTGGGATGATGGGAGGTGCCAAATTATGTCCTAATAGCCACTTCCATGGATACTGATGGTGGTGGTGGTGGTGGTGATGGCTGACGACAATGCCATGGGTTTGCAGAGCACCAGAAAGGAGGTCCCTGCTTCGTGAAGCTCACACCCTCCTCAGAATGTAATTGAAAACATTTACTGTATTTGACCTCTATATTGCACAGGTTGGCATTTTTGCATCATTTTTTTCTTCAAGTGGCATTATTTTTGTGTCAAGTTTTACAAGCAAATGTGAAGGGAAAAATTTGCACCTTTTTAATTAATCACTATTGGCTGTTGCTGCTGTAACCATGGATTCTATATAATGTGGGCTTTTATTCTTGTTGCTGTATGAAGTAGACATTTATGAAATAACATAGCAATACCAAACATATGCTAAAGCTTAGAAGCAAGATGAGAATCTCTTTCTTTTCTTCCCCTACACGTCAATAAAATATCTGATTGACAAAGTTCTGATATATGCCCAAGTGCACATGTTTATGTGTAGGATACAAAAACTAGGCAAAATAATCTTCTGGATCAAGAAAATAATTTTTAATTGGTAATGTATAATGACATAGTTCAAAATAAAAAATGAAGATACAGTTTGGCTTTTTTAAAAGCATCTGTAAGACTAACAACTATTTCAGCATACCCTGCAAATAGTCTGCTAAATCCATGTTTGTGGAATGACCTTTGCTGATCAAAAACTTAGTCAAGCCTCCCGTTTTCTGTAAATAATGCTTTGAAATTAGAATTATTGTTCCTAACAGCAGTATCTTTTAAATATTCATTCATTCATTCATTCATTCATTCATTCATTCATTCATTCTATCTTCCAATAGCCAAAGCATTCTAAAAGTAAAGCTTTTCTATCAACTCTACTTCAGACCCTTTCTTGTTTGAAATAGGAATGTAATATTTAACTAATGGTTCAGATTAACTTATTAACAGAAAGCTTTGATCAGTTAAGAAGACGCTCCTGATCAATGGGGGAGACTTCTTTTTGAAAAGGAGCACAGTTTGGGCAAAGTGTAGTGGTAACTACCTGGCAGTGCTGGTGGAACAAATTTCATTTCCATGCTGCAGGCGCCCCCAGAGTCTATCCATGAGAGCTTGGGAGACCTCCGGAGCAGGTTTGGGAGTGCACAGGAAGGGGAAAGAGGGGTGTAGAATTTCCCCCAGTATTTTAAGTAATACAAGTAGTGGTGCTGCTAGGACGTTGCAGACCTTGGACATATTGATCTTATGGCAGAAGCGGGCTCTAGACAGCGATGGGTCATGGCATCATCTTAGAGGCCATAGGATTATTCAGACTCCAGAGTCCAAGCTGCTGCCCTGCCTATTTCACAGCTGGAATGGCAAGGGCTGTGCCGCCTCCCCGCGCCCCACTCAGGTCACAACTGGGCATCAGAAGAGGAAAAAAGAGGCATGCAGGAGGTGGAGAAGGGAAGGGCTGGAGCTGTGAAGTACCATCAGTTCTGGACAGCCTCCTTCCCTCCTCGTCCTTGACAGCCAAAAATGACCATCTGGGTAAAATAGCCACCGGATGTGGAGACTGCTGTGACTTCTTGTTCCAGGCATAGGATGCACATAAGCCTCTGAGTTCAGAGACTTATGAGCATCAAAGGTACAGGGCATAGATTGTGACCTAAATGCATTTTTTCAGTTGTGAAGCATATAACTAACACTTATGTTATTCCCACCACCACCATTCCATGCATTACGACTGCTTCTGATATGTTTGAACAGCGAATCTGTTTGCCAAACTTGATATTAAAAGAAATAGTCAGAGCATGGAAAGTTTCACTTGCCTAAATCATAACACCATCATCTCTAAAATAAAAGTCATAGAATCATAGAATGGTAGAGCTGGAAGGGGCCAAGAAGGCCATGGGTCCAGCCCCCGGCTGTCGCAAGACACCAAGTTATACCATCCTATTCAGAAGGCTGTCCAGTTTCTCCTTGAATGTCTCTAGTGTGGGAGAGCTTACCATCTCTCCAGGAAGCTGGTTCCACTGTTGCATTGCTCTGACAGTGAGGAAGCTTTTCCTGATGTCCAGCCTGAATCTGGGTTGTTGCAACTTGAATTGATTATTCTGTGTCCTACACTCTGGCATCAGCAAGAAGAGATCTTGACCTTCCTCTTTGTGACAGCTTTTGAGGTACTTATAGAGGGATATCATGTTCCCCCTCAGTATTCTCTTCTCAAGGCTGAACATGCCCAGTTCTCTTAGACTCTCCTCAAAGGACAGTGTTTCCAAACCCCGCATCATTTTTGTCGTCCTCCTCTGAACACTTTCTAATTTTCCTTCATCTTTCATAAATCTTGGTACCCAGAACTGGACACAGTATTCCAGATGAGGGTGGCCACTTCTGAATTGCCATGAAAGAGGATGAGAGGACACACTTAATTGTGCAAAATTTGCATATGGTAATGTATATGCATAGATGGAAACTTAGGAAAAGGTATATTTTTTAAAATAGAAATGCAGTACATCTCAGCATGGTGTGGAAGATTGACCAGATGGCCTTACTCAGTGTGTTGTGTGTTGTCCAGCTGCTGTCCAGTTTCAAGCCCCTCTTCCTTCTTGTGGCTCCTTATCTTTTAACCAGACATTCGCTGGACCAGCTAAGTCTAACCCAAATCCAGTATGTTTAACCTTTGCTATTTCCTCTGGGTCTGGCTAGTCAAGGAAGAGAACAGTATGAATACAACCTGGAGCCATTGTGATCACAGTAACAAACCTGCACTTTTGCCACGCCTGGAAATAAGGCACTTGCAAGTATAAAATGTGCATTTAGGATATTTTCATCATTGACCTGATAGGCAGCAGTGAACATGTCAGAAAATGTTGCTCATGAAAAAAGCTGACCACCAGCAGCATAATGGGTTGTCCTGGGATGATCCAGATGGGAATATGGCTTCTGCCTGTAGTTTTACAGCAGATGTGAAGGAGGTGCACCAAAGAAAAATGACCCAGATTAGACTATATTCTTGTGGACAGCACTACGTGTGCTGATCACTGATCTACTATCAAAACTAGCAGGGATTGCCACCAAGATTGCTCTCATTTGGCTTGTGGGTTTCAGGCATGGGAAGCAGCAGAGGAATATTAAAGCCTTCTTGGAAACAGCCATGCAGCCCTGTCCCCCCGACTTTCCAATAACACACAGAGTGGCAAGCTAGTACAACAGTGTATTTTAGCATTTAGCAGAGAGCATGTTGATTTAAAAAAACCATACAGATGGCAACCATTCTTGATCAGTTGCACGATGTTCCTGTCAATCTATCATTTGAGTAGATACATACTTTGCAATGGCTTCCATGTATTTCTTTCTCTCTTTTTTAATAAACTACTGGAGCAGTGATGGATATGGCTATAAATAAAGGCCTCATAAAGTCTGAAGAAGAGTTGTATCACACTGATGAAATGCCTAGTTAGAGTGACTGGCATATCCAGTCATTTCGTTATTTGAGCCTTGGAAGTATGTGGTTTTCTAGATCCAAAAGGCAGTCCATATGCTGAGCTTCTGTAATTTAAGAACTTGGTTTTCCACATTCTCATCCAGCTTATATGAAGTATCGTCAGACAACTTCATAGTAAGGGTTTCATTGTGGATTCCTTGCTGTGGACTCTGCTGGTGCTGAAAGCCTCCAGCATCGCCATGAAAGCCATACAATGCCTGGAATCCAGAATCTTAATGAGTTTCCTAAAAGGCAACACTTAATTATGTTGAAAGGCAGTGAGTTTAGTATTCTCCCCTCTGGTAACATAAGTGTCTCTTCCTAGCTGAATGCCCCAACTTCTTCAGATGTTCAAGTCGGGCCCACCTTCAGTTTTCATTTTACACATCAGGTGGCCAGCATGTAAAGTGGCCAAATGCCCTACTGAACAGAGTGCAGGGCTCTACTTGGAGGGCTGTCAGAGGACAGTCCAAGTCCGTTTCAAAGGCAAGGGGCCATCAGAGGGGACCGCAGCGGTGCTGCAGCTTGCCATCCACAGCTGGCACATGGAAAGCAGGACTGAGTGGACACACAGATGTGCTAGTCACAGCTTTCACCTGTAAGGTAAGATGTGCTTCTATGTAAATCGTTGTGATCCTTTCTAAAAGGGCATCTATAGACATAGCTTAACGTGTGCACATTTAATGGTTGTGAGCCACCCAGAGGTGCTGTGGCACACTTGGGCGACAAACAGATGTTTTAAATAAATCAGTAAGGTACTTCTGTGTGCCCCTTTGTTCTCCACTGTGGCGATGCATAGGTGTCCACCCTAGTTAACGAGTGACAAGGCCTTTACAACTAAAGAGGGAAACGAACAGTATGTTGTGGGTGCCATATTTTGTTTTCTGCTCTGATAGACTTGCTGAGCATCAGGATGGATGGGGTTTTATTTGATTTGCTGACTTCCGTTACAGTGATTAGGATGTTTAGATCATTGCTGATGTTTTATTAGACAATGTTTGCATTTACACATGAAAAGAAAGGCAGTAAAGCAGTGTATATATTCTCCCAAAGTGCAGTTTGGTGGGCACTTGTATGTAATATGGCATGCAAGTCTGCTCCAGTGCAAGGGAAAGATGCTGTAAGTTTCCAGGTCAGGGCAGTGAGTGATCAAAGAAAGAGAGCAGAGCAGGCCACATGTGTGGCTACTGAGACTGTTCTAGTCCTCTCGTCCTGATCACACGCTCCAGCCAAGGGTCCTTCTGATAAGGGTCCTTCACCATGTCCAAGGTTTTGCAGTCTTGCCCAATCTGGTCCTGCAGATGCATCATGCTGTTGGCTGGGGTTTATGGGCGGTGGTTTCAATACCTGGAGGATGCCATGGTGGAGAAGGCAGATTTAAAATAAGACACCTCAAGGCTTGTGCACATGGAAAAGCAAGAGTAAATAAATATTAAGTAAAGGCATATATGGAAAGGGAATAGAATGGATTATGGGAGATGCTCACACTAAGCCAGATGGTTCGACATTCCCATCCTATTTTCCAATAAGGGACTTCTGATAACTGGGAGTCAGCACATTTTGAAATGCCAGCTTACAAAATATGCAGGATTGGTTGCTTTTTTCCCCTCCCATACTTTATTCAACAGTCATGCCCTCCCAGGCAAACAGCAAGCTATGTAGAATTATAACTAGGGAGCAAAGCTGGCCAGTATTGTTCTCTCTCTGTCTTGTTACGAAATTCTCCTTCTTCATGCAGATCCCGCCTTCTGCTTCAGCGTTCTGTGATTAGCTTCATGGGCCAGAAGGGAGAGATGACTGATGTGACCTTGTATTTACGGAAAATACAGGGAAATTGGGGAAAGCAGGATGGAACTCGCTGAAAAGAATTAATGAAAGCTTGACACCATTGTTCGAAAAAGCCAATTCTCACCAGGTACATCTCTGAACTGCGGGTGTTGCAGCTGAAGCTAAAATAAAAAATAAATGCTCCTGGGTCTTTTCTTAAGCAACACTGCAGGTGTCCACATGAAGAAAAATTCAATAAAAACAACCAACAATGGGCAATTCAATTTAAAAATTACAATACAAGTGACAAAATAAATTGTAACTCCATAACAACTGAGTTTTATTTTGTTTTATGTAAGCGCATTTCCATTTAAGAGATTTTGAAGAGTATATCAGTAAGCCCCATTAATGCTGGCACACCGTTGGATGGCTCTAGAAAAGAACAGAACTATTTAATGTTCTAATTGGCACTTGTGCAATTGCTTCTTCCAAGGGCTGCATCCACCCTTTTCCTTCATTTAATGCACTGAAGCAGGTTATCTTCTCTGCATGGCACAGCAAAGAAGAAGAGCAATCCCCACCTATGCAGCCATGTAAACTGCAGCAGCAAAGGGCCCTTTTCAGCTGTTTGGAAAGGTAAACATGCCCTTATTTAGCCTTGCCGATTCTATGTGACAGGCAGCACTAGTGCTTTCTGGATTTTTTAAAAATTGCCTTCAGAAGAGTCCTCATTGATCTCACATATGCTTAAAGAACAGCTTGAGTGAGGTTGGCAGAAAACGCAGAATGAGTCAGATTGAACACAGCCTAAAATCCACTTGAAGATATACATGGTGGCAACAGAGAAAAAACAATTCTTCTTTTCTACTATAGCAGCTGCACAGAGTAATTAAAAGGAAAGGGGAGGGGAGCGGAGGGGAGGAGAGGAGAGGGGGGAGGGGAGGGAGAGGGGGACAGAGGGAGAGAGAGAGAGAGAGAGAGAGAGAGGCTTTTCCTGGTTGTCCTAGGCCTATTAAATTCCAGCCCAGAGAAAGAAAGCACAGATCACTCAATAGCCCAATTTGACCAGTCTGAACAACCCACTGCAGATGAGAGCACAGGACTGGGGACCTGGGAGATCTGATTCTAGTCCTCACTTGGCTATGAAACTTACAGGTGACTCTGGGCCAGTTACTCACTCCCAGTCCAATCCACCTCACAGGGATTTTGTGGCGAGGATAAAATGGAGTGTAGGTGAACCATGTATGCCCCCTTGAGTTCCTTGCAAGAGGAAAAAACGGTATATAAATGAAATGCAATAATGATAATGCTATCTGAACTGATGCCAGGATGGGATATCATACTTGGTGCAGGTGCAGCTAACGTAACTTCACTTTCTGCTTGTCCAGTTATAATCATTGCCTCCTTTCAATCTGTGCAGCCCAAGGAAACAGGCAGGCTCCTTGGAGAGGTGACATCTGCCATTCATGGCTTATAAAAGCAGCTAGGAGAGACCGAGTTGCTGAATAAGAGACTGAGTTGCTAGGAAATGTCTCTTTCCAATAGGGAATGATTCTCTCCTGGTGAGCCCTTTGTTTAAAAAAGCCTTCCCTCAGCCCCACAGCACTGGTTCATTTCTGTCTGGTTGCCCAAATTCCATCCTTGGGCAAGTTGCTAGAGCATGTGGAGACTTCTCAGCTCCAGGGATTTTTAGATAACCCGGATTAGCAGGCTCCATTTCAATTCAGTTCCAGACCTGGTTATGAGAGGCAACTGCCACTCGCCTTCATTGAATCATCTATGCTAAGAAGTGAATGGCTGCGGTATGTCGCAGCTGGTTCTGCTGAGCCTCTCTGTTCACCCTTACCATTGAGCCCAGTCTTCTTCTGAACTCTGGGACTTGGGGTGCTCTTTATGGTGGTGCTGGCCCTTTTTGGAGGAAAGTAGTGCTGTGGGACTCCTACTTAACAACATGACCACTGGCTAAGCAGGCTTATAGCATGGGTGTAGTTGGACCATAAGGAAGGCTGAGCGCCGAAGAATTGAGGCCTTTGAATTGTGGTGCTGGAGGAGACTCCTGCGAGTCCCTTGGACAGCAAGGTGGTCAAACCGGTCAGTCCTAGAGGAGATCAACCCCGACTGGTCTTTAGAAGGCCAGATCCTGAAGATGAAACTCAAATACTTTGGCCACTTAATGAGAAGGAAGGACTCCCTGGAGAAGAGCCTCATGCTGGGAACAATAGATGGCAAAAGGTGAAGGGGACGGCAGAGGATGAGGTGGGTAGATGGAGTCAGAAGCAGTCAGCGTGAGCTTAAGTGGACTCCGGGGGATGGTAGAGGACAGGAAGGCCTGGAGGAATGTTGTCCATGGGGTTGCGATGGGTCGGACATGACTTCGCGACTAACAACAACACACCCTGTGGCCCAGGGCCTTTACTTTGGCCCCCAATTTCCCCACCACCTCCACTCCCCCAAAGGCTGACCAGCAGCAGGTTTCTAGGGTTCCAGGCAAGGGCCTTTGTCAGCTCCAATGGGAGGTGGTGGTAATTGAACCTGGAGTCTTTTGCATGCAAAGCACGAACTCCTCACAGAAGTGTGGTCCCTTCCACACAGGCAATAGAAAGGGGAGGAAAGAAAGAAAGATGCATCACATTCTGTAAGGATAGTCTGAGTTGTGATACTATAAATACTACATAATTATGGCATGAGCTTCCATAGGACGGAGTTCATTTCAACACAAGGTCAGACCAATGCTTTAGAATAATTTTCCTTGGTTTTTAAGTGCATTCATTTGTATGTATATGTATATGTATTTGTATATTGTATGTATTTGATGTGTTTCTACACCAGCACACACACAGAGGGACAGTGAGAGGTAGCGGCAAAGAGGGGATATTATTCTGAGGCGAAGCTGGAAGGATCAGCTACATAGGGAGAGACGTGTTACCTTGCAGAACCCTGTTGACCAAGCTGAATTCAGCACATTGTCAGAATTTGTTACCTCAGGCTAAAACATTTGCCCTTAACATCTACAGTAATTAGCACACTGGGCAAACATCCAAACCAGCTGGGCGTCTTCATAATGACCTATAAGCAACTGTAGTTTGGAGTAAACAATAACTATTGATAGCACAGAACAATGTTTTGAGGAACTGCCTATATTCAGTGGTATAAACAAGTCAATGGATTGGACATTCCTAGGTGCAAAAGGAATGTTTGGGGCCTAGGATTTCAGAACTACTTCTGATTCCCTCCCACCACACAGTTGCCCTAGGATAACCTTTGGAAGCACATTAGTATGGTTAGAACCAGCTGGAAGCTTTTTCATACAAACCTGCAGTGCTAACTGAGGATAGATTAACACCTAAATGGAATGGAATGTGATTCCTGTGACAAAGTGCACTCTTCTTTAGTGTTGTTAGATCTTCTCTAGATAAGGGTTTCTGCATTCCTCACACACCCTTCTGCTTAGAGAAGATGAAAGAAGTAGCCTCTAGAAGCAAGAAGTTGTGCCTTCAGTTCTAGGGTGGTCTCTGCCCTGCTTTACAGAGCACTGGCCTCTATTTGATGGGCCAACCAGTCCAGGTCTGGTTAAAATCTAAATAAAGGGATAGCTGAGACCTTAAAACAGTTGTTAGCATCTGCAGAAGAGACACAACAGTTGTTAACACCTGGAGAAAAGACACAACAGATTGGCATTTAAGTACACTAGCCACACTCTTCTCTGCTATGGCATTTCTTTTTAAGTTACAACTATAATTTCCACCACAGCACATACACATTTTATGCAAATTCATGCTTTTTTTTTTTTTTTTTTTTGGTGAAGCACATCTGGCCACTCCAGTTTCTTATTTATATTCCACTTTCTGACACTCCTTCACCCTTTCCTCAGTCCTTAAGGTGTCTTCTGCCAGAATGTAATCTGAGCAGGTTTTATTTTTTTTTTAATAGAGCTCCAAGGTCTCCTAGCCAGATCCAAGGTCAAATTAGTGGCTTAGGGAGTTGTCATTCCTTTAGAATTAAATAATAAGTTGCCTCAACACACCTGCTCAGCCCTGGAATTTTTTAATGCCAGAAATGAGTTCACAATTGCTTTAAACAACACTCCATTCCAAGTTTTCCCTCAAGGTATCTTAATTTCATTAGCCTAATGTGTTTTCCAAGTATTTTAGTTGTTGCTATTGTTAAAAAGGGAACCAGAAACTCTTGCCAAGCTATGGAAAGTCACCCCATGTTCTGCTAATAAATCCCAACAAAGACAGGGCATTTTCTGTTGTGGCACCAAGGATACCTAATTCCCTCCCAAGTTAAGTCCGCCTGGCCTCAGTTTGATTTACCTTCTGGAAGGTGGAGGAGACTGTTTTGCTTCATTGGGCTTTGGTCTCCTTTTACTGATGGGTTTTAAGTGCTGTGTCATACTTTCTATTTGTTTTCTTTCTGCTCCATATAACATTTGCTTTAATTGCTGTTCTTAAAGGAATCTAGTTAGTTGCTTTGATAGTCAAGTAAATGGAACATCAAACATCAGTCCAGCATAACCATCAAAGCCAATAACATTGCCAGGAGCTGCTTAGGCTCACCCAGTCTATTTCCTGAATCTTTCTGAAACTTCCTTGAGGCCAAAATAGACAGGACTTTAAATGTGACACTGCATCTAACCTGAAGGTCTTTTACAACACAGACTGTATAAACTGTGGGGAGTGCACTGATAGTGCACCAGAGCAGAGCAGGAATTTAGCTTGTTTCCCTGCTATAGTACTGAGGAAAATCCCTTCTCTGAAGCTACAATTTGTTTTCACAGAAAATCCCCTATTAGTTCTGCAGCTGACAGACTTGCCAATAGGGGCCTGTGAATTAGTAAAACTTGAACTTGTGTATCTAATTTCCATCTCCAGTCCTTGTTCTGATTCATGTCCACACTGAATTGTGTGCTGTGTGTGTAGGGGTGAGTATACTCAAATTGTGCATATTGTGCACACGTGTCCAAATGCACATCTCCAATGTGTACATTTAATTTTTTTCTGAATTGCTTGTCTGGATTTTTAAAATATATCCATTTTAATAAGCATTTTCCCAATGCATATATTGATTGAACACATTTTCTTATTTCACAGATCACATTGCAAGCTCAGAAATGTGTGGACCTCAGACCAGCAATGACATCCAGGTCCGCTGGTGGTTCCATGGGTGCAGGTTGGATAAATTCCAGGAAAGAGTAAACTTCAACCAGTTCTTCATCCAGTTCTAGTTCACACAACCTAATTATTTTACTTACAAATGTCTTTTGGAGAAGCTGACCCTCTTTTTCCACATGCATCCAGTCAGAAAGGTGTCCATGATAGGTTCTCATAATGCTGGAGAAAATGTAGATGTTCTTACTGTGCAGGTGGGGGCTTCTTGTGATACAATCCCATGCCATGGAAGGGTATGCAAGTGCATGGGCAAATATTCCATTCGCTGGGGTCACATGGAACTTTCCCACAGAATCAGCACCCTCCCTTTGGAGATTCAGCCAACCAGGTGCTAGGAAAGGCCCAAATGATCTCCACCCATGTAGCTGGAATATTTGCATATCCCTCTGTCCCTGTGGCAAGGAACTGTGTGTGGACTGTGCACGATAGGAACCTCCTGCATCTCACATGCAGTGGGTGTTCACCTGTGTACCTGTAACTATGTCAGAGCATCATCAGCTTCCAAATACTTGTCCCTCATTTGGAATCTTGCAGTCTTTTTGTAGTAACTGCAGCATATGTTTGTAACAAATTAATCAGATATCCTACTAAGGTGGAAGGTATTTCTGGCCTACATGGTTAACATTTCAGTGAATATTTGGTAGATTTACAAAGAGAAGGTCAAACCAACCTGATAATAATCTGATTCCATACTGAGGGACATTATGATTTTAATGACTCTAATCAAATGACACCCATTATATACAACAGATACAAGATCAGAACACTTCTAATGACCCTCATTAAACTTAAATTCATCATGAACATTCAAAATTCCTTTTTCCATTTTATTTCTTTCTAGCACTTATAAACCCACAGGAATCAGACTAATTACTCCTAACAGCCAGATGACATTCAAGGCTATGAATATGAATCGTCCACCCAGAACTCAAAATTTATTTTATTTTACTAGGTCTCATTAATTTGATACAGCATGCTGACGAACATGGTGTGTGAAGATTGGAACTTAACAATATAACTTGACACACATTTTATCATTTTGAAGAACTCTTTTGAATGGTTGTGCTTAATAAAACAAGAACTACTAGTACTCCATTTTGTATTATACAAGAATGATAATAATAATTATTACTTTAGTCAGTTCCAGGTACTGTTTATGTGCTTGATTCCAAAACATCTTAGTTTCCGCTTACGCATTTGCTGCCCAAAGTTATCTGACTTTTTTAAATAAACTTTTGAATGGTGGATTCAACAACATGAGAGAACTGAACAACAATAAAAGCCCAGGGAAGCCTAGGGCACTCACAATGATTATTCTTGCTGTATGGTTTCCCCAGGAGCCTTTCATGTTGCAGCCTGGTGACTTTGTTAAATGGTGAGCCTTAAGATGAAAATCAAGGGGTGGTGGGAGCTCTATCCCTTCTCTCAATGGAAAAGGCAGTGCATTCATGGTGCTCCCTTGGAGGGGGTGTGACCATTCCCATTCCCAGTGCCAATGCTTTGTTCAGCTGGTCTGCGGTCCTAATGATTTTATCTCCGCAGCTTCCCTTCCCACAAAATTGGCCCCTTACACAGATATTTCTGGTTGGCCTGACTGCAAACTGCTCAGCTGATTGCAACATCACTGGTCTGATGAAAATGAGGGTCCATTTAGGGCACATCTTATGAGAGCATGGTAGAAGAGAGACTTAATGAATCCACACAAGTGCCACTCCTAGATTCATCCCAAATGTAGCCAATGCACCTTCAATATGCACCGGTCTTCTGTAAGCAGCAGTTAAAGAGGACAACAGATAAGAAAAAGGCTGGACTGTGCAAGAGGTGAGGAAGTAGCTGGACACCAGACAACATGTGACAAATCAGTGGGTAGCCCCAAAGGGAAAACCAGGCCCAAGGGAAAAACCTGGAAGCAGGATTGAGGAAAAGTCAATTAATAAACATCAGAGGATACAAGATCACACCAGAGCTCCTGAAGAACTTGTTGCTTACGCAACTCTCAGGAAGAACCCTGCTCTTTCCTGTCCAGCATCCACTAGCCAGCCTGGATGCGTGTGGTCATTCCTGGGTCTGCGGCTACTTCACTGAGGACGTGTCCCTGCAGCTCTGAGGCGGCACAGGGTGGTGTCCACAGATCGAAATACCTCCTGTTGAAGGTGACTTCCGTCCCTTCCAATCTGAGCACTGGAACCTTACCTAGGGGATTACAATGGGTTTTCTTCAGATAAAAGTCTGCAAAAGTTTAACTGCAATTTCTGGAAAGAGAACCTATCCCTCAGTATTTTCAGATTTTTAAAAGGTAAAATTAAACTGTATACTCCTCAGATTTCATCACACTGGCACTGGGAACCATCACACAGGTTTTCCAGAAGTTGTTTCAATCTCTTTGTGTTGCACAGTTGCATCTGCCTGAGTGTGTCCCTTGTGCTTCCCAATTTGTCACACTCACATACAGACTATAACTTCTAACACAGCCTTCCCAACCTGATGCCTTCCATGTGTTTTAGACCAACACCATCAGGGAGATGCAGACCAAAACGAAGGCACCAGGTTGGAAAAGGCTAATCCAACACAAAGTAGGCTTCTCTAATCACACTGATGCTGCCCCACTTCTGGATGGCCTATATTGCCTGACTGGCATAGGGCTATACCAGAAAGTTCTGTATTCCAGTGAAGAATGATAAGACGCCTTACAGGGTCCAGGGTTTAGAGCCCCGATTCACTTGCAAAGTGCCAGACGGCGATCTTCACGCCCGCGGGGGTAGACACACCCTCCTACCAGGAGCCTGTCATTCCGGATGTGTACGGACAATAGTTACTCAATCCAGTGACTAGGTATTCAGTGCCACATGCAAGCATTACTTGACATATTAGTGCTGAAAATGGGCGGCACCAAGGCTGAGCTCTGGCAATTCTCATTTGCAAGCCTGTATCCCCTTCAATCCCTCTGAGATGTCTCCAGTACCCTTCCCCTCCCCCACCTCCTCGCAGAACGCGGAAGAGCGTCTCAGCTGCAAAACAACAACCCTGTGAAGTCGAAAAGCTGAGAGAGCGAGCTTGCCCAAGGCCACTAACGACCCGTGCCCCGTCTAAGCAGGAACTGGGACGCCCGGGAACTGTGACCGGTTGCAACGCCACCTTTGCGCTTCCGCTTGAGGGAAGGGACGGGACGGGACGGGACGGGACGGGCAGGAGAGCAAACCCGGATCCTCCTTTTATTTACCCCAGGCTGGAGCTGCGGGTCGGGGAAGCGCTCTCGTCTGCCGAGAGCCCTCGTGGTTGTGAAGCCACAAGCCTTACAGCAGAGCCGGGCTCGGCGGAAATCGCGCCCCTGCTCACGCGGGCAGGGCGACGAGACAGAAGAGCGCCGCGTGCTGTGCCCCAGCATCGCAGCCGTGACTCCCCTCCGCCACACACACACACGCACGCACACTGTTGCACGCACGCACCCAGAGCGCGTCTCCTTTGCCTCACTCCGGGGAGGGGGAAACTTTCCCGCCTCTTGGCACACGCACGCCCGGAGCGGCTGGCGCCCTTTCCCGCCTCCCGGCCGTGCAAGAGCGGCGGCCCGGGCCAGGCAGCTGTTCCCACCTCCTCGTGCCTGGCGGCCCTCCCCGCCTCGCGCGGGCCGCCTGCCAGCCGAGGCGCTCCCGGCCCCAGCCCCGCCGCACGCCCGCCCGCCCGCCCGCTCGCTCTCGCTGCATGTGCTGAACGAGCCGCCTGCAAGATGGCCCCTCCTCTCCCCCGCCGCGACCCCGCCCTCCCCCGCCAAAGACGAGGACGAGCTGGTGTTTTTCCACTCAGCAGGATGGGTGATGCTCAGCGCTCCCTCATTAGACAACAGACACGAGAGGTCAGGAAGAAAGCGCTTATAAATTACCGTTTCCTCCTTCGCAACCCGCTTAGTTCTGCTTGCCGCTCTCCCCGGGACAGACCCACGGACAGCTAAGAGGCTGGACAGCTACCTGGACAGAGAGGAGCCGCTGCCACAGGTACCCACGGCTCCTCGGCGTCGTCTTGGGACGCGAAAGAGAGACGCAGGGCTAGTCGCCCGGCCACCGCTGCCTCTCCCTCGTAGCGTTTGGGAACAAAGGAGGCAGGCGCACGCCTCTCCTCGCCCGTGTCTGCCCGAAGGCAGGCACCGGCTCCGCGGGAAGCAGCACGAGCCTCTCTTTCTCCGGAGCGGGCTCCTGCTGGGCGAAAGGGATGCTCCGGCTCCTTGCTTCCCTGGTGCCTTCCCTCCGACCAGGTGGGAAAAAGGAATCCTTGCAGCAAGGTTTTTGCCAGGTTTCGCCCACAGCATGCCCCCCCCCCGCCTCCCCTTTACCTGTCCCTTCTTCCTTTTTTGCCTCAGGATTTGAAGCTGGTTTTCCAGTGCCAACCTACCTGGAGGATGCATGCTTCTGTACATGCGTGTGTGCATGTGTGTGCACGTATTGTTCTTTTCGAGAGAGCATGGCGGTTTTCCTTTTGTCTGCTTAAAAAAGATGTGTGTGCGTGTGCACCTTTCCAGTTAGGCTGCCTAGCACTTTCTCCCTTCCTTCCTTCCTTCCTTCCTTCCTTCCCACCCCCCATTTCCATCACCCTCCGATACCCTGTGTGAACTTTAAATATCATCTACAGCAGCTACTTGGAAGAGCCACTTGTATGGCAACGCTTTCCGCCTGATTTGGTGCATTTTCTGCCTTTGTATGTGCGAGCATGTGCTTGGCTCTTCCTCCCGCACCCCTCCTCCTCCTTCCTCCATGCAACGAGCGTCTAAATTGCATTTTAATCATGCGGCTCAATGCTTTAAAATAAATAAATAGAAAGCATCACTTAGAAAAGACGGCTGCATAACTGTAGTGTAGCATCTTCAACTGGACAATAGCCTTCGTGAAAAATTGTTCGTACATTTTCGTGGAGGGAGATGACGAAAAGAAAGGAAACGGATTGTGATATTCTTGGAAAGTTTGCTGGCAAGAATTGAACCTTGGGCACACTTCAGTGTAAACATGGCACCTCCGTTTTGGAGATCAGAAGTCAGCTCTAAAGGGATGACTATTCATTTGCTTTGCGATCAATTAACAAATGGGAAGCATACAGACTTTTGAGAGAGCACCATCTAAATTTCCATATAAGAACATGAGGAGGAAGCTAGTTTGCATGCCTGTTAGGCTCAGCAGATAGCCAACCGAGGATAGAATATTCTCTTTATTTTTTTATTGACCGGAAAACAAAGTATTAATTACCTATGAAACCTGGTTGTTTGACAAACTGATTATATTCTGAATGAATGATACATGATGACAAATGTGGGTTTCTAAATTATTTTAATTGATGACGCCTATTTAGGAGGAAAAATCTTTTCTTTCAAGTTGAACTTCCTTACAAATAATTCTTCCTCTGACTGCTGTCTTCAGTCGTTCTAAAATAATGTTGTATATCCTGTGAAACAGAAATCCAAGTGCTAACGTATTGATTCTTGCTGTGGCCCTTGGCAAAGTGAAAACCTTCCCTTCCCTTCCCCTTTTTCCTCCCTTTTTATTCTCAGCTACTAATTTTTAACCGTATCAGGAATGGTATTAAAGTGTGCCAAGAAAAGTCAGTTGTGCTTAATGTGCTATTTTGGTATCCACTGTACTTTGTCTTTGTGCGTCAACCTGTCTCAAGCGTTCAGCTGGCAAAATCAAACAGCTTTGTTTCAAGAGCCTTGTGTGTTGCATAATGTAGAGAAGTTGCTGGTTAAAATTTTGTAATCTCTTGATTTCATTTTTAAATGGTCTTCTGAGCTAATGAACTTTTTTGAAAATGTGGGGTCATTCATGCATAATGTTTGAGAGGGAAAAATAGGCAGACCAGGCTAGGCCAAACCTCTGTGTCCTTGGCAAATGCATTTGTACATCCAGATTCGTGTCTGGATGAACACAAATAATTTTCTTGTGGAAATTGACTGTAGAGGAGTGTGATGGAAATACTTTCATGAATGTTGGTTGTAAGTTGATCTGTTACAGTGGGAAAAAAGAATGGACTTAGTGTACCTGTGATGAGCTGGTCATATACTGTAAAAACAGCAATTTGGTTATGTTAAATGCTTAAAGTGAATGAACTGTGCGGAGAGAAATAATTGGTCAGTAGCCCAATTTTTCTATTTTACATTTTGACTTCTTTCATCAAACCAACCTTGCACATTTTTAAACGAGTGGCTCTCTTTCCTTTCCAAGCCTTCGGCTATTCTGTTTATTTTCTCAAAGACTCCATTTTTCATTTTTCTTTCTCACTTTCTTCTGCAGTTAATCTTATAGCACTGCCAACCAGGAGAGAGATAACTTTTGCCAGCCATCAAAAACAGGTCTGTTGAACAGCATCCTGTCCTGTAGGGGGCAGAATGTGAGATTAACAATTTTTTTTTTTTACTGAATGCATGAAGAGAAGATAGGAAAAATATATTTTTCAGTTATTGCTTTGGCCTTGAACTATATCATCAATATGTTCCAACATGGAACTTTAGACACAGTTAGCTTAAGAAAGCTTTTCCTGGGCAGAACTGTGAGGAGTTCTCTGGTGTGGTCTAAAACACATTAAGCTTATGCATTGCCAGCACAGAACATTAAGAAAAGAAAGAACGTTCAGAAATATTAGCCAAAGAGCCAATCATAAAATGAACAGCTTTGGTTTTAGAGATATTGGGGTCAGATTTTGCTGCAAAGCTGGAGTATTTACATTGCAGTAATGCCATCTGAATATAATACTGTTTTGGAAGATGGAATAAAGTATATTTTGAGTTTGTTTTCCCCCTTTGCTCTGATGAGAGGAAGAGAATGCAGTGTGGTAAAAGGGGCTAATAACTGATTAGAGAAAAAAATGAAGAAACAGTGAGAAGAATACTAAAAATAGATGAATGAGATAGACGCTTGTTAGAATCTTGCTGCCTCGGTATGGCTTGGATGAGATATAAGTCTCTTTCTGAGGCAGTTTCATTGGCAGTTTGCCAAACAGCTCCTGGCATCCCAAATATGCCCACTGAAAGTTCAGGGGCAAACTTCATATTTCAGGAGAGATCTGTGATTGGATCTCCTGAAATGTTTGGTTTTGATGAAATGCAGCCAGGGGGGCTGCCAGTTTGATAGATGAAGCTATGCTTGGGGAAGTATCCTTTTCCTAGTGTATGATTCCTCCATCAAATCCATAAATCCCATGCTACCATTTGCCTTGTGTGGGGGTAGAATGAGGAATGTGAGCATTGTGAAATTAAATGTAGCCTTTATTTTTGGCCCCCAAGACTTTCCTCCTTTCCCGTGAAGTGCTTATGGCTACCATAACTTGAGATCTTTTGTTGGTTAGAGCCCTCATGCTAAAATAGGTTTTGATTTGTGCCCGTGCGTAGGAAGCCAACCAAAAGCGTGGGTGACGCAGATTGTACGAGCCATGGGAGCTTGTAGCACTCCCAGATGGGAGCCACGGAGTATTAGGTTTGGCTGTTGTGTGGGTGCATATGTAGCTAGATCTGTACCTTGCTACCTATTCCCTGGATTAGTAGACTGGAGACAAAATCACCCTGAAGCAGAAAAAGCAGTATACATATTGCAGAATGCACTAGATTGGCTCTGTCTCACACTTTGGACCTGACTTGTGGTGGTTTTGCCAAAAAGGTTCATTATAAGTGATCAGATCACTATGGTAGGGAATATGAATACTTTTTTGCTCCTTCTCAGATAGATTGGCTGGTGAACCTGTGGGTAGGGAAGAGATTGTCTTCTCTTGTAACATATGAATTAGCTTGTTTGAGCTACTTCTGTCAATTTGCTAACATATTGTGTACTTGAAGGCATCTGTCTGTCAAAGCTGTTCCTGCTCAGTGCTTTATGGCACGCTGTCATCTCACAATCAGAGTTAGGCCTGACTGAGAGACTGTGGTGGGGCTGTTCTTGAAAACACATCTGCATGGACAGGGCCCACACATCTGTTCTAACCTTTGTAAACTGTTGCCTACATGGAGCTGTTGGATTATATGGTCATCCCTGATACCTACATGAAATTTTCTCATTGCCATAGTGTGTATGACTCTGGAGAATAATAGATATCCAGGAAATTACACACAGATCTGGTTTTACGCTTCTATGGGACATATTAAGCCACATGTTCAGGACATCTCAAGAGAATGAGATACTTTTCTACTATTTGGAAAAGTGGAAGAGTTGTTTTGGGAATGCCTGCAAATTAATATGAAAAGGAAAGTCAGTGGAAATGGTTCAAAGTGTTGCCAGTATGTGATATCAAAGACTGTAATTCAGTGTCTCATGGTCACATGATTTCTGGGCATGTGAGATAAAATACTCAGACTAGGTAAGTTCATTGACAAATATGGTGTTGCAGTTGATTGACAGAACTGGATCCTACTACTGCAAAATCCTTTTGCATATGGCTGAAGCTCGTTGAAAAAAAAAGTTTTAGACATAATTATTACTATTGACACTTTTGTTAATGTATAGTAATACAAAATAAGCAGACCTACAACATTATCTATTTTTACCAGATGTTACACACCCCTCCTGTAATATAAACCCAACAATGGTTGGAAAAGCAAAAAAGAGAATCAAAAAGAGATGGAGAGGAAGGACTGTGAAAGCAAAGCAACTTTCAGGAGATACACGGCATAGAAAAGGTTCAGGATTTAAAGAGTTCTGCAAATTCAGATTAGATGTCATTAAATTTAGTTCAAGCATCACGTGTGCTCAATACTCACTCTTTAATTGTCAGGTTCAAATGTACCTTTTCTCATTAGTGTACAAATTTTCCCATATGCTTGTGACAAGGAGAAAAAGACCCCTAAATGACAACCTGTCAATCAACTTAATGTAGTCTATCCATACCTCAAAGGGTATGTAAACAGGGTAAGACAAAGTTGTTTATATGCTTCAGGTGACATAAACAGATAGATGGATTATTGGAATGTCTATTGCTATTAGGGCTACAAACATTTGTATGGATTTATGACAGTTGTATGTCACCCTATAGCCTGAAGGCTCTCTGGGCGGCTTGCAAAAGCACATACTTGATTCTCTTCACTACTCCCTCCCCTAAATTGCTCCACTGAAGCTGGAAAGGCTTCCATCAGAAAGCTGGTGGGTGGTGAGGAGGCAAAGAAATTGCGGAACGTGACCTCAGGGAGGTTCCCATCCCCAAATGCTAGGAATTCCCTAGGAAATGACTCTATTTTCCTTCTCTTGAACTATTTACCGCTGGAAAGCTGAGAATGAGCACAGTGTAATCAATACCCATTTGCCTAATAACTGCCCAGAACAGGACTGCTTTCAAAAAGAATGCCTT